>NC_000067.6:162336243-162636243 GCF_000001635.26 Mus musculus | reverse complement strand
GTCACGCGGCTAATGAAAGGCACAGCCAGAAGGAAAACCTGATTCCCAAGCTTTACATTTTCACATCAGCCAAGTCAGAGAAACTACCTACCATGTCTCAAAGTCAGGAGACACGTCAGTCACTTCTCCCTTGAGCCAATGTGCTAAGAAATGACCTTGCTTCCTCTATGCCCAGTAAATGAAAGCCTTCAGTGCTGGAAAACTTACAACACCCTTGAGCTTTTAGCAAATGATTTCATGAAACTGCATCCTTTCATAAGATAGAACCATTGTCTTCTAAGCACAGAAAAGGGCTCTGTGGGAGAAACAGGAGCCTCCCTACTCCACCAACAGCCATGGACATCTGGTGAGATTTAATCTACCCTTTTCACCTTCCTGTCACTCCTGGCAGACCAGCGGCCCCACTCCCTGCAGACCCCACCTCCTGGATTTCTGGACACAGAGACTCTTTTCCCACTAAGGAAACACTGGCCACTCCAAATGTTCAGTTAGACTATATTTCATCTCCATATCCCTTCTGGAACCAGGAGTCAGAAGCCCAGGAGCCAGGAGCCAGGAGCCAGGAGCCAGGAGCCAGGAGCCAGGAGCCAGGAGCCAGGAGCCAGGAGCCAGGAGCCAGGAGCCAGGAGCCAGGAGCCAGGAGCCAGGAGCCAGGAGCCAGGAGCCAGGAGCCAGGAGCCAGGAGCCAGGAGCCAGGAGCCAGGAGCCAGGAGCCAGGAGCCAGGAGCCAGGAGCCAGGGAGTCTCCAGCTCAGATGTGCCAGGAAGATGCTCATGGGGTGTGTCAGGTCAGCTGCAGTCCAGTTATTATTGAAAAAGTTTGGAGGGTGCATTCCTGGAGAAGTGGAGGCAGCAGGCCCTCCAGGGAGGTGACATTATTCAGGAGTGTCTTGCATAACCACTCAGGATTGTATTTGCTTCCCCTCCTTTAGCAGTGGGTTTAGACTTGTGGGCTACACACACACACACACACACACACACACACACACACACAATGATACACCAATACTGATGATTTTCTTTCTTTTCCTGTTTCTGATAAAATAGCTGGACACAAGCCACTTAAGGGAGAAAAGATCTAATTTAGCTTATGCTTTAAAGATATAATTCATCATGCCAAAGAAGTCAAGACAGGAGTTTAAAGCAATTGAGCATATTACATCCACAACTGAGAAGCAGAGAACAGCTGATCATGGTGGCGCATGCTTCTAATCCCAGCAGTCAGGGGGCAGAGGCAGATGAATCTCTGTGCATTCTCAGATAGCTTGATTGATATATACATATCCAGGCTAGCCAGGTCTACCTACTGAGACAGTCTCAAATAAATAAATACATAAACAACAAAAATAAAAACAAGGCAAAAGAAAAATCAGAGAACAATGAATGCTTGCTTGTGTTTAGTTCTCTTTCCTCTTTGTATGCAGCCAGGATCCCAACCTGGGGAATGGTACCACCAATAGTGGGCCTTCTCACTTCAATCTAATCAAGATAATCCCCTATAGGCATGATGAGAAGCCAATTTAGGTAATTCCCCCATAGCTGTGTCTTGAGGCTTGTCTCCCAGCTGATCCTAGATTCTGTACAGTTTGTAATACTATCACGACTGGTTACCCAATAAACTTTCAGTGGGCTGCATGGTTGAATGGATGGATGTCAGAAGTCATCTAGGAAAGGCTTTGGCAAGTGAGTTTTCTAGAGATGGCATGACATTTTGCATGACTGTGATGTGTGTGCTCTGAGGTGTAGAGTCTTTAGAGACTCCATCTCAGGAATGCCTCTTGCTGCTGATATCCAATAGCCTAATGGTTTCCTGCCACTATCACATAGTTTAATGATTTCTGGGCAGCAGCCCACACTGTTGGGTAGATTTCCTGCAGAATCAATATGAAGATTTACTTTCATGTAGTAATGCTATGTTGATGAACTGATTATTTCATAATTCCTGTTAATAAGTTTATAGAATTCCTAAATTGATACAAGTATTCTCAAGCCCTCTATAGAAGAAAGGCCACAAGTAAAGCTCTCTAAACCTTCATGCGTCATGGGCTAATTGCACTAGGGAAAAGAAAGCAGGCTTGGAACAAATTTATGATCAAGGAAAACATTCGTTCTAGGTTAGGAATCCTGATAACTAAAAACCATAACTGGGAATGGGCAATTTATTGTAGGCACAAGGACAGAAAATAAATAATAGACTAGTTAATCTATACAAGACTTCAAAACAACAAGACATAGGGCAGATGATTTGTCTCTTGACAAAACCGTGCTAATTTATGACATAAAAATTATTGCTTTAAACTTATAATGAACTTATGGTAGGCTAAAAACAGATAATGAATGGTTAGGCACTAGTCTTAATGGAAAGACATGTAAACAATTTTTCTGTAACTCCTTAACTATTGCCTTAAGCTTACTATGAACTTATGGAATGTAAAAATGCTTTTAAAACTATACGATCAATTATTCTGAGAAGGTATAAAAACTAAGAACAACAATAAACTGTGGTGAAGCCCTTTTTCTGCTTCATCCAATGTATGTGTGTGTGTGTGTTGTCTCTGTGCCTGACTCTCTCTTTCTCTCTCCCTCTCTCTCTCTCCCTCCCCCTTCCTCTCTCTCTCTCCCTCTCTCTCTCCTCTCCCTCTCTCTCTCCCTCTTCTCTCTCTCTCTCTCTCTCTCTCTCTCTCTCTCTCTCTCTCTCTCTCTCTCGCATGCGCTCATGCACTCTCCATTTCTTTTCTTTTCTCTCTGAATCAAAAGAATTAAAAAACTCTGAGCCTCTCACCTGGCCAGTGAGGGATCCCTGAGTCAAAGAGAAAAGAACTCAAATAACTATGTTTCTTTCCCCCTGCTGCTATTAGCAGGCATTACTGGCCAGAAGCCTATGCTTTTGGCCCCTGAATAGCAGATAAGAGTCAAATTGTCAGAAGCCAACAGCTTTTGCCCCAGAATAGCAGGAAAGAGTTAAATGTCACCATATACCTCACTGCCTTCCTCAGGAACCTAACTGTCAGAGTAGGATCCTGACAGACGAACGGATAGAATGTATGGATGGTTGGATGGATGGATGGATGGATGGATGGATGGATGGATGGATGGATGAGTTATGCAGAAGATGTGGTGACCTATGCCTGTAATCCTAACACTCATGAGGCTGAGGCAGAAGGATTGTAAATTGATGGCCAGACTGGGCTACATAGTAAATTGTAGGCCAGCCTGAGCTTCATAAAAGGACCTTGTCTCAAAAACCAAGATGGCATGAGATAAAACAAGGGGAGAAATAAAAACAGGCAGGTAGAGATAGAGAAGGGCTCCAAGGGATGAGGGCAGGGTGTCAAGTGGTGACATTTTAGAGGCTGGCGGGGGCACTCTGGATCCCCCTGATGTTGCCTGTAGAGCTCCTGATGCGAGGGAGGAAACTGGGAGGGCTTTACAGGGTGAGCTCCTCCTGCAAACACACATGTTGCCTGCTCTTCTTCATGAAGGAGCAGATGGAGATTTACCACAGAAACCTGGTGAACATAATAGTGATTCAATGGCATGAAAGTTAGGACCAGGAAGTAACTGAGCACATGGTTTTGAACTGAAGTTCCTTGAGTCCATCTGGCAAAGGTCCCTGTGATTATCACAACTTTCATCTGTCTCCTGGATAGATTAGGACATCATTTCAAAAATTCAGGTGGTGGAACTCACATAATATGTACTCACTGATAAGTGGATATTAGCCCAAAACTTAGGATACCCAAGATATAAGATACAATTTGCTAAACACATGAAACTCAAGAAGAATGAAGACTAAAGTGTGGACACTGTGCCCCTCCTTAGAATTGGGAACAAAACACCCATGGAAGGAGTTACAGAGACAAAGTTTGGAGCTGTGACAAAAGGATTGACCATCTAGAGACTGCCATATCCGGGGATCCATCCCATGATCAGCTTCCAAACGCTGACACCATTGCATACACTAGCAAGATTTTGCTGAAAGGACCCAGATATAGCTGTCTCTTGTGAGACTATGCCGGGGCCTAGCAAACACAGAAGTGGATGCTCACAGTCAACTAGTGGATGGATCACAGGGCTCCCAAGGGAGGAGCTAGAGAAAGTACCCAAGGAGCTAAAGGGAACTGCAACCCTATAGGTGGAACAACATTATGAACTAACCAGTACCCCGGAGCTCTTGACTCTAGCTGCATATGTATCAAAAGATGGCCTAGTCAGCCATCACTGGAAAGAGAGGCCCATTGGACACGCAAACTTTATATGCCCCAGTACAGGGGAACGCCAGGGCCAAAAAAATGGGAATGGGTGGGTAGGGAAGTGGGGGAGAGGGGATGGGGGACTTTTGGGATAGCATTGGAAATGTAATTGAGGAAAATATGTAATAAAAAATATTTTTAAAAAAAGAAAGTGAAAAGAAAATTCAGGTGGTGCTTGGGATTGGGCTAAAGTCTTTTTATGTAGTCCAAGTTAGCATCAGAGTTATATTCCTCTTGCCTCGGTCTTCTTGGTGCTATTTTCAAGTTGTAACATTACATAAGACTGCTTGCCTAAAGTAAATGGCAGAGAAATCTAGAAGAGGGAGACTGCCTTTGGACGAGACAGGCTTTGAAGGGAAGGTGCCATTTGTGATGGAACTGTTAAAACGGTACCAAGGCACTCCTCTTGGAGACTTGACTACAGGTCTATACTAGGCTCCGGTCTCTACATCTAGGTTGTATCTAAGATCAAGAAATCCAGGGCCCTTTGCAGAGTAAACATATACAGTATATTCATTGCTGGCCCCTGACACTGTTAACCTTTGACACTCATGAGTCTACAGTAGAAAGGAAGAGAGGGATTCAAACAAAAGAGTTTTATACAATCTCATCGTGTTTGTTCAGTGGCTGACTAGTGATGGTCAGGGAGTCATACCTAGTCCTGGGTAGTGGACATCCTTCTCCTATCTGGAAAAGAGCAAGGTTTGCAGAAGTTGAACTCTGCAGCTGTAGGCACACTTACATAATCTAGAAGCTTGATCCTGGTCCAAGAGGCAGGACACTACAGGGCTAAAGGAGTATAGCAACCATCTTCTCAGCAGAGCCCTGAGAGTTCAGATGTCAGTCTGGTACCTCACTAAAGACAAAACACACACATGTCATCCCAATAGCACGGCTGACAATTTAAGGTCGGTAGTTTCTACCGTTCATTACATGAGCATCTGAGGAGAGGCTCGATATATATGTGCTAAGTTGATATTTACTACAACTGTGGATGGGATGTCCACAAGGCACATGGACATAAGAAAAATGTCATTCAAAAGACTGAAAAAAAAATAGCACAAAGTTCAGAAAGAGCATCAGGTCCCTATGTGGAGGTCCTGAGATGTCAATTGAGAAAGGGTGAAGTGGAGATGACGTGGCCTTTAGTGACTTCTGGGAGCATTAACACAGTGCCCTTGTGCACAATATTTTACAAATTTATTACACTACTAAATTGATAATGAAGAATGTAATATTTATCTTGCACTTAAGATGATAACTGACTATTGTTTGAGAGTTTGAGACTTGAGGAAAGCTTGGCTTCCAGATGCCTTTGCTGTCAGGTCCCTGTATACAGGCTAGGATCTGTTGATTTGGTTTGACATAATTTCTACCTGCCTTTTAAGTCTTTTGACCTTTCTGATTTTTTGACCTTTCTTTTTAAAAGCCAGATGTCATCTAAGCATCTGTTTGTGTCTCTTGACAGGAGTGGCAGGTGCCCATGCAGCCATCTGTCCCCCTTGGTGACTAAAGCAACCCAGCCACTGTAGTGCCTGCCTTTGGATTTGCTGGAATCTTTGTCTCTGCTTGCCTGATCTTTCTCAGCTTTTCTTCTCTTAGCAATCCCATATGGCTTATTTTAATTTAATTTGTTTAATGCTCCACTATGTTCATAGCAGCCTTATTTATAATAGCCAGAAGCTGGAAAGAACCTAGATGTCCCTCAACAGAAGAATGGATACAGAAAATGGGGTACATTTACACAATGGAGTACTACTCAGCTATTAAAAACAATGGATTTATGAAATTCTTGGACAAATGGATGTATCTGGAGGATATCATCCTTAGTGAGGTAATCCAATCACAAAAAAAGTCACTAGATATGCACTCACTGATAAGTGGATATTAGCCCAGAAACATAGAACACCCAAGATACAATTTGCAAAACACAAGAAAATCAAGAAGAGGTAAGACCAATGGGGAACAAAATACCCATGAAAGGAGTTGCAGAGACAAAGTTTGGAGCTAAGACGAAAAGATGGACCATCCAGAGACTACCCCACCTGGGGATCCATCCTACAATCATCCACCAAACCCAGACACTATTGCATATGCCAGAAAGATTTTGCTGAAGGGACCCTGTTATAGCTGTCTCGTATGAGGCTATGCCAGTGCCTAGCAAATACAGAAGTGGATGCTCACAGTCATCTATAAGATGAAACACAGGGCCCCCATTGGAGAAGCTTGAGAAAGTACTCAAGGAGCTGAAGGGGTCTGCAACCTTATAGGTGGAACAATAATATGAACTAATCAGTACCCCCAGAGCTCGTGTCTCTAGCTGCATATGTAGCAGAAGATGGCTTAGTCGGCCATCATTGGGAAGAGTGTCCCCTTGGTCTTGCAAACTTTATATGCCCCAGTATAGGGGAACACCAGGGCCAAGAAGTGGGAGTGGGTGGGTAGGGGAGTGGGGGGAGGGGAGGGTATAGGGAACTTTTGGGAGAGCATTTGAAATGTAAATGAAGAAAATATCACTCACTTCTACCTCCCAGAGGCTAGGATCACAGGCCTGTACTTGCCTGTTCACTGGTTGCTCCTTTACAAACTCAGCTGCTTCTAGAGCCAGATAAATACCACTGGATAATATTGAGGGCACAAACTGAGTGTGTAAATGGAACAGGGCTCTCCAGCGTGTGTGTGTGTGTGTGTGTGTGTGTGTGTGTGTGTGTGTGTGTGTGTGTGTGTGTTGCTACCTCTGTCATCCTAGAACAGACTGCTTCAAATTCAGGCTTTCCTGGGTACGTCCCAAATACCGTAAGAACAGACCCCAAATATTTACCCTTACTTTTAATTCTCTGAGTCTCACCCTCTGCTGGAGGACAGGTTTTTCTTGACCCAGCTGTGCAGGGTGATGAACGATTACCTTCTAACAGATGAACTAAGTTGAGGGTGGAGGGCATAAGGAGGAGGTGGTGAAAGAAAAGGAGGTCGTGAAAGAAAAGCCATCAGAAGCAACTGCGGAGGGAGTCCAAGCAGGAGAAGCCAGAGACCTTCCTGGCTCCCTTAAGACTCAGAGGAGGAAGGCCCACAAAGAACATCCATCGGAGGTCCTGAGCAAGCTACACCCCTTGCAGTACAGGTGGGTTCTGTGGTTCTTCAAGAATGACCGAAGCCGGGCCTGGCAGGACAACCTGCAGCTAGTCTCCAAGTTTAACACTGTGGAGGACTTCTGGGTGATGTACAGCCATATCAAGCTAGCCAGCAAGCTCTCTTCCTGCTGTGACTATGCCCTATTCAAGGAAGGCATCCTGCCCATGTGGGAAGACAACAGAAACAAGTGGGGTAGCCGCTGGCTGCTCAGCATTGACAAACAACTGCGCCACTTCGAACTGGACCGTCTGTGGCTGGAGACGTTGGTGTGTCTGGTCGGGAACTGTTTTGAGGAATACAGCGGTGCTGTCGTGAACATCTGCACGAAGAGGGACAAGATTGCCCTGTGGACGAATGAAGCAGAGGACAAAGCCGGAGTGATGCAGATCGGGCAAATATACAAAGAGCGCCTGGGCATCCCTACGAAGACCATCCTTGGGTACCAGGCCCATGCAGACACTGCTGCCAAGAGCAACAACTTAGCAAACAAGTTTGTGGTGTGAGACCGGTTTCAGCCACTACTTGGTGGGCACCCTCCTCTTGCTGTTTGATGGACAACGAAGACTGCACTGTGGATTCTGGGGCAGGCCTTGGGGGAGGCAGACAGCCTGGTTCTTTACCTCTCTTGGAACACATATAAGCACCACTCCTTAGATAAGGTCTCACCTGTTGCCCAGGTTGGCCTCATATTTGTGGGCTTAAGCCACTCTCCTGCTTCAGCCTACAGACCTGGGACTGCCACAGCTCATCACTGTGCCTGCATCCATAATAACTTCTTCAGCATGTTTTGGGCTCAGGCCTCATGGCAGCTGGCCAATGCTTATAAGCTACTCTCAATCGCTAGCCCTGCACGTGGCCATTTGCCAAGGGCAGGGTAAAGCAAAGTCCTGGCTCAACCATGCCAACCAAGGACAGCAGACTCCTGAGGCAGGCTCTTCTGTCTTGGGAGGATGGTTCCAGGCCACTGATATTAAGGGTTAGGAGTTCAGTTCTCCGTGAGCTTAAAGGCGTATTATGGGGTTACTCTCATCAGATCTGTAGCTTGGGTACCCATCCTAAAACCTGTTCCTTCCCTGGACCAGTTGTGATTGGGTCCTCCCTCCCTCCCTCCCTCCTCCCCCCACCCCCCCAAGTATGGACTAGTGATGAGGAATTTGTGTAAAGACAGGTAGGACTGGGAACTGGGAATGCCCTGCACAGCCTTCCCATCTGAAGACAGTCCTGTGGGTTCTGTGTGTCTCCTCCTGCTGAAGTGATGGATGGATAAACCTTCACGAGTGAAGAGATTACAGTGGTAGTTGGGCTTCCCCGTGGTTTTGTTAGGAGGGATTCATTTGCTGCTGCTGATGCTTACGGTCCTTTCTGTATCTAAATAAACACTTCCGGAACAACAACAACAAAAGAAAATATCTAATAATGAAATCTATAAAGGAAAAGATTTAATTTGTTTAATGTGTATTTATTTTATGTGATTGGGTAAATGTTTGCATATATATATGTGTGTACACCATGTGCATGTCTGGTCCTTATTGAAACCAGAAGAGAGAGCTGGATCCAAAGGAACTGAAGTTACAGGAGGTTATGAGCCACCATGTGGGTGCTGAGAATCGAACCTGGGTCTTCTGTAAGAGTGGCAGGTAATCTTAAGTAACAAGTACTGCTCAGCCCTGTCTGTAGCCTCCCTTTTGGTGTTATTTTGCTTGCTAGTTAGTTTTTATTTGTTGTTTGGGAGGTTGTGTTGTTTTGTTTTGAGACAAAGTTTTACTATATAGCTCTTGAGTGCCTGGAAACTCTCTGTGTAGAACAAACTGGTCTCCGAGCTTACAGAGCTATGCTTGCCTCTGCCTCCCAAGTGCTGGAATTAAAGTTATGCACCATCACATTGAGATTGTCATGTGGGTTTTAAAACGGCAATTCGGGGGCTGGAGAGAGGGCTCATCAGTTAGGTGCATTCCAGAAGACCCAGATATAATTCCCAGCACCCACATGAATGTTCACAAATGTCTGTAACGTCATTCCCAGGGGATCTGATGCCTTCTTCTGGCCTCCACCAGTACAGCGTGTATGTGGTGTACAAATATACATGATGCAGGCAAAAACATCCATGCATATAAACAAATAAGAAAAAGTGATCACTTTGGGACATGATCACATTAGGGTTTTTTTTATGGTTTCTCATCTTCTCTTCAAATTAGCATAGAAGCCTCTTCCTAAAGAATGGATACTTAATTCTTAACTTGAAAATATCTTTTCTCTGTGTGTTTTCCTCTCCATTGACTGTTCGCTCTATCTATCTATCTATCTATCCATCTATCTACTGAAATTAAAAATAAGGGAACGCCTTCTTCTCTTCATTCTTGTTTGTTGTTTGTTTGTTTGTTTGTTTTTGAGACAGGGTTTCTCTGTGTAGCCCTGGCTGTCCTGGAACTCACTTTGTAGACCAGGCTGGTCTTGAACTCAGAAATCTGCCTGCCTCTGCCTCCCAAGTGCTGGGATTAAAGGCGTGCACCACCACCACCTGGCTCTCTTCATTCTTTTTAAAACGATTTTTGAAACCTTTTTAGTGAGGTCAACATTGTGTACTCCAGTCCCACTCATCTTCCTGTCCCTTCCCTCTTAGGCCTGCCTGTCTGGTACCTCACTCATGTTTGTGTATTCTCTGTGCTGAGCCTCTTCTGTGCTTTCCCAGCACATGGCTGCTGGCTCCAGTTTCATTCCAGTCCCTTGTGATGTGAGCCTAGTTCAGTCTGCTTACTAACACTCTCTGTCTCCCAAACCATCTTTTTCAAGAAGCATCTCACTCAGCAGCCAAGCAGATGCCGTCAAGTGGCCACACTCGTTGGAGGTTGTCCTATAGGCTAAGCTGCTACCCTGGGCTGACACTTAACCCAGACCCAGCAAGTTATGCTGTGTAGAGGAGTCTGAGGACTAGAAATAGAACAGATGATGGATGGAGAAGCAAGGATTCCCTTAGGACAGCGGTTCTCAACCTTCCCAATGCTGTGACCCTTTAATACAGTTCCTCACGTTATTTCGTTGCTACTTCATATCTGTACTTTTGCTAGTGTTATGAATTGAACTGTAATGTAAATACCTGATATGTAAGTTATCTGATATTCGACCTTCAAAGGGGTTGTGATCCACAGGTGGAAAGACAGTGCCTTAAAGAGAGAGAGGGAGAGGGGGAGGGGAGGGGGGGAGGGGGAGAGAGAGATGTAGATTTGTCAGGAGGCATTCACTAACTCTAGTTCAGTGCTCTTAACCAGTCTCTTCTTCTTTGTGAGCTGGCATTTCTCACCCAAAAGCGGAAGTAGGGGTATATGTGGCATTCAGCCAACGCTTGTGCTCCTCTGTGACTGACTATCGTTGCCAAGGTTCTTGGTGACAGATGTGAGGTGGAAGGAGATAGAGAAGACAGAGACAACTTGCTGGCGATTTTTGCTCCCTTCTCAGCCACACAGCGGGTAAAAGAAAAACTGCATGTGCTGGTCAGAGAGCAGCCACGGGTAGAAGACATTTGATTTTTTTTTTTTTTCTGGAACTGTACTTCCTTTTACAATTTTCTATGATGAAATACTTCTCATGGTTTGCGTTTAAAAAGGAACAAATAAATACACCCTTTGCTATTAGAAAAAGACGTTGCATGGGGGCAAAGGGAGGAAAGGAACCATCAGGAAAAGCTGTTGTGATTGAGTGGGTTATCTGTCCCTATGCCTCATGTGTTTTCTTAGTCAGTGGATATTAACCGCTATTCCATCTCACAGCTATTCAATAAGGCTCTGAGAAGTACTCTGACGTTTTATAATGATTCACCATGTGTTGGAAGTTTATACGTTACCAATCGAGTACTTTCTCTCTTTGGTATGGACTCAGAGCCTGTCTTGACTTTTTATTATTATTATTACTATTATTATTAGATATTTTCTTTATTTACTTTTCAAGTGTTATCCCCTTTCCTAATTTTCCCTCCGAATGCTAACTAAATGCTGATACGCAGTAGAAGGGACTGAAGAGTGTGAGAAAGCCCATGTGCATGCATTAGGGAGCTACACATGGGAAGCCAGGTAGAGCTGCAGAGTAAAATGAATGTGTAAAAAAATTCAACAAAGCCTTTGGCTTTTGCAGAGGTTCGTGGATAGATAAAATATGGTTTTATCTAGTTCAGTGGTCTCTTACTTATACATATTTTTATAAGAATTGTATTAAGCTGCTTTAATTTTGAGACTTACGAGTGTTGTGCCCTGAGTCCACGGGAAACCCAGACGAGCCCAAGAATTGGGAAGTCTGCTGCAACTTGCAAAAGAGTCTTTTATTGTTTCAAGTTTGAACTCACCACATGAATGCTGGCAAGTGACCCTGAGTTCAGAAAACACTGGGCTTGTATACAGTATAGTTAAAAAAAGGGGAGCAGAGGGCTGTAAGCATTTGGTGGAAAGGTACTGAAGCAGGAGGGGGTTAATGGGTGTCTGTTCAGGGACTAATTTTATGGCTGTCATAACTGTCTGTGACCTGACCTCTGATTATCTTTTCTCCATGACTTAAACGTGAGGCCCTAGCCTTCCTTGAGCTTGTTATTTCTCTAAGGTCTCAAGGACAGACAAATGGAGAGTTCTGCTGCTTATCAGGAGGAGGGTTGGTTTTTGGAGACACAAAGGTGGAGAGGATGTCTCTAGCTGTCTCTTCAGAATGTCCTCATTAAAGGGGAGTTTTATAGATAGTGCCATTCTAACACTAGGGGAGGGGGAGGGGGCCCCAGGCAGGAGGATGCAGCACAGAAACCAGCTGTCTGCATATCGTGCTTGCCACAGGCTGGAGGGACAAAGGGAACTTCTGGCAGGGGGTGGGGGGCAGCAGGCAAACTGTACACAACACTGAAGTCTCTCTAGTATCAGTAATTCGGGGGTTACAACACGAGCAGACGAGAGATGGATAGCACTGACAATATCTCCCAGAGCAGGAAATTAAGTGACGTAGTTCATGCAGTGGTTAGAATGAGTGGTTAGTGTGTGTCTCCTCATGGATTCCCCACTCCCAATAAGCTGCCACTTCCCTCCTCTTCCACCTCACCAACACGATATATAAACAGTTTAAATGTTAGCTTGGATCAATATTAAATTTATACTGATTATAAGGTTATAAATATTTAACGTATTGCGCTTCTCTGCTTGGAGACTTAGTTTGTTGGGCTCCCGAGTGGTAAAATTACAGCTGCATGTTCATGCTAGACTAAATTATTCCTTTTTCTGCTCCCTTGAAGAGAAGATCTCTCTCACAAAGTTCGTTCTGGCCTTGAACTCACTTTGTAAATGAGAATGGCCTTGAGCTCCTCACTGCCTTGCCTATTCAAGCCCTGGGATTACAGATATATACCACCATATCTGCTGACATGTACCTGGGATAACAGGTATACATCACCATATCTGCTGACATATACCTGGGATAACAGGTATACATCACCATATCTGCTGACATATACCTGGGATAACAGGTATACATCACCATATCTGCTGACATACACCTTTAAAATTTGTTTTAGTTAATATTGAAAGATTGATAGTAATCTAATTATCATACAGATAATTAATATGAAGTTGTTTAAAGCAAATATTAAATAATTTATTTTAATTTCTTTTTTAGTATTGTAGACTTCTATTTGGTTCTTCCATTTTCCCTTTTTATTTCTCTTTATTTGGGGCCAGCATATTAATTAGAAAAGATACTCAGATGTCTCCACATCCTCTGCACACTCTCTGTCACTAAAAGTACTGGTCGACTGGCCATGCCTCAGTTTCTCCAGATCTAATATGCCTCGGAAAGTTCTTGTGAAGGTCAGATGTCACCACTAGAGCTTCGGGAAGGATCAGGGTCCTTCCTTTCCTACCTCACTTGCACTGGCAAACAGGATGAGAAAAGGCCCAGAATTCACTTCCCAAATGCTGTGGGATGGGTAGCAAGAGTTGAGAATTGCTCCTGTTTGAGGTTGTAGCTTTGAAAGATCCTGACAGAATGTAAAAGGTCACAGAAGCCCTGAAATTGGCAAAATAGATTTCATTGTTAGCAGAAGTAGCTTCACTGATTTAGAAAAATAGAGGTGCACAATGCTCTGGCCACTCCTTGAACCCATGTGTGTGCCCACTGCTGCACCTCACTGCCAGGTGTTTGTGATATTGGTTGCTAAGATAGAGTCAGAAAATCTCCCCAGCAACCACAGCTGGGGCCAATCCGGAGTTACTACACCTGCATTAGACTCTTTCCTTGTTTCCCTCCCATACCCATTTCTTGAGAAATCAATCATTTTACATTGTTTAGATCTGGAACCCCCCTACTCCCCCCTTTTCCTTTCCCCCCTGAGGACCTATAAAAACTGGGACCCTTCGAGGTTGACTCCTCTACCCCTGTGTGGGATATGAGTCGTCCCCAGAGCTCTGGCTTTCCCTGAATAAAGCCTCATGTGGTTTGCATCAAGCTTGGTCTCTCGTGAGTTCTTGGAGGTAGGCTATTATCCCGAGGTTTGAGGGGCTCCTCTCGGGGTCTTTCAGCGTAGTGAGGGAAAGACTGTCTAGCATGTACAAGATCCTAGGCTTTCTGATAAACTACCCACTATTTATTTGTGCCTTTGTAAACATTACTGGCTTCACACACACACACTTGATCATCCATAATATCAGGTGACCTGTGGCTCTCTCCATATTAGTCATAAAGAAATTCAGTTTCAGAGTTTCAAAGACATGTTGGTGTGTATTAAAGTTAAAATGGGAACAAGCAATTCACAGCTTGAGCTGTCTGAGTGACTTAAACCTTCCAGAGACAGCAGCAGCTCAGCATGACACGTATGGTAAAGGAAGACACATCACTTCTCTGGTGTGTTCACCAATTCATTTCCTCTCTTGGCTATTTAATTCTGCAGAGAATACAAAACCTCTCCCCCACAGCCATGAGACATAACAGGTTTTGGCAAAGTAGTTTTAATTAAGCATTATAACATATTTTGTTTTTGAACACAAATTGTGACCTTCCACTAGCAAAGTCAGGGGATGAGAGGCCTCCAAGGGAGGCAGGTGCACACATTCAAAGTCTGGCTTTAAGCGAGAACAGCTTGTTCTTTAAAAGTCTAGTTCTGGGAGGTTACATCTAATTCTCAGCGGGGGGAAATTGCCTTAACAGAAAAAAACTATCTTCTTTGTGGCTTTTTTGGCTTGTGCAAAAGCAGAAAACATCAGATGTGGAAAATCTGATGTCTTTATGTCACTGGCTCTGAGGCATCCTCCTGGGAATTACACACACTGTGGGTTATCTGTGGATAAGACTCAGGGCCAGCCAGCTCCTAATAAATCCAACCTCCTAGCTACTTTACTGTGCATCTAGCCTGTGCCAGAGAACTCGGATGATTTTAATACCTGCAACAGCAGGCCTGAAGTTAAAAGGTAAATCTGCTAAAAACAAAGTCAGACTCCAACAACATAGTACAGTTCAAATTAAGTAGTTTTGTTGTTGTTGTTGTTGTTGTTGTTGTTGTATATGGCAGTTGGCTCTCCACTTCCGGAATTCTGTCACACTCTTGTTGCAGCAATACTGGTGTTGCTGAATCTTTAGTTGTTTCTCTGACTTAGTTCAGATCGTCTTTCCTTCTGGTCTGTATTGATGTGTGTCCCATGCTCTTTGCAAATCCACGCATTTCTCATGATATCCTAAGATTACTTGGGGAATTCACTTTTGGTCATCAGCCTCTGAGATAGCCCTTAAAGATCCCATGCCACCCTGCTTCCAATACCTGTGCCCACTGTTAAGTTACCTCCCACAACACACCAGGGCTGTTGCACGACAGACATCACTGGCAGGAGTGATGGTGTGTCACCCTGTGATGGGGATGCAAGAGGCTGAGGCTTCTTCATCTAGCCTCAGGCTTTTCTCCTCTTGTTTGGTACGTCATGCATGGAGGGACCTGTCTAGCAATAAGGCAACAATATACCATCATCATTGAGCTTGGACGTGAGTCCTGCAATCCAGCTACCCTGACTGTAACCTCATGAGAGACCCCAAGCCAGAGCCAGAGCCATCTAATATAAGCCATTCTAGAATCTACAGGAACTAGTTGTTTTAATTAGCTAAGGTTTTGTTTGTTTGTTTTTTGTTTTGTTTTTTAAGATTTATTATGTGTACAGTGTTCTGCCTGCTTGTGCACCCGCAGGCCACAAGAGGGCACCAGATCTTATTACAGATGGTTCTGAGCCACCATGTGGTTGCTGGTAATTGAACTCAGGACCTTTGGAAGAGCGGTCAGAGCTCTTGATCTCTGAGCCATCCCTCCAGCCCCAGCTAAGTTTTGAAATTTAACAGTAGATAGAAATATATTGTCGATTCTTCTGTCATTACCTACAGCCTCCACATTTAATTTCCAGGTTGGAATTCCTATTTGCCCTGAAATCCTAGCTTTGTAAGTACCAGGATGGTGCTGCCCAAATCATTTATTTTTCTGATCACTACTCGTTTCCAACAGCTCTACTTAGTTATTTCCAAACCTACTCCTCCTTCAAAGTATCCTACCTACACCCTTTCCAATGAAATGACTGGGGCCTTTTTTGGTTCCTGGATAGAAATCGTGCAGTGCAGTAAGAGGCCCTTCAGTTCAGGATCTATGGTGTTAGACAACACAAATGGTAGCAACAGACAGATGGGAACAGCAGGCTGTGTTGTGTAGCTCTGGGGTCAGAGATCCTATGTCTTGGGGGTGAGGAGTGTTCTTAGGAAATTGGAACTTTCCATCTCTTGATAGCAGCTGGCATTATAGTTCCATGCTCTATGGTGTCTTGGCTGGTAAAGTGGTGGCAGCTGCAGCAGCTTTTTCAATCCCTGGGTCGCTGAAGCCTTCTTATAGTGATTTCCATTGGCCCTGCTGCCTGTTGCTGTTGCTTCTCCATTGCTCTGTTCCGCTGCTGGGTGTACAGCTCTATCTCTGCCGTTATTGAGGCCACCGGCAGTTCCCACAGATGTCCGTCTTCTGCAGCTGTCAAAGCTAGATCTACTTTTCTCTCCACTGCTTCTATGGCTCAGCTGATGGCCATTTGCTGTCTTCAGTGCCACGGCTTCTTTCTTCATCTTCCAGCTCAACCTACTCTGCTAAAAGAACCCAGGAAAAGAGGACATACGAGAAGCCTTTGGGGGAGTCTAATGTTGCCTGGGGGCAGCTTGGGGCAAGGATAAAAGATGTCCTGCACCACCCTTGACCCTAGGCTCTCTAAATACTCTGTAGATTTCAACTCAGAATGGTTTTGGCTTAGCACAGACCTTCCTTCTATGTCCTTGAGATGGTGACAAATGGCTCTCAAATTCTTCAGTCTTTCCTATACTTGCCTTATCTCTCAACTAAGTTGCAAGCCACTGTGATCCTTATATGTTGTGACAGATATTTCTCTGCTCTTCTGTACATTGCCCACAGCATGGTTCTCTGCTCCTTATCTGTTTTGACTTCACAGTGCCCTTGCAAGGCAGAGATTTTTACCTCCAGTGTTTTGGTGATGAAGCTGAGATGCAGAAATAACAAGAATTGTCCCAAGTTACATAATTAGGAAACTGTTAGTGGAGGCCTTTGGCCCATGTTTGTCCTCCTTCTTCTGCACCATGTACTGGTCTCGTCCATAGTTCTCAGCTTGGGGTGCAGTCAGGTGGTCGATAATGCATCCTTGAGCATCATGCTCCACTTAGTATATGTGACAAAGTGATAGATATGAGTGAAGAAAATGAAAAAGAAGGGCTGTAAATAGAAGTAATTACTACAGGACTACTACATTTTTAAAAAGGCATAAGAGATCATTTATTTTGAAGCCAAATATAAGTGACAGGGCCAGCAATACAGATTTGAGTTATTCCAAACTCAAGGTCCCTACTACATTAAAAATTATTTGTACATATGTATGTTTTTGTGTGAATATATGCCATGTGTGCTGTGTTTTATAAAAGCTAGGGATATTTTTGGTAGAGGTGCAATATGGTGCGGTGGGAGGGGGGCCTCAGCAGGCCCATACTGAGGCATTTCTTCCCCCTGAGGTACCAGCCATACGATGGGTCTAGTATAGAATAGACTTCATTTAGGGTCATGGAAAGGGGAGTTTAAAAGGGAATAGAGGCAGAGAAAGGAGAAAGAGAGGGCCCAGAGAAGGAGAGGAGATGAGAGGAGAGGAGAGGAGAGGAGAGGAGAGGAGAGAGAGGAGAGAGGAGAGAGAGGAGAGAGAGGAGAGGGGAGAGGGGAGAGGAGAGAGGAGAGAGGAGAGAGGAGAGAGGAGAGAGGAGAGAGGAGAGAGGAGAGAGGAGAAAGAGAAAGAGAAAGAGAAAGAGAAAGAGAAAGAGAAAGAGAAAGAAAGAGGAGAAAGAGAAAAGAGACAAGACTGGGCAGGAACATGTGGGGAGAGAGGAAGGAGGGGAAGGGGAGGGAGGGAAAAAGGGATTAGGGAGAGCAAAAGGAGTCAAAGAGAGAGCAAGGGACCAAGCAGCCCCTTATATAGCAAGCCAGGCCCACCTGGCTATTACCAGGTAACTGTTGGGCAGAGTCTAGAAGGAATGCCAACATTCCTCCATTTTGGTTTGATTTAAAAAGGAGAAACTAGAAAGAGGTAATGGTCAAGCGGGAATAGGGTTGCTGTGATCTTTAACTACTTCCTGCTGACTTTGGGGTGATGTGTAAACCTAAGAAAATAGAGATAGGGATGGGGATGTTGGTTCAGTCTTAGGAGAGTTGGCTGTTTTCTTGCTGTCCAGGGTCTGTGGAACTACCTGTGAGTATAAGGAGCAGGTTCAGAAGACGTGTCTGTAAGAGTAGGCTAGAACATCTGTGGGTTGCTTCTCTGGAGCTGTCCTGGATGCAGATTTTGAGTAAACACCTGGACTTGGCAAGATGCTGAAAAAACAGACATATATGTTTTTCTTAGGTGTACATTTGAAACCTTTAGGTCTTGGTGGTTGGGGTGTGGGGAGTCCCAATCCCAGGGAACAGGAGAGGAATTCCACCCTCACATCAGGTAGAGACTTAGGCTATTGATTGGCAGGTGCACTTATCCAGAGGGAGTCTGTTTGGTAGATCTAAGTGCATTTCTTGGAGTTTATAGGTTTATAAGAGAGATGAAGTTGGTAACAGCATGAACAGTCTTTAAGGTGAGCTTAGGAAAGACAAAAACCTTTTGTGGAGCAGAAGGAACAAGAAGGACTCTTTTTTTTTTTTTGTCTAGGAGACTGAATATATACAAATTTAGCATAGTGAGAAGCATTTTGAAGTATACAATTAAAATGTATACAATAAAAAACAGGAAACTTGAAAATCTGATGAACTTGTAAATATGATAATTGATCACATAGTTTAGCAGGAGAACACCTTAAGTCTGTGGTTAAAAGATAACTAATGGAAACTTAAAATTTGAACTTGTGATTATAAAACGTGGATCATATAGTGGAATGTTTTATTAAAGCTAGGCTAATTTATAAGAACTATTTTGGTTACTATTAGGACAGTGGTACAATAAGAGGAGAAAGTCTGAAGCATTTAGTCACTGGAAAGTGAGTTTAGATAAGGAAGTAGCAGACAGTTACATCTGTGAAAGGTTACATCTGAATTTGTGTATCCTTTATCGTGAAGCCTGTGAGTAAGGCAAACCTGTCTGTCTTTTTTATAAGAGATCTGGCAGTCTTAGCTAGTTAATAAATTGACTATTGAGCTAATAAGGTGATGTATTACCTTGGGATAAGGAGCTAGAGGTATCTTCTCTAGCCGTCAAGCTATAGTTAGCTTAGCTGTCAATATAAACAGAAATCTGTGAAGAATAAATTATAATCTAGATGTCATATATTAATTAAAATTACAGAAGTTAGTTTATAGTCCACTATCTAAACAGTCCCTGTTCTCTCCATCACAACTTGGATAGAGTCAGCCTAGCTGTCAGGCCCAGAAAATGAAAAGCTTTTTCCTGTGGAGTAAGAATATGGGAGAAATGACTCACCTTGTCATAGGCAATATGGGACATTTAACTCTCTGGGTATCCTCTGTCCACAATTTAGGCCAAGCCCTGGCAGCAGGCAAGGCAATGCAGTGGTGTTTCTCTGTGGTTATCATACCACAATCCAGGTAGTGTTGAAAGAATATAAAACTTGAGACCTGTGATTCATGTAATTTATGTCAAATAGCCCAAAGAGTTGTTTGTGAGCTTTGAAACCTGGGGCTGAGAACATAGCAGAACAGGCTAGGACATCCCCGGGAAGGCCCATAGTTAAGACATTCCTGAGGCTGCTTGGCCATAAAGATAAAGAGAATGACAAGTCCGACTGGCCCGGCGCCTCCCTATCTCCCGCCCTTCTGACCTAAGTTAAATGTTATCTGCATGTACAGTCTGCTGATGTTTAAATGGACCAATCATGTGAAACCGTGCCAATTCCTCCCCCATCCCCAGACCCTTTTCTATAAAAACCCCTAGCTTCCAAGCCTCGTGGTCGAATCCACTGTCTCCTGTGTGAGATACGTTTTGACCTGGAGCTCTGCTATTAAACTACCTCGTGTTTTTACATCAAGGCGTTCTGTTCTGTTCGTGATTCTTGGGTGCATGCTGAATCGGGAACAGAGTGGGGGTTTCCCCACTAGGTTCTTTCAGTGTCTTGTTGCTGTGCCCATATATTCTTAGAGACGTTAGGAGCAAAACTGTGAGCATTTGGGAGTCTCTGTCTGTCATAATAAGCTTAAATTTAAGCATATCTGAGTTAAACAATCTGTGCTTGTTTTTAATTACTTGTCCTAGATTGTATCTAGCAAATAAAGAGGGTATATTATAACCTAATGATAGTAAAAATAAGGCTAAAAATATCTTTAAGATAGTGATCTTTAACATTTTTATTGTTTTAAATCTTTAAATTAATATTAAAATTATTTACCAAGCCAGGATAGAAATTATATGAAAACCTTATCTTAAAAGTGTCTTTGGAGACCTTAAGTCAGATTGTTTGATAGAAAGAAGGCAGTGAGGTGGGAGCTGCCCATAACAAAGATGGTGGATAGTCATGAGACTGCCTTTAACCAAGATGGTAAAGAAGCTACAGTCAGCCATGTGACTGCCCTTAGCTAAGATGGCACTGAAGTGATAGCTTATGAAAAAAACCTTATCTGCCCATAACAAAGATGGCAGATAGTCACGAGCTTGCCTTTAACCAAGATGGTGCTGAAGCTATAGACAGCCATGTGACCACCCTTAGCTAAGATGGCACTGAAGTGACAGCACCTCCTGTGGAGGAAAGTCAGGTGTTATACCTTAGAATGGATCAGCAGAAGGTTGCTATATATCAGCAGAAACAAATGGACACATTTTGTCTGGTGGACAGTAGGTCTCACCACAGTCAGCCTCTGTTGCGTGACCCCTTCTCCTGGCATACCTATCTTAGAACTGGTAAGGATCAGAATGGAAGGAAATCAGAGATTAGAGATAAAATTTTCCCAAGAAGTAAAACTTTAAGACTGCCTGCTGAAGCAAACAGGGGGGTGGGGTGGGAGGGGGACTGCAGGAGCCCGAGAATTCAGTGACAGAGCAAATTAAGTCCAAAACAAGGTCTGGAGAGTGCAGTTAAAAGTCAAAGGGTAGGGAGCAAGCAGGGTGGGGAGGGAAGGAAAAAGGGGGTTGGGAGCAAAGGTGAGGGGAAAAGCCTACATAGAAATCTTTCCAGCTTAGGTCTGAAAGTTTCTTGTCTTTTGTTTTATTTTGTTTTTAAAGATTCGATAAGTGGCCATTTAGAGTAATTATCTATTGGGGCCAAATTTAGCCTGTGAATTAGGAAGCCTTTAAAACTGGAAGGCATCTCAGTAGTAGGGTGAAGGCATTCACTTTGAGTGACAGAGGCATCCCAGCGGGGTGCCTGGGGGTACAGAAGAAGGTGAGAGTAGAGGCTATTACTATCATCACTTTCTGCATCCCAAGCATAAGTCATAGCTAATAACGAGCAGCCAGGCGAGATTTACAAGGTCTTCACGAAATAGTAGATGAGCTGTGGACCAGCACCTAAGCTGTGGGGCCAGAGTCCAAGAGAGAATTTCGGTTTACCTGGGCCTAGGATATTCCAGCAGTGTGAGAGAGAAACAGAGAGAGAAACTGTCTTTGAAACCATCTCGAGGAGACTGACTGAGCTCACTCAAGTGTAGAGGTCCTAAAACAAGACTGTGGATATAGGAAACATATTAGTTCGCCGGCTTTTGGATGGAGAGTTCTAGCGATCCAATGGCTGGAAAGTCCACGTGGCAGGGGGAAATACGAACCTGTGCTGAGTTCATAAATCTGAGTCTTGGGAAATGTGAACCTGCAAGTTTCTAAATCTGAGTCATGGCACCAAATGTTGTATTTTATAAAAAGAGCAGGGTATGTTTTGTAGAACATGGTATGGTGAGGTGGGAGGGGTGCCTTGGTGGGCCCATGCTGAGACATCCCTTCCCTCTGAGGTACCAGCCATATTACGGGTTTATTTAGGGTATGGGAAGGGGAGTTGAGAAGGATGTATACACATACATACACACACACACACACACACACACACACACACACACACATACACACACATGAGAGAGGAGAGAGAGGAGACACACACAATGACTGGGAAATGAACTCAGATCCTGTAGGGAGTACAGCAAGTACTCCTAACCACTGAGCTGTCTCTCTAATTCCAGGCTATTACATTTTTTAAGATGGAAAAATTTTTAATGTGTTTATACACTAGGAGAAAGGAGCCAGTAGGCAGATATAGCAATAACAGTCGCCGGTATTTACTAGGCATATCCCTGTGCCAGGAGCCATGCAGACACTACCAGGATCACCTCCCTAAGCTTCCACAACATAGTCATCACTAAATATTAATATTCTCATAATACTTTACAGATGAGGGGAGTTAGCCTTTGTCCAAGATTATACAATGAGCAATGGTTTACAAACAGGAGTCTGAAACACCATGGCCCCAAATGCAAAGGCATAGACTCCTTTCTTGGGTGGAAGCCAAGCCTGTTTATGAGCACCCAGTAAATAAATAAATATATATGTGTATATACACCCATGTCAAAACTGGCAAAAATGAGATGGAATGGCTCTGACTTGTCCAAATTCTTTTTTAACTTACTGTAAAAATTATTTCTAAAAAACTTTTATATATTTTGACCATATTCTTTCCTCTCTTCCATAAATCCCCTAAGATTCTACCCAATTCATGTTTTGTCTAAAAACAAACAAGCAAAAAAACAAAAAACAAAACCCCAAATGACATCCAACAAACAAAACAAACCCTGAACCAAATAGACTAAGATCAAACCATAATAAGAACAACAAAAAGAATACAGTAAAACATGAAGTCTACTTTGTGTTGGCTGACTACTATTGAGCATGTTCCCTGCACGGAGGGTGGTTGATATACTCAATGACATTCCATTGGAGAAAACTCACTTTCCCTCTCCCACCAGATATCAGCTGCAAATAGCTTCATGGTTAGGGGTGGAACTTTGTACCTTCTCTGCTTGGATTTTGTGCAGGTTTTGTATATGGTGACTCGGTCTCTATGTGTTCATGTGTGCATCAGCCCTGTTGTGTTGGGAAGAAACTGTTTCCCTGCAGCACCTCTTGCTTTGACAATCTTTCTGCCTCCTTTTCCACCTAGGCTCCTGAGCCCTGAGGGGAGGGGTTTAGTAAACCCATTTAGTAAATGCCATTTAGGACTGAGTGTCCCAGTCTCTTGCTCTCTATCCAGCTGTGGGTCTCTGCGTTAGTTTTCATCTATTGCAAGAAGCAGCTTCTCTGATGGGGTTGAGTGATGCTCTGATCAATGTTGCCTAAACTCGTCACCTTCTATCTCTAAACAATAATATTCTGCAAACCATAGAAACAAACCATAATTGACATCTTAGAAGAAATACCTGAAACCCTAAGGGGGGAAAAAAAACCAATGACACTACTAAAAAAATGACAGGCTTTTGGGGAAAGTATTGAAGAATAGAACTCTCAATAGATTACAAGGACAACATCAAGGGGAATTAAAGGGCAGGAGATGTGCTAGCACAGAGGAACTCAGAGGTGAGTCAACAGCTCAGTAAGATGTGCCCTGTCAGTGGTTCTTCTTCTTGATAGGTTGGGTCTATTACAGGTCAGAAAGTTCCTTTATCCACTTTCCAAGACCAAAAAGAAAATGATACAGAGGAAAGCCTTGGGAGGTATTTGGGTCAGCAAAGTATAAGACACAGAGATTCCCAACTCAGTAGGGGATACTTTTCCTGATTAAATTTTTTGTATACTGAAAAATAAAGAGGACATTTGGATCTTAGCATGTATTCATAAGCCCAGTGTTGGGGAGGTGAGCCCACTCTGAAGGGTGAGTTCCAGGGCCAGCAAGAGACCTTGTCTCATGAAACAAAGAGACCAGAGGCTGTCCTCTGTCTCCACAGCTATGTACACATGTATTCCACCACCACACACATCTGGCCACAAATAAACACAAAGATAAACACAAAAGGAATATAAGATGCAATCCTATGATTTTTTTTTTTAATTAGGAGTTAGGATTACTGGAAAGGCAGTTACATGGAGTGCATGGCTGCTCTGAAGGCAAACATGGAACAAACAGAGTTATTTGGACATAGGATACTCAGCCTCTAAGGAAGGATAGCCAAATGGTAAAGCTTAATTCTTGAACTTAAAGGAAGAAGGCTCAGCTTTACGTGAGTGGTTATATTTAGGCCTTACTTCAAATACTTATTTATAGTAACCAAACTATTTGGGGGAAAAATAGAAAATTATGTCAGTATTTAAGCTTTTCATTGTTAAGTTATGCTTCTGCCTTCAGACCCATCTGGAGTAAGTTTACAAATGGGTTTGCTGGAAGATGCAAGGACCTAATATTTACTTTGCAGTATCAACTACAATCATAAGTTAAATGCAAAATAAGGAGGTATCAATCTCTTTGCAGCTACTTGTGCATTCAATTAATACAGGACAGAGAATATCTCAGCACAAATTTCTTTCAGAACTAATTAGAGTAAGGAAAATGGACAGAGGATGGAGATGCTGAGGACTATAGACCAGAGCGCCCTTAGCAAGAGACACAAAACCATGCCTGGCCTGAGGGAAGTCTTTAGGCTGTGATGACCTCCAACCCATCCATTTTACAAAACAAAGAAGGAAGAATCCATCCACTTCTGAAAAGTAGCTGGGTTAACATTTTAGCTGCACGCCTCTGAAAAGGCTATCCTCTCTTCCCCTATCCTAAAAAGCTATCCTAAGCTTCCCCTCCAGGAGGATAGGGCACGCTGTTCAGAATCCAAAGTCCACTGGCCACATTCTTGGGATACTAAGTGGCTCTAGAACGAGAGGCCTTGAAAGCTGATTAGTTTGGAAAAGGGTGAAGTGAGAGAAAGAGCAGCTCTTCAGCAAAATGAATGGCCTTCAAACATTAACAATAAGCTTGAAAAGGCCTGGAGCTTGTTCCTGGCACTATTACATCTCTGGGTAACTTAGGCACATACAATACTAAGGCAAACTGGCAGTGGATCTGAAGAAAGCCAAGAAAGAAAACCATGAAGGAGTGGGCTCTGTCGGCAGGGGCTGGTGCAGACAAACAATATGGTGGGAGGACAGCACAGTGCAGACAGCGGCAGGGTGTCAAGGGTTAGGAAAGTCAGGGGAAAACTGACATTGTTTGAAGATAGAGAATAAGGAAAGCAATCAACTGATAAAACTATATGGAATATGAGGTTAAATATCAGAAGTGAAAGAAAATGCTTAGTGTTGTTGGAGCTTGCTATTTGTTTAAAATAGAGAAATGCAAGCT
This sequence comes from Mus musculus, assembly GCF_000001635.26. Lineage (NCBI taxonomy): Eukaryota > Metazoa > Chordata > Mammalia > Rodentia > Muridae > Mus > Mus musculus. The sequence goes on along the minus strand of NC_000067.6, from coordinate 162,611,042 downwards.
TTTCTTTCAAGCCTCTTCTTTTGCAATCTGGAAGAAGGCCTGCAGTTGGAGAAAGCAACATGAAGCTTTGGTTAAGAGAGGGTAAACAGGTTCATCGTAGGATCAGTCAGAAACACGGAAGGTAAAGGTCAAAACATAAGAGAATGAAAATTCCCCAGCTCCCTTGTAAAAAGAGGACACTGCTCACTGAGTCAATAACGTTTTTATTTTTTATTAAGGAGATGGTATTTTTACGATGCTAAACCATCTCCTTTTCGCTCTTTGTGTGACAGAGGTTAAAAAGTACTTGGCTGTTTTTCTCTCAGTGCTTTGAAACATGTTCCCGGTGATTTAGTCTAATGTGATGTAAACTTCAATAGGAGGTAAAGTTTTTCTTAGTGGCATAGGGCTCCCATCCCTACAGAAGATCAGTTTATCTTAAGACTTATCAACTTGAGTCTGTCTGATGCTTTTGGCCAGATAGTTCTTAACAAAGGGTCATTCTGTGCCTAGAAGGATGTTAAGGGCTGACCACCTAGACACCAACAGCAACCAACACCACCAGCGGCAATGAGGACCAAAAATGTCTCTACAAACATCCTACGGGTGCCAATCAAACACTGACATAACTTAAAAAATGTTGGGATAGACTACTTAAAATTTACTATCTGAACCGGGATAGAGTGGGGCATGCCTCTGATTCCCTGTGATCTCAGCTCTCTGGAGGTGAAGGAAGGAAACATTTGAGGTGAGCTTGAGATATACAACAAGACCCTGTCAAAAAATAAAATAAAATAAAAATATTTATCTTCTGTTTATTAAAGAAATCAGCGGGCTTGTTTAATAAATTAACGATCCTCATTAGACTGTTTCTAACAAAGTAAGGTTCACTGGGATATGTAAATCTCACACCATCCCTTCAGCACTCAAAAGCACCAGTTGTTGCAAATGGCCGATGGTGATGGACAGGCATGAGGTGGAAGGTGGGGGTGGTGAAGGAAGAAGTGGCCGGGAAGGGAGGGAGCAGAACAACAAGTCCCAGCCACATTCTTGGGATACACAAGTCGGTGGCTCTAGAAAGAACTGCCTTAAAACTGGTTTAGTTTGGAAAAGGGTAAAGGGAGAGAAAGAGCAGCTCTTAAGCAAAACATATGGTTTTCAAACGTAAATGTAAGCTTGAAAGGCCTGGAGTTTGTTCCTGGCTACTTCAGGCTCTCTATGCCTGCTTCACACTCAGCGCTGGCGCTGGCTGGCTCAGAGCTTGTGAGTAGGGAGGGTGGAGGACAAAGGAGGAGTCACGGAGGATAAAGGGATTTGACTGGGTTTTCATCAAACTTTGCCTTTTTTTGGGTCCAATTATTTCCAGGCCTTCATTCTTTTATACACAGGGCATCTTCTGGTACCAATTAATAGCAACTTGGCCTTGTGAGAAGTACACACCCATCAGACAAATAGGATTTATTTCCAGGGGAGACATAGAGGAGGAAGATAGCATATTACTCACAGGCTTGGTAATGCTTTCAAGTTTCTCATATTTCATCTAAAGGCAATGAACTCCACATCCATTGTGCATATATGGTCAGTAAATGATTGGTTACTGCATGCAATATGCAGTAATTGGGCAGATGTTGATTAGCTTCTTTGCAGGGGATCCTAGAAAGGTTGTGAGGTAACCATTGCCCTCCACATTAGAGGCAAAATATCAAACTCAGAAAGGATGTGTTCTCTGCCTGACAGTTTTCTCTAAATAGAAACATTCCCTCTAGGGGTAAGAGGGCGGCTCATGAGACACAGGAGGTAAATATCACATGCCTGGAAAAGCTGAAAATTGGAAGATTCTGGAAAACCCAGTAGCTTTTAAAAAGCCATCAACACTTGCTGAGTGAAGACGCAGAGGGGATCTTTCAGACAAGTCATGCAGAGAACTACAGAGGGGCAGCTCTTTGTGTCATCACGGTCTCAGGTGGGCTTGGTGATGCTTTTGGGTCTTCTGTGCTCCTGTATGCAGCTCCTCACAGAACTGTTCACAGCCTCTTAAAAACCCATAGGTTCGCTGAGTTGGACTTTGCTGCAATCATTGTTTTTGTCAGTCCTGAATTCATATCATATCTGGAATGAATTGCACACTCTCTCTCTCTCTCTCTCTCTCTCTCTCTCTCTCTCTTTCTCTCTCTCTCTCTCTCTCTCTCTCTCTCTCTCTCTCTGTGTGTGTGTGTCTGTATGTGTGTATGTATTACATTCTCTCAGGAAAAGTCTCTCACACAACACCAGGATAACTATAGTTATTTTGACAAATGACATGGTATTCTTTCCATAGATCTTTCTCCCAGACCAGAGACACCCTTCAGGAGCTGTGTGCTTAAAACAGAACTTGTTCTGTAGCTCAGGTTGGCCTCAAACTCAGAGATTCCCCTGCCTCTACCTTCTGGGTGCTGAGATTAAAGGCAATTCTTTTCTTCTGTTGCCTTTTCCCACCCCTTACCCACCAGCACATCCATCCTAACTTGCTCATCCCACTAAGGGGAGGATGTAGATAGGGTACCACTTGGATCAGGAGGCTACACTAAGTACCACATTCAGAGAGTCCTAGCAGAGTTGATTCATTTCTGCATCTGTGCCAATCACAGAGAGAGAGAGGGGTACCCTCAGAAGTGAAAGTGGGACATTGCCTTGAGCCAGACTCATGTCAGCCAGTGGCTCATTTGAGCAGCTCTGGCAGTTGTAAATTCTTGAACTCCATCCTTTTTGTTGGTAGTTATTCACTGCTCAGAGTCCCTGCACCCTGGGGCCAGTGCCTAATAATCCCCCACCCCCTTGCTGAGCCACTTTAAAAAGAGTGTGAATAACACCGTCAGGGCTGGTGCTTTAATGCTTCTATCTAAGGACTGAGTTCCATGTACAAATACATTTCATTGACCTCAAATACCACACTGCAGCATGTACCATGTTAAGGGGATAAATGTACAGATCACAGAGTAAAGGGCTAGTAAAAATGGGAGTAGAGTGGAAATGCAGAAGGGCTTTTTCTTCAGTTTGACATTAAGGATAACCACCACCATTCCTCATTCTTGATCCACAGAGAAAGGAGACGGGAGGCTTGAAGACAAGGGAGTGCCTGGCAGAAATGGCTAGAACATATTCCTGACTGACCACATGGCTGAATCAAGAGTAGAAAAACAGCCTCCCTGTGCATTTGCCTTTGTGAAGATTAAGATAACTAACACAACAGGATACAGAGGTGAATCAACATTCACCTACTGACCAGGGGCTGCTAATTGACTTAGTCTGGTACCTGAGAAACATCAGCACTTGGGGGGGGGGGGTGTCAGGAAGTATGCAAATGTTGTTTCATTGTAGCATTTTTCAAACAGATTTTGCTTCCTGTGTTTCTCTTCCTCCTTTCCTCTCTGCATTCATTGGCTCCCTTCCATTTTCATGTTACCTGGATCCCTTTGCCCTGCCCCCTCCTTTCCTCAACATCTCTTTCCCTTCTGTGGTCTCTTACCTACTGTGGTGGTTTGAATATGTTTGGCCGGGGGAGTAGCTCTATTAGGAGGTGTGGTCTTGTTGGAAGAAGTGTGTCACTATGGGGGTGGACTCTGAAATCCTCCTCTTAGCTGCATGGAAGCCAGTCTTCTCCTGTTTGCCTTCAGAACAAGATACAAAACTTAGTTCCTCCTGCCTGCCTGGAAGCTGCCATGCTTCCTGCCATGATACTAGTGGACTGAACCTCTGAATCTGTAAGCTAGCCCTAATTAAATGTTGTCCATTATAAGAGTTGCCTTGGTCATGGTGTCTCTTTACAGCAATTGAAATCCTATCTAAGACACAGTTTCTTAACCTGTGTCCACTATCCCTATTATCTAGATATGCACAAACATTCAAAGTTAGTGGTGCAGGATGGTATCTGTATTTTTCTTTCTTTCTCAGTTTGCCTTACCCGACAATGTTAGACTCTCCAGATCTGTCTATTTTCCTGGTAATTCCATAATTTCATTTTCATTTACAGTGGAGTATAATTTAACTGTGTCTGTGTGCCATGCTTGATGGTGACTTCTTCTTTTAATGAAATGAGATCTTTTAAGAGACTTGTGTTGCAGGGTTTTCCCTGTCCAATTACTTGAGGGCAGTGGGAGGCCTGTGATTGGCCAGGGGAAAGGGAGAGCACGAAGAGATCGAGAGACAGAGCATCTCAGGGTAGCATGGAGAAAGGAAGATAGTAGCAGATGTGAATCACAGTGACTATGACCAGCCACAGCTTGTTATGATATCATAAAGGTTAGAATATTGAGATAACTTGTCTAAACTAGGTGGGCAGCTTTTATCATTATCAATTGGTTCTGAAATTATTGTATTGGCATCTTTTATATTGAGAATTTATTGATATATAAATCTGTTTATTTATAAGCATTGAGTCTTGTTTTTACTGGGTTACTGGGTATTGTGTTATCAAACCACAAGGATGGTGGATATATATGGTTATTGGAATGTGGGACAGAGCTGGCAGACCCCACCAGGACATAGCATTATGGCCTACCGGTGCCGGTACTAGAGCAGGAACGTAGCCTGGCAGGGCCCGGGAGTTGTGCAGGTTCATTTTTAAAATATTTCCCACAATAGGTTTGTTTTTAATATGTGTGTGTGTGTGTGTGTGTGTGTAGGTAGGTAGGTGCACATGAGTACAGATGCCCGCACAGGCCAGAAGCATTGCACCCCTCTGAAGCTGGAGTTACAGGCAGCTACGAGCGGCTTACCATATGTGCTAGGCATTCTACAAGACCAGTATGTGGTCTTAGTTACTGAGCCATCTCACTAGCCCCCAGTTTCAGGCTTTAAATTGAGGTGTTTGATCTACTTTGAACAATTTTTTGGGGGGGGGGCGGGTGTGGATCTTCTTTCATTCTTCTGCAGAAAGAAGCACCATTAATTACTGGGGTTTGTTCTTTGAAACACTGACTCATGTAGCCCAGGATAGCCTCAAACTTGAAACAGCAACCTCCTCAACCTCCCAACAGCTGGGATTATAGGTGTGGGCCCAGCCAATTCTATCAGATTAGCGTGACCCTGCTTAGCTCTGGGTGGGGCCTGTCTTCTATCAGCCAAGTTGAAAATCTGTAAATGCTTCAAGAGCGCCACGGAAGAGCAGGCCTGCCTTTGTTGGCATGTAAGTGTAGAGTCACAAATTGTTGCTCAAGCTCTTTGTTTTGATGGGTGGGGAGGGACGTTAACAGCTCTGTCACTGGTCTTTAATTCTCAACAATTGCTCCTTTAACTTGTGGTTTGCATGTGGAACCTAATGTGATAGTGAAGCAGTGTGTGAGCAGAAGAGTACACATCTGTCCCACACTTCTGCTTGCACGATGCACGTGATCTTGTGTCTCATCCAACCCCCCTCTGTGGATCCATCAGAATTCTGTGTGCTGTACTCTCTCATGTGAACATGTGCTTAACCAACACTGCTGCTTGTTTGTGGACACCTGTTCCGTGTGCACACATGAACAACATGGCAACAGCAGGGGCTGACAGTCCACAGGAAACCATACCTTCCAGCAGAAGTGGCATTTGCCTCAAACACAGAAGGTATTGATAATTATACAAATCAGAAAACCTATTGGCTTATCACAGCTGTTCTGCAACCTCTATTCATGACCTATTCACTTACACTGAAATTTCAATAGAAGTAGCAGGGAAGATAGGTTGATCTCTAGTTTTCATGTTACAAGGACTGTCTTTGCGTACTCATCACTGAGCCAAAGACAGGATGCATGAATACAAAAGGTGAAATAAGGTGTGTGTGGCATTATCAATGTCCTAATGATGAACACCTGGACATTTTTTGAACTAAAAAGCATAAGAGTTCTTATAATTTGTCTTTAAATTGATGAATGCTAAAAATTTATTTATTTTATAATAAAAAATTAAAAAATTTCTTCTACTTACAATGATAATTGGTACTATTAAACCATTAAAAATTCTTGTGGAGGCTGGAGAGATGGCACAGAGGTTGAGAGCAGTTAGTGCTCTTGCAGAGGACTCAGGTTAAGTTCCCAGCACTCAGATGGTGGCTCACAACCACCCATAACTCCTGTTTTAGGGAATCCAATGCCTTCTACCTTCTGAGGGCACCGGACACGAACATGCTATGCGTGGACATGCAGGCAAAACAATCATACATGTAAAATAAACTCTTTAAACAATCATGCCGGGCGGTGGTGGCACACGCCTTTAATCCCAGCACTTGGGAGGCAGAGGCAGGCGGATTTCTGAGTTCGAGGCCAGCCTGGTCTACAAAGTGAGTTTCAGGACAGCCAGGGCTACACAGAGAAACCCTGTCTCGAAAAAACAAAACCAAAAAAAAAAAAAAAATTAGAAAACAATCATTACTGTTAACTATGGTAGAACTGACACAACAAGATTATCATTTTAACCATGAAAGCGTACAATTTTGTGGCATTAGCATTTATAGTGCAGCCATCACAACCATCCATTTTCCTAAATACCATCCTTCAGAACTGAAATCCTGTGCCCATCTGAACCAACCCGCCCACCAGTTTGGTAACCACAGTGCTGCTTTCTGCTGAGTCTGACTATTCTAGAGTCCGCATAGAACTTAGGTCTTGGGTATTTTCCTTCTTACAGCTGGCTTACTGCACTTTACATAAAGTCCTCAAGTTACATCATGTGGTTATGCGTTAGAGCTCCTGGATAATGTCTCAATATGTAAAAGCCATGTTTTTCCGATCCACTCACTTGTCAGTGGACCCTTCCGAAGCTTTCACTCCTTGGCAGTAGAGAATAATGCTGCTGTGAGCATGGGTATATACACATCTTCCCTTTGCTCTTTTCCAGTTTCTTTTATTTATGTTTTTTTTTTTAAGATTTAATATTTGTTTTATGTAGACACACACCTCTGTTTGCATACACATCAGAAGAGGGCATCTGATCTCATTACAGATGGTTGTGAGCCACCATGTGGTTGCTGGGAATTGAACTTAGGACCTCTGGAAGTGCAGCCGTGCCCTTAACCACTGAGCCACCACTACTTTCATTGCTTTCTTTCACTTTTTTTCACCTATTCTCTTTATAAGCTTGGACCTTACTGTACAGCCCACACTGGCCTAGAACCTTTATTCTTCCTGACTTAGAATCCTGGGTACTGGGACACCTATATCTGTCTGCCACCATACTTGGCTCAGTTTGCTTTAATCTATCAAAAGTAGAATTGTGTGTGCTTGTGTGTGTGTGTGTGTGTGTGTACTCTCGCGTGCATGCATGCAAGTGACTTTTCCTGGGGAGATGAACAAATGTCTATTTGCACCAGATAAAACACTGCTGACAAAATGGAAATGAGTTTATTAAAGTGTGTAGCTTGATAAACCAATAAATGTATTAGGATGGCTTACAGAACCACAGGTGACTCAAAAGCAGCCGCATCACTGAAAAGCATGCCCAGCATCGGTGATAAAACTGTGAATGTTGCATCCCTGGAGTTCCCCGCCCTGCTTACAGGCAGCACCACTCTTGACTCCTCTCTGCAGCAATTGTCATGGTCATAACCTTGGGCAGGGCCCTATGTAACCTTCCTGAGTCTCTTTTGTTTTAGGGGCTTCATTGGTCTTATGAACCTCCCTGCTTCTTCCCAGAGGGAACATTTTAGCTTTATGTGTGTGAGTATTTTGCTTGCATGTGTGTATGTGAACCATGTGCATGTCTGGTGCTCACAGAGGCCAGAAGATGGCATTAGACCTATAGTTAGATGGTTGTGAGCCACTATGTGGGTGCTGGGAACTGAACCTGGGTCCTCTGGAAGAGCAGAAAGTACTCTTAAGCTCTGAAGTTCTCTCTACAGGCCCAGGAAGAAATATTTTAATTCAGGAGAAATAGCTACACAATTGAATCATATGGTGATTCTATTTTTAATTTTATGAGAATTGATCTAGTGTTCTGCTTTTCATAATTGCTATTTTCAATTTGCATTCCCATTAGCAGGGTACAAAGGTTTAATTCCTTCAATGTCTCAGTAACATGTATTTCATACTAATATATCCTCAGATGTGAGGTCATACTTTATTGTGGTTTTATGTTTCTCTAGGGATTATTAATGATGAGCCTGGAATAATTTATAATAATTAATAAAGGAAATGTTTTATATATTAGTAACTTAAGGTCCCTCTCTCCTTGCTCCTTGAGCAAAGTCCTCCCCATTTTAATTTCACATTGGGTGCTTGAAATGCTGTAGCCAGCTTTGCTAACAGGAATGCAGGAGCAAGGTGAAAAGGTCCAAGATGTGATCATTTGAACTTGTGATCTTTCTCAGAGCTAGGGATATAACAGTGGTAACGTGTTTAGAGCATATAAGGTCCTGGGTTCAAGCCTTAGCACCACAAAACAAAGGGTAGAATGTAAAAAAATATTTCTGTGAATTAATGACCCTTCTCCACCGGGAGATAGTGACCATCTATTCCTCATCTCTGCGACAACAGAAATAGGTTTGTGATCAGTCTGAGCGATGCAGCTTGAGAGACCTGGTGTTGCCTCCACTTCAGGTTTCAGCTGCACCCACCTGTCACGCATCACACATGCAGGAGCTGGGAACATTGTTCAATCTCTTGAACTTCGATTCCCAGTGATAGCTTGGAAGGCATTGCCTTGTTTGAGGCTTCCGAGAGGCTTTTTAACAAGCCAGAGGCAGGTGCAAAGTGAGCGTTTCTTGTTCAGTAAAAGTTCAGCCACATGTGCAGACTCTGGGGTTCTGAGAACACAAGGAGTCACGATTCTCAGGGCCTTCTATTCAGATGTCCCTAGATCCCATTCTTGTCACTTCTTTAAGCCCTGCCTGTTCCTGCATTACAGCGTATACTGGGTGAGGTGAAAGGTGACAAGAGAGCTGACAACAGCGGAGGGAAACAAGACTGAAAGCCTAGTCTACCCTATGTACAATGAGAATCCACGAATCTGGTTTTCGACAGAATGAAATTATTTTAACTCTCAATTTTTATCTCCTTTTTCCTGTAGCTACCAATTTTCAAGTTATTTTTCCAAGGAAAAGGACAGAATGTTTTGTATTTTTGAACCTTCCTTTTGGTACTCATGATATGTGTATGAAGTCCCATAGTCAGTTCTTCTGAAAGCTCCATATACGATAGCCTAGTGATGTGTTGTTTAGACACAGCTAAGACTTTCTTATCTGTATTCTTGTAGGTCCCTTCAGTGCCCAGGGATTTTCTCGTTGATGCTGATTCAGGACCTCACACATGGCCCGGAAGTGCTCTTCCACCGAGCTACAGGTACTTGAAAAATCTTTTTATCTTGGATGATTTTCTCAAAATTGAAGCTGTACTCAAAACATGGAGCTCTCTTCTACTCTACTAATTTCAGAACACTCTATCAGTCTCCGTAACTTTAAGATCCATTTACTTCTGATGTTTGTGGTCGCTTCTAGCATCCCTCTCTCTCACACCACTGACTTTCTCAAGCAGTTCTATCCCCAGCGGCTTCCATGAAGGGCTTAATGGCATGCTGCCATCTGCTTTCTGACAAATGACTGTCAGGCATTGTGGGCTGTGCTTATACTTGGTGTGTGTGCACAATGAGTGTTTTTCTTTTTTGCTCCCTGAGTTACTGCCTTCAGACATGGTTTATTTAGGCTAGGCTGATGAACCAGTGAGCTGTGAGGACACACTTGTCATTGCAATGCTGAGCCATAAGTACTCACTTTTCCTGGCCTTGTTTTTACATTGGATACTCGGGGTTTGAACTTAGATTCTCATGCTTGCAGGCTAGGTTCTCGTACTAAGACACCTCTCCAGCACCCTCTACAAAGCTATTTTGTTTCCCTTGTAGCTGACCTGAGTTGCCCTCATCATGTATTTAATTATATATATATATATATTTTTTTTTTACCCCTGCCTTTGTCTATGACTTTCTGAATCAGAGAGACCACATCGTTCATCCTATCACTGGCTTACTCTAAAAGTCAATTTAGCTCCTGTAGTACATCATTTTCGAAATTATGGCCTTCCTTTGAATCTTCAGGATAATGGAGCCATTCAGTCGGCCATCACTGCTGTTACAGTGAATGATTTAGGAGATATTAGTGAACAAGAGACAAAAACTCTTTTTTATGAAGGTTACATTTGGAATGAGGGGAGAGAGGTAACAGGCATAAATAATTAGCTTCTATAAAATGTTAGAGGAGTCAGAAGAATAGAGAAGTGCAGAGAATTGATAACACACTGAAGGCAGCCTTGAGATTATGGGCATGTGCTAGCACACTCAGCATTAGAATTGCACTTTTGGGCATGTGCAATTGGAAAAGTGCAATAAGGAAAGATGTCAAATGGACTACCTCATGAGTCACCTTCAAGAGGAGGAGACATGAACTTTCGCTATCGCAGAACAAAGATGTTTCATGATAATAATAGGTAAGATTACTAAGGGGATGTGTTCAGAGAGGAGCAAGGGTTGGATACAGTATCATTACAATGTTGAGAGTTGGAGAGATGAGTACCAACCAGTATAAAAAAAAGGAATTTCAGAAATGGAGTCACAAACTGTATTACATTCTGATATGCAAATGTAAAGGCAGAAGAGGGACCTCTAGATTTGTCAGCGCAGGGGTCATTGGTGACCTTAATGAGACTAAGATTGGGTGGATCTGTGTGTAAAACTTGACCAAAATACTCTAAGAGAAGAAACAAAAAGCTCCACACAGATGGAAGTTTTGGGTAGGTGACAGGACAAGCAGGTTAAGAAGATGATGGGGTTATGTGCCTGTGTGGTGCCAGCATGTCAGTGTGTGGCTGCATGTGTACACAGTGGTCAGAGCAAGGCCTCAGTATCTTCCTCTGGTGTTCTACCTTATGTTCTGAGACGGGGTCTCTCAATACATTTAAAGACAATCCTTTTGTCTAGAGTGGCTGGCTAGTGAGCTTTGTCCCCCAATGCCAGGGTTATAGATACATGCAGCCGCACCTGCTTCTTATGTGGGTCCTGGGGATGTGAATTCAGGTCCTCATGCTTGCAGGGCAAGCACTCTTACCCAATGAACAAACTCTCTGGCTCCAGTCTTTAAATAGATTGAGCAGCAAGCCTTTGTATTACAAGGATCAGCCTAGCACATCCTCCCTCCTAGCTCAGTGTTAACTATTCATGTGCATCTCTTTATACACGTGCTTCAGTGAGATCTGGAGACTTACACAACCACCTAAGTGCAGTACCTTCCTTCAAGGACCTAGAGCAGGAAAGTGAAGTGAGTGCTGCCCGGCAGTGCTTAGCATCGAAGGGCGTGTCTAAGGGTTCCTGCTGGATTATGCAAGTCCTGGCCTTCTGCACTGGCTCTCCCGTAAGGTGAAAAATTAGATTATATTAAATAGTGTCATTCTTAGAATGTATTTATGGTGTACCTATCTCTATTCCTGACCATACCACTTTATAGCCCTCTTTGGAGTAGTAATGAGATAACATTTAGGATCTGGAGGGAGGCTGGAGACAATGGTTACTATTCAGAATGCTTGTAAAAGACAGTGCCGTACAGCTGAGGGATAGTGCCAGTGTGTGTATGTGTGTGTGTGTGTGTGTGTATGCATGCCTGCATGTATATGTATGTGTGACACACACACTCACCTACACACACAGTCTTGTAGCCCAGGCAGACCTCAAGCTATACAGTTGTCTCTGTCCTTGAACTACTTCCTGACCATCTGTCTCCACTTCCAGAGTGCTGGGATTATGAGCATACATACCAGCATTCTCAAGTATTAAAGTCCTCTTTTCTCTCTTTGAAACGGACACCGTCGAGGATAAGCAAGAGTATCCTGATCACTTCTCTCTCTGCAGCCGACACGGTGTTGTACATTGAGAAATTCTTTCTCCCATGCTCTTTCCTGGAAACAGGGAGCGCTGAAATCGGGTGCTTGTATAGGTACTTTGCTTCGAAGTTAGGTCAACAGGTAACACACTGAACAAGCCACAGTGCTTACTTTTCATTTTCTGCAAAATGGTTTATTTTGCTGTTTGCTATGGAAAGGCTACAATACAATCTCGTATGAACACAAAGAACTGAACTGTGCAGCACTGTTAAACATATACCATCACGAGGCATTGAGAAGCCGGGAAACGGGGTGTGGCACTACATTTGCTCATCTCCCATAATACTCCGTATGTGTCAAAGGCACTTGCCGAAATGGTTAAATTAGGGATTGTGAGGTCTAAAATAATGACATACTACTAAGATATAAAAACAATGTTTGAATTTTCTTATAGATTGATCTCTGACATTTTACTAAATCCTTAGACATAGGCAATTTACAGCTTTAAAACATGACTTTTCAAGTGAAAAGAATCAAATGCAACATCGTAAAACCAGAATTTTTTCAATACTAAATCATAAGAACTCTTTTATCTCTAGGTTCACCTACCTCAATCATGTTACTTCTTGGCACACACTGGAAATCAGCCCTCACTTATTCACCACCAGCATGGTGTGACTTCTGGGGCACAGCCATACACACAGGGATTGCAGCTGAGAGACACAACGTGGTGTGGTCCTTGCTTTATAAGCTCAAACGTACGTTTATCCCAACTGGATTAGCAATGTTTTTCTTCCCATCCCTGCTAACCTAAGTAGCCTTGTAAAATAAACAAGAGCCAGAAGAAAAGCGTGTTCCACCCTTATTCTGCTTGACATAAGAAGGTAAATATCCAAGTGAGACTAACATCAGGCTTAAAGAAAAGGCTCACCTGCCCAAGCTGGCGCCCACATGTAGTTGTAGCTACTTCTGAGGCTAAGCTGGAAAGATAACTTGAGCCCAGGAATTCTTTGATCAAAAAGAAAAGGGCTGAAGGGTGTGGTGGCACATACCTCTAATCCCAGCATGTGGGAGGCTGATGGCTCTGTGTGCATCTGAGGTCAGTCTGGGTCACACAGTAAGACCGTATCTCAAAAAAAAAACAAAAAAAATCCAAACAAACAAACAAACAAACAAAACTAAAGCCAAAACCAAAACCAAATAAAACCAACCAACCAACCAACCAACCAACCAACCAAAAGAACCAAGACATACAAGATAAACTCAGACCCTGTCAGTCTAAGGGAAGGCACATTTGTATGGACTAAGATGGCCCCTTTCTGTGTCTTCTGAGCCACTGCCTTTCTGCTGTTATTTGACAACCCCCACCTTCATGTGTTTAGACTGAGTCATGCTCTTACTATCACTCACAGAGAAGTAAAAGTGACTCTGATAACATTTCTGTGAGAAAACACAAAATCTGATTAGTAGTCCAGTTCCTAACTTCGTAACACTCTGACTCAATACAACTAAGAACATATAATGACATTTGTTTTCAACACTAAAAAAACTTCTTGCATATTTTCTAGCCATAAAATATCTATGAGATGTAAATACAAGTCTGTTTGGTCTACAGTGCCGACAGCACACAGAACAGGTGTTAAGTGACAAGGACAGAGGTCAGGCTCTTATCACATCTGAGGGCACCCACATGCCATACAGAACAGAAAGGTGCCGGTTGCTGCTATCAGAATGGCATTACTTTCTAACACAGAACCCAGAGTGGACTGTAATGAGAGTCTACAGGAACCCCATCACAGGCACCTCTGCAACTGATGTGTGCTACCCTTTCTCCATTTTAAACAATGTTCCATCATCAGCACTGGACCTTCTCTTAATCAATAAATTTCCCAGCTTATAAACTTTTGGGACATTTCCCAATGAGTTTTGTTAGGACAAAGGAATAAAAAGACCACAGGCAACACTAACACTGGGTTATGATGGAGGAGGAACCCATTCATCACAAACTGCTGCAAGGGAGAGGCTTCTGTTACAGAAAAACCACAGGGGCACGCATCAGGCACGGCAGTGGTGACCTGATTTCACTGGGCATCAACTAACATTAGCAAAGCTACTTGAATTTTTCTGTTGATCTTCACTGTTGTTAAATAGTGATAGTTTTGATGGTGGTAAAACTTCATTTTTTCAAGTGCAGGATGATCTGAGCTGAATGAGAAAAAGAATGATTAAGGAGGGAAGGAAGGCAGGCCTGACATCAGTCTGACAACTGTTTCTCCTCTGATTTGTTTGCTTGGTTGGCTTTTTTTTTTCTTCCCCCAGACAGGTTCTTACTCTATAGCCCAGGCTGGTACAGAACACACCATGAACCCCAGGATGGCTTCAAAATCAGAGAAACCTTCCTACTTCAGTGTTCATAGAGCAGGGGTTACAGGTGTGAGCCATCACACCTGGCTCTTCTCAGCATCTTATTGTAGAAACACCCACATTTCCAGTATTTCACCCTAATGTCATTGTTAGGTCTCAGGATTACATAAGACCAAAAGGGACAAAGTGATAAACTGGGATTGAAGCCATCACTGTTGTAAAATCCTCAGTCCCATGACAATAGGATTTCCTCAGATTCGAGAAATTTAAATATAAACAACTACATATATAGGTAGTTAAGTAATATGTTTTATAATTAATGTTTTAAAATTAACTTTACAATTCTATGTTTTATAATTGTTTGTTTAAAAGTGGCATACTTAATTAAAAGAAGATTGAAATTTGGAGTCTTCTAAAGAAAAACACCCAACACTTCATCTTCGCTAACAGACACTGAGTGACAGTGTCTTCCACACCAAGCAGTGGAACTTGTGACCTGAGGTACAAGACACACACACTGGGATCAGCTGTGCTGATGGAGGAAACACCTCCATCCCTGAGCCACCAGCTGCTGGAATGCAGAGCACTCCTTCTCCAAATGATGTATTCTCAGTTCAGATGCTGCGCACAGGAATTGACGAGCATGGTGAAAAGGCCAGAGTCGATTTTCCACAGTGTGCAACAAACTGTAAACTCCAGCAATTATACTTAGATACCTAGGCTACCACTTAATCTTTTTTTTTTTTTTTTTTTTTTTTGGTTTTTCGAGACAGGGTTTCTCTGTGTAGCCGTGGCTGTCCTGGAACTCACTTTGTAGACCAGGCTGGCCTCGAACTCAGAAATCCGTCTGTGTCTGCCTCTGCCTCCCGAGTGCTGGGATTAAAGGTGTGTGCCACCATGCCCGGCTCGGCTACCACTTAATCTTGTTTCCACCTTTTCAAGTTTCTTTCCAGTCTAAACATTTTGTCTGTTAGTATTAACCATTGTAGAATTAAACAAAGAAAAATCCAAATTGTTTTACACATTTTGAATTAAAATGATCACAAAAACTAATATCTGTTATACAGGACCATTGCCCCCAATCCTGGCCGCCCCTGTGAGCTCTCTTTCCAGCTTGAGATGTCCATGTGAACAGTTCCTGTGGTCTCTGCCTTCCCCCTGCACAGCAGGAAGCACCTTCACTTTGACTTATTTAATCAATATTAAGAGGCCAGTACTCTTTACAAGGAACACAACTTGTCCTAAGAGCAGGCTGGGGTCAATGGTGGCCCCTCAGCATCAGTCACTGAGTGAGTATGTGAAGACATCTATGCTCCTGACAGTCGGCTACTGACTGACACTGGCTGTTTGAAGACCTGTGACACCCATCTCCTCAGGAGTGTCAGAGAGCATGAGAATACAAGGTGAGAGGCACATGACTGCGCTAACTTCAGCACCTCTGGCACAGGGTTAGTTAAAATTAAAAAGAGAAAACCACTAAAAAAATGAAGTCAAGAAAAAAATTACCTGCAGCCTTCACTTACTCACGTCAGAATTAGTCCCTTTTTATTGTAGTTTAACTGACAACCAACTGGACCAAGACTGGGAGCTACATAGTGCTCGTTTTCAAACACTCCAATGACATTCTTCAAAAATTTTATTATCTCCAGTTTTATAGGACCATATTATGATTTTCACACTGTTTAAATTTCCCATTTTCAAAATCCAAAGACCAAAAAATTACCACGTATTTTCTTATACAGTCAGAATAGGTTTACTGGAATGTTTTCGGGTAGAGCTGAAGGCAGAAACATTTACAACACTTAGCTTTTGTTAATCCATAAGTGTGGAAATTGCCTGCAAAGCAACTACAATATGAAAAGAATGGCATTCTTGCAAATACTGATAGGATGGTTATGCATCTCTTGCAGCAAAGAGTCAGGACTCTACATAGGCTTCCTGGTCACCAGACTGACTCTCACTTAGATGCAATAATGTCTTTAATGCAACTGAAACACAAGTATGGGGCATTGTTATCAGGGTTCAACTATATATACAAATAACAGACTGGCAAGTATCTAGTTTCAAATTAGATCCTTGGAATAAAGCAAAATAGAGATATTTCTACATCAAATATAATTATTCAAAATGCATTTTGTTAGTTGGAAAGGTGATCATTCGATATTCTCAATGCTCCAATTTGAATTGGTACTTGCCTTTTAGTTTCTTGAAAAAGGAAATTTGAAAGTTCTATACATAGGTTTCATTTACATTATGCAGCAATCTTTAAATATTATTGTCCCAGATCTTGTTTAATGAGGGTCTCTGTCATCAAATCAAGTACGGAATTTCACAACTATAAGAACTGTAAGAGAAAAAAGTAAAACAAAACAAAAAAAAGAGAGAGAAAGAGAGAAAAGAACAAAAAAGAAAAAGAATGCATGAGAATCAGAACCGGGTCACACTGAGGCAGAAGCACAGCCCTAAGCGCACGCGTTGGCCACTAAAGGAGAAATGAGGGCCAGACTCGGAGCTAAAACAACAACTATGAAATAAGAAGAATGCAAAAAATGTCATCAACAACACAGCTGTCTAACACAGGCCTCTTGAGCAAATAAACTATGACAAAACAGTAAAAATATTTCCACATTTAACAATATAGGAACATAATGCATATAATATTAGAAATAACGGATGTGATCTTAGCTTTTGAAAATCATGCTTACGTATCAATAGGAAAAGACTGAAAGCATATACTTTTATTAATCTAGTTCTGTTAGTATAATAATTATATTGACAGCAGCTAGCGCCATCGTGAGAGTACAGTGGACTGTATAGTCCTTTTTATGCTCGTCTGCATTTTGCATGGTATCCATCTTGTTATCTGTTCTACCAAGTTATCATGAATGAATATGGTGAATACTGAGCAATATTCCTAGGAAAAATACAGGGTTAAGTTCCCATGAGCCTCTGGCTACTACACTTATTAATACGCAATCTTGTCTTAAGTGTTTCTGTTAAAAGGCATCATGTTTAATAGATATCATCAATTAAACATTACCGTGAAGTCAAGGCCAGTAAGTAGCACTGCAGCTCATGCCTGAGCACTCCCTAACCCACACACTTTCTGTTAAGGCGGATCACAGCCAGCTGACACTTAGTAATGGGGACAGCATTTCTAGACTATCCTTGCGGTCCATCTTAAACCATAAAGTCAACATATGTGTGGACCATGCAGTCTACGAAAAAGACATTGGTGATGCAATGAAAGCTGAAATAAAAAGGCAGATCTGCATTTGACCCCAGCTAGAAACCTGTGGGTCAAGGGAGTCGAAATTCTTCTCGCTCTGAATGCATCTGCACATGACTATGGAAGTAACGTGAGCACTAACACAGGGCTTACAAATACACTGCAACTAGAGAACAAATTCACACAATAACCTAGATGATGACACTAGATTGTATTTCTTTATAAAATTCTCTTTTAAAAAATAGTCATAAAAATTTTCAATTTTTCTAGTTTCAATTTTCTAGTTCTTCATAAAATCTCTGTAAACATAAGAGACCTTGAAGAAAGGTACTTACAAAAAATGATCTGACTTTGAAAAGAATATTAAAGAAAATCAGAGAAGGAGTTATACTTTCAGAACTAAAATTCAGTTCAAATCTATATGCACACATATAAAATCATCTGAAGAAATTAACTGGGTTTGTCTCTCAAATACAACAATAAACAGAAAATTGTATTTTGGTCCCAAGTATAATACTTACCAGATTTAGCCTTAAAAAAATAAATTAAAAAAAAGACCAGCTGAGTTTTGTGCTGTGTCTTGGGTGTGGCTGAGGGGCAGGAGAGGGAGTATCCTTTGAGAATCTAACAAAACTTATAGACTCCCTACAGAAATGCACACATAATCACATAAGTTATACATTTTAAAAGCATTTTTCAGAGATTGACAGATTCTAGGTAAAAGGTTGGCTCCTTAGTCAAGTCATGCCATTATTCAACGTTGAAATTCCATATATTAGGTTAACTAAAATTAAAAGGAATTAAACTGATTTTTAACACAATACCCTAGCCAGAGGCCAACCTGAGCTACATAGTGGCATCTAGGACAGCCTGGGCTACATAGTGAGACTATGTCTCTGGGACAAAAAAAATCAAGACCAAATTAAACCCTAAACCTTACAAAACACAATAGCCCAAGAAACAGTGATCCAGTAAATACTTACTGATAATCATTAGCAAAAGGATCGCTGCAGCCAAAGCCATGATGGCTTTTATCTAGAACACACAAAAAGGCAAATGAAAGAGTTGACGTGTTAATACAGACAAGACTATCTGTTCTTCTACTTACTAGTCTCCACAGCTTCATTAATAAACAGGCACATTCACTGAGAGGGGTCCAATTCTCTACTTCTCACATGAACATGATGGTTGTTCTGTATTCTTGTATAAATAGCCAAAACTGTTGTGTTGGATGTCACTACCTGAGGCTGTACTATACAGTAAGCAGCCAACAGACGCCTTCCCAGGGCTGGGCCTGCTTCTAATGTGAGACACACAACTGTACTTTCTGCAGTTCCTCCACTCAGGACTAGATGAGAAACCACAGGCCATGTATTATTTATGTAAATGGTCCTGTCTTATCTGCAGTTATGTTCCCTATAAATGTGCTCTCGCCCCATGAATGCCTGAACCCATGGATCATACCAAATCCTCTACATGGAGTTGTCCCTATATAGGCAATCTATGATAATAAATTGATAAATTATATAGAAGAGACTAATAACCAACAGCAAAATGGAATGAGTGTATAGTAAGGCAAAATGAATTTGGTGGTTCTCTTCTAAAAGCCATGATAAATAGTTCACAGCTCACTGTGGATAAGCAACAATATAGACAATATGGCAAACAACCATGGAGCAGGGACTGCTATCAATATGGCATCAGGCTCCATGGGGGACAGTTACACACGGCAGCAGGTGCCATGGCAGTTTTCTGAGTACCCGAGAGTTGTTATCTCAGCTTACTTCCTTCACAATGTTTTAATCGCCATTTTTAGGACTACATTTTCTTTATGAATAATTATACTTAAATAACTTGAGAGTATGGACAATTTCACGTGAGAAGGAGAAGCCTTAAGATCACACTGTAGTCAGCCGCTTGACACTTTAAGCTCATGTTATCTTTCTACATGGAACTGCCACAATCACCATTGTATTGTCTTTTAAAATCATACATTATATAAACTAATTTTATCTCCTTGATGAATCAAAAGCCTTGCTTTCGTTCACCATTTTCATTGTACATAACTAAAAATGGCTGTGGCTGCCAGGCACGAGTGATCATGCCTTTACTCCCAACACTCGGGGCAGGGAACTCACTGGAAATCTCTGCGTTCAGGGCAGCCAGTCTTAAAATAAGTCACTGTTCTAGTGGACCAGTGCATAAGAATGTACTAGACCATGAAAGAGTGAAGTCCAGTGTGTGAGCCTCCACAGCTTCAGAGTGGCTGTTCTAACTACACACAAGGCCATCAAGATATATTGCCTAATTTTGTGTGTGATTTATTTTTATTTCCAAGATTTTATAAGGTTCATTTGAAAAATTTTAAAAAATCAGTATATTCAATATCATAAAAGGCTGATTCATTCTAGTGAATTAAATGTTAAATTCTAGGAATTAAATGTTTTAAACATAGACTGACTGCTAACACTTCGTGACATTGTAGCCGTGACACCAACAAAGTCACGCAAGGAATATACAAAAAGCTTTGGAATTTAGATATAAAAGCCCAGGTTTTTAATTATAACTTAAAAATATAAAAAGTCTTGAACCTGAGCTTACACTAAAATATACTTCAATTCTTTATTTAACCTAAAAATATTTTCTAAATAACATGGAATTTAAGAGTAGCTTTCCTAAAACATATATTAATGTGTCCTATTAATATAAAATTACTAGGCTGAACTTTACAAAATGGAAATGGAAATATCAAGAAAAGTGTAAAGAGCCTGTACTGAAACGTCTGCTCGTCCTCGGGTTTCTAACTTGGGGCAGCGCCCATCTATCTAACACTGTCATAGACAGACACAGTCCTACCACTGCTCAAAGCTCTTTCATTATCAGCGGCAGCCCATTACCACCCCACACCCTTCCCCCAGTGGCAGCCTCTGATATCTTTTTTTCCAATCTCCTTTTTTATAATAGCCTTCCTAAATCACTACGATGAAAGTCAATCCAAAAAATAGGAGGCCTGGGGCACCTCCCCAGATGAGCAGGAACACCGTGACTGATAGTGTAGGAGGAGACTGAAGAAACAGAACCCTTAGGGAGGAGGCACTTGCTACTGATATAATGCTGTTTATTAGATGCTGGATGCTATCCGTGGTCCACAAAGTTAAACTAAGGCCTTGCCTGTTTAAAAAACCATCCTATATATATTTAAATCTCTTTAAAACATTAGAGGAGGAGGCAAAGAAGAAGAAATGAAAGAAAATACAAAATTTATTCTCTGAAGCAAACAAAAATAAATGGGAAAAAAATTCATTGTGAAGAGAACAATGAAACTTGTCCTCCTTCACTTCTATTTCTGGGAACAGAATATTTCACAGGTAAATCATGTTTCATGTTTTCTCTTCGAAGACATGTTTTCGAAGAGATCCTTACCATATAGCAAAGTTGGGTTTAGAAAATTATTGCTGAACCCTAAAATGAGGGGTTAAAAACAATAAATCCATGTTTAAGGATTTTGGCAAAATAAAAACACATACCTAGATTCAAGATGAAAAAGGAAACACTTGTTCTCATGACATAATTGTTTTTGAAAAATCAAGATATTTTTCATGATTGTTCATATTTAAGAGAGAAATTCATTTCTGCAGAAATATTAGTATGCAGTGATTCCATTTGTCCTTATTAAAATTTAATTATGAAGGAATAAAATGAGTCTTTTTCCTTAATCTTTTGTTAGGAGAGTCTCTGGCATACAAACTGCTACTGTTTTTCCCACTATGAAAATAAAACAAAATCACACTTTCCTCAAATTTTCATTCTCATCAGAAAACAAAAAACAAAACACCAAATTCAAACCCACTCTGTACACAGTGAACTGTTCTCCAAGAGCTAGGAAGAAGTGGAAGTGGGTCTAAGAAGGGCACGTGTTTGTCACCACGTGTCCAGATGCTGAATCCCTACCAACGCAGGGCCCTTTGATGGTGAGAGCTGAGTGCAGCCTTTCAGGCACTGCCCTGCTCCTGTTTCCTAGGGGAGGAAGCTTTGGGCAAGGCCCTTCCAGTGTTTGTCCTCACAAGCTCAGAGACTCGCTGCTGCCTCGCTGCCCCTCCCCCACCCCTCACTTACTTTGCATCCACGCCACCACATTTGCCTTCGAAGCTGTTTGGATCTGTTGCTGAAAGCGGTGGCATTATCCGATAAGCTTTCTATATCACACAGGGTAGAGAGAAGGATTAAATGACATAACAGCATTCTTTTATATAGTCATACAAAGATAAACAGTAATACTACTTCTTAAAATTTGGTTCCCACAGAGTCTGTCAGTCTCCATTAAAACAAACAAACAAACAAACAAAACAAAGGAAAACACAGTGGAAGGTCAGTTTGTCAACTCTCCCACCCTCACCCTGACACCCACTCATGATTTCCAGAACTCTTCTTATCCACGAACTTAGTTCTGGTAAGAAAATAAGAGTTTAAAAATAAGCTGGACACAGAGCCTGACGACCTAAGTTTGACACAAAGAGCCCCACGTGATGGAAGGACAGAGTCAAGTCCCTAGCTTCCACATGCACACAATTAATGTAATAAAAGTTTTTAAATTAGGGGCTGGGGATGCTGCCCATGGGCAGATCCCTGATGTACACACTAGATCCCACACCAGAAACAAAATAAATACTTTGGCACATCTCTAGAAAAAATTTGCACACAAAAAAAAATTTTAATTTTTAGAAAACAAAGATAACTGATTTTGAGTGAAAAAAAAAAATCAAGCAAATCTATCAAGAATGAATCTGGCATACAGCTATTCACCATTAACACAGCAAGAAGGGCTAACATGTGCCAAGAGCCATTACAGGCTCAGACTAACATCTGCCTGTAAACAACAGTTGCTAAGTTTCCAGGGAAGCGTAAGTCATCATCCAAACAATACGCGAGGTCCAAGTGTGCTAGGAATCATGGGCACAGAGACTAACATCTGTGGGAAAATACAGACTACCTGAGTACCAGGGAAGACTAAATAGAAATAGCAGGCAAGTTTAAAAGGAGTACTAAAAAAAATGGATTAGATTTTAACATCTTGACATCCGAAGAAACACAAAGTGCATCAATATGACAGGGCAAGAGAAAAGAGGATTTAACTTTTTGGCAACGAAGTTTTAAACTCTCCATTCTTGTCTCAGTAAGAAGTAAACAGTACAATAATTTACATTAATGGGCAGAAACTAAGCCATGGAAATCCAGCTTAAGAACTGAATGTTGATCTCGGAAGCCACGATTCCTGAACACGGGCGGGTGGGCGATCAGACAAACGGAAAGTAAGCATTAGCTACACACAGTCACAACATCAAGAAGGGCAGCGAGTGGCTGTACCTGATTTGTCCTGTAGTTCATCCAGCCTCTCTCCTCTTTCAATTACCTTTGTAATATTCTCTTGCATTACATCAATAACTTCATCCACCTGATTCTGAACACTAGTTTGAAAAAAAAGGTAACATTTATTCTTCTTTTAGAAAACCCCACACTTTTAGAACTTTTACTAGATGTGGCAAATTCTCAGAGAACTGAGAGTTGTCATTAAACTATAAAAGTAAGCAGCGTTCTTCCATTTCTGGGTCTGAATAGCCAAGTAATTAAGGACAAAAGATACACTTTAAAGTAATACTTAACTGACAGCTTATTTTTAGTCTTGATTCTATCTTCAATGTAGCTCACAAGCAAACCAGACACTGACAGAATGCTCAGTGTGACTCTAAATGTTTCATCTTCTTGTCAGTAAAGTAGTGAAAGACTAGTTAAAACTAGTAATCAGAGTCCACCTTCCTCTGCAACGCACTCCAGCCACAAGACTTACCACGTGCTTCACCGGGTTTACTGAAGGCTAATGAGAAATAGCTAGTTCCCAAAATGGAAACGTACAGCACCCCTCTGAGCCACAGGATACCCAATGGATGTAACTCTTCAGTGCTCATTAGTTTTCTCTTCAGCCTAGGCAAGATTCAAGACAACTTGGAGCACCAAAGAATATTGGGAAATGCTCACTAATAGGCAAAAACAAAACAAAACAATTCAGTGTATAAATGAAGATGTTCTCCTCCTTATGTGATGGGAGCCTCTTCTAATCACACTCAGAGTGGTTAATGAAAACTGAAACAAGCTGAAGAATTAGTCAGATGTTCTCAGCTATCTGTCATTTAGGAGTTACCTCCTACAAAAACACAGACATACTTGCATGTCTAGTATTCCTCTGATGTTCTATCCATAGACAAATATCTATCTTAAATTACTTTATATAATAATATTTAAATAAGAAACATTAAATAAGAAATATATAAAAAGATAAATAAAGTGAATCTCTGGTCCTTATAACTCAAAAAATGTGTAAAGCATAATAACTATTAGCAACTATATACACATAGAAACCCACATATATTTAAGCAAATAAGAATATGTATTTGTCATTGTGGGTATGTGTATGTGTGTGTGTGTGTGTGTGTGTGTGTGTGTGTGTGTGTGTGAGAGAGAGAGAGAGAGAGAGAGAGATCATCCGTCCTGTCCTACACTATTCCCCGCAAATTAGCCCAGTCATACACAATTATGAAAAAAGTGCACTATCCTTTATTTGAGCTAGTCAAGGTCGGTGCTTTAAAAACAAGGTGAGGGCCCACTCAGACATAGGTGATGTAGAGGCAGTGCCATCACATTTTAGGAGCAATTACTATGACTGATCAGCTCATCTCTCACCTACGTTAGAAACATTACATATACCCATGAATTATCTACAGTCTTCAGGATTCATCACAGCTTCCCAGAGTTCTCCATCCACACATTATTCTACTGAAGGCTGTAAGGCTAGCTAGCTCAACCAAGCAGGGATGTGCATAAAGATCTGACATGCCTGCTGAATCTCCAAGAGATGTATATCCAATTATCCAAACAGAGGACAAAAGATGTTTATTCTACTAAAGAACAGTGGCATGAATATTTATGTAACTACTCACATGTACAACTAACACACTTTATTAATCCTAAAGCTAAACACAGCCAGTTCAGTCACACCGTTTTTTTTTTTTTTTGTTTTTTTGTTTTTTTCATTTAGGGACTGAGCAGGAAGTGAGAGTGCCTATGGATTTACTGACCACAGGCTTATGGTGGAGTACTGTAAATGTCTGTGTTGGGTAAGTTAACACTTAGGGTGTGTAAAAATGACCTAGTATCTAGAGAGCTGTAAAGCAGTGACAGGAAACCCTCTAACCACTAAAAATGAGAGCAAGTCTGTGCTCACAGCAAATGCTGGTGCGAATGCAGTAAGGCGAACCCTTATACTATTGGTGGGAATGTAAATTAACATAGCCAATACAGAAATCAATGTGGACGTTCTGGAAAAAAAAATTAAAAATATTCACAGGTATGTTGCTGTCCACCTAGACCTAGTATTTGAATGGAAGAGGAGGACCAGGCATTCAGGGTTATCCTCAGCTACATATGAGTCTGGGGTAAGCCTGGGCAGTCGTGACATTTTCAGGTAGTCATCTGTATATTACACAAATGTTGACTAGTAAGACAGAAATGAACAAAATATTCTGTGGCTGCTACACACAATCTGACAGATTATAGTTATTATGGATATTAATGTGCCATACTATACATGATTTTAAAATAAAACCAAAAGATTGAAGAAATAGTCATGTGTCCAAACTGCTGTAAGCAAAAGACTCCATGGGTCAAGGCAAACTGCAGCAACCCCTGGCACCCCCCACCTTTCCCCAATGAAATAGGTTTGGATATGACTTTTTCTTGAGTGCACTTTGAGCATATCCATCCCCTGTACTGTCTATTTTCACCCTCTCTCCCTGCCTTCTCTCATTCCTATTCTCCTCCTACCTGTGTCCATTTCACCCACCAGACTCCACACAAGAAACATGTGGCATTGTCTTTAGGATAACATAACATACATATATAACTTAACACAGTAATCCCCAGTTCCTCCCACTTTTCTGTAAATGTTATTTATTCTTCTTCACATCTGAATCAAAATTCATTTGCTGCCAGGTGTGGTGGTGCATGCCTTTAGTCCCAGAACTCAGGAGGCAGCGACAGGAGGATCTCTGTGAATTCAGGCCAGCCTAGTCTACAGAGTGCATTCCAGAACAGCCAAGGCTACACACACAGAGGAACCCTGCAACTCCACTTGCTGATGGGCGCCTAGGCTGGCCCCATAACTTTGCTCTTACGGAGGCTGTGATGAAAGACACCACACACCTCTCTGTGCTAGATGGCCTCGGAGGGGTTTTCTGGAGGGCAGGAGGGGGTGTTCACACCCAGAAGGAACACAGCTAGAGCATGAGTTTTCATACAATTTTCAAGGTTTTAAGAATTTTTTTTTTTTTAAAGATAGGGTCTTAGGCAATCCAAGCTTGCCTCAAACTCAGAACTTACTTGGTTGAGGTCACATCTGGACTTCTGATTTTCCTGTCCTGCCTGTCCACTACTGGGCTGCAGGTGGGTGTCCAGATGTGTAGGGTAACTTTTAACTTTTTCCCCCAGGAACTTCTACATTGATGTCTGTATTGGCTGGAGTAATTTACATTTTTACCAGCTGTATGTCAGGATTTCTTTTTTTCCTGAATCTTCTTAAATATTTGTCTTTTCTTTTTCTTAGCAACAGCCATTCTGACTAGTGTGAAGGAATCCCTTACCACTGCCCCCCACAGCTATCCTTGTCTCCCCCCCACCCCGGCCCCACCACCAGATAAGGTTTCTCTGTGCATCCCTGACTGTCCTAGAGCTTACTCTGTAGACCAGGTTGGCCTCCAACTCAGAGGTCCACCTGCCTCTACGTCCTGAGAGTTGGGATAATGACAAGAGCCCACACTGCCCAGCTGAGGTAAAATCTTAATGTAGTCTTAATTTACATTTCCTTGACAGCTGAAGACGGTGTACATTCCTTTTGGGAACGTATTGGCTATGTGTACTTCTTCACAAGTGTCCTTCAGTAACTAGATTACCTGCCTTTTGCTATTCCTTCTTTATTTAATGTGGCTACTAATCCCACATTGGGGGAGCAGCTGGCAAAGATCTTCTCCCGTCCTGCTGACTCTGTCCTTCTGCTGCACAGATCTTTGGTTTGATGCAAAGCCATCAGTCTTGCTCTGCACATGCTCCCACTGTGCTTTCCTCTAGTAGTTCCAACGTCTTAGGTCTTTAGACTCATTTTTGAGCTGACTTTTGTGCACAGTAGGAGAAAGGGACCCAGTTTCAGTCTTCCTCAGGTAGATATCAGTGTCCCCACACCATTTATTAAAGAGGCAGCATTTCTCTAGTGCATGTTTTGACACCTTCATTAGGAATGGGATGGACGTGACTGTGTAGAGTTATTTTCCCTCTGGGTCTTCTATTCCATTGGTCTCTATGTGCCTAGTTTTGGCTCAGCACAACGGTGTTCTACTATGGCTCTGTAGTACACTTTGAAGTCATGAATTCATAAATGTAACTAAAGATGGGAAAGACCCCATGCTGAAAACTCTAAAGCATGGATGAAGAGCTGTAGAAAACAGCAAACAAAAGAAGGCTTCCTGTGTTCAGAGATTATTTGCTGTATTATGAAAGGCAATCTACAGAGCCAGTACAATTCTCACCAAAATTCCAATGACATTCTTCACAAAAATGGAAAAAACATTTCTAAATTCATATGGAAGTAAAGAAGCTAAACATCCAAAGCAATTCTGAGGGGTAAAAAAGGAATTGGGGGTGTGTATGGCAGCTGAAGAGATGGCTCAGCAGTTAAGAGCACTTGTTACTTTTACAAAGGACCCAGGTTTGGTTCCTACCACCAACTTAGTGGCTCACAACTATCTCTAACTTCAGTTCCAGGGGATCTAACACCATGTTCTGAATTCTGCAAGCACTAGTTATGTATATGGTACATACACATTCATGCAGGCAAAACACTCATATACATAAAATATATTTTAAAATATATACTTAAATTTTTTAGAAAAGAATGAGTTCGGCATGGTAAGGGAGATACTGGATCTATCTAGAGAATATATGTAAGAGGAAGGGTTATTTCAACTGGGTGAATTGAATATGGCTCAAAGAATTGAGGACAGCAAAGAGAAGAAGACTGTTAGATCTAGAAGCTATGTAGATGAGTGGGAGAAAGATATGGCCACAGCTGAAAGGAAATTAAGAACTAAAACAGCTTACAGAGAGGTAAAACAGCTTCACGGCCTTAGATCATACAGGACTAGAAAAGGTCATCGGACACACAGAGGAAGGGGTTTGACTTTTTGAGCTGCTTTGCAGTTTAGCCTGTCACTTACTATGTGTGAATACTGCTTGCAAGGAAGGCTCTTTCAGCCTTGGATTTTCTCACCTTTCAAATGAGGATGATAGTTTGTCTCACTTGTGAGAATTAAATGTGATAGTCTTTCAAACACTTTACACGGCATGCAATGCTTAGCCATGTACTTGATAATGTCAATGCTCTTCCATTAAAAGAAAAAAATCCATGTCTGCAACACACACATTCTTCTTTATTTTATAGAGAAAACACTAATTTTCCATTAATACCCCCATCTTGTGGTCTTTAAAGGTACTGTTGAGCAAAAGAGGGTTTTTTTTTTTTTTGGTTGTTTTTAATTACGTATTTTATGTATATCCAAACAATGTTACTGACCTATATAGCTGAGAAATACTCTACTGAATTATTATAAATGAAGTGGTAACAATGCATCTTAGTTGAATAAAATAACCAATTTGATATACTAATGTCAGGGAGTTTTCCTTAAGCATGTGGCATGGCTAGTGTGTCACGTTGTACACACTGGTGAGTCATGTTGTGTGAGATTAGTGTTCATGAGACTCAGCCATCAAGGTACAATTGGCTCGTTTGATGACTGACTTCTAACTAAATCCAGCCAGCCTTCAGCTCTAGAGTAAGAACCACTACATCACTTAATAATTCCTTCTTATTAAAATCTTCTGTGATTGTTAAAGTTGCAGTAATAGTTTCCATATCCACATCATTTGTGCGTGGCTCCAAAGACACACTGGGCCGTAGTCTACATTAGATTCATTTCTGCAGAAGCACTTCAGATGGAAACAAAGTATACTGGCTGAACAAAAAACCCAGATGTCTCTAGATTGCTCTACTCCGGTGACACTTTAGATATGAGAGATGGATACATGATGTGGATGGATAGTCACTCTGGCTTAACAATTACATACAGACACCCTTGCAAGCACATTCTCATACACAATGCAGAATGTCCTGTGAATCCACTAAGACCCTGAGATAATGGCTTGTGAGGCCAGCTTCACTCTACTCCATGTGTACTTTACAAGACCATCATTAGACAGTTTCTTAAAGCTTCCAGGTACTGATGAAGAATGCTGTGTCTGAAGGCTACATATATAGACTATAATAAAATCCATTTAGCTGAAGTCTAGCAACAATTCCCTTGTAACACAGGATTCCAAACTGGAATTGCAGTTACTGGCTCCTTTTGGTATTATTGCTGCAGTGTGAGACAACGGTGCAGGAAATAGCACCTCTGGCCACTCTCTTTTTCTATATAATATGAATCTAAAGGCATTTTGTGTCATGATCTCTGCTACTGTAGTTAAAAAACAGCAATGGATAATATGGACACAAATAGATATAGCCTCTGTTCTAATCAAAACAATTTTGTTTATAAAAACAATGGGCAGATCTGTTCATAGACTGTAGTCTGGTAGCTGTGGTCTACAGAGAACTATGACAATCAATTTAACAAATGAGTATCTAGGAACTTACTGCTTAATTTTATCATTTCTAGGTCCAAATCTTGGTCCAGATGGTCCCCGTCTGAAAATAAAACATGCAGTATACATTAGTAATGACAATATTTCACAAATATGAGCACAGAATTACACCTATGTGTGCAATCAAGCTAGATTCTAAATATGGATCATCATTAATCATACAAAACTGTATTTTACAGGTGTTGGTAGAAATGAATGCTACATAATCATGTATAGACTTCATGGTGCATGTCATTGACCATAATCTAATTCTTCCAAGTGTTAAAAAACTTCCTGAGAAGGTACAGATTACATAATCCTAATCTGCTTGTTCGAGATAGGGTTTCTCTGTCTAGCCTTGTCTGTCCTGCAACTTGCTCTGTAGAACAAGGTGGTCTCGAACTCATAGATCCCCCTGCTTCTGCCTCCAAAATTCTGGGGTTAAAGACATGCGCCACTACTGCATAGCACACAATCCTAATCTTAAGTGATATTTTCTCCTCTCTACATAAAACTCTGAAATGTCGTATCAATAAAACTGTGACTATGAATACCTTCATGGTCAATTCAAGAACTAAAACATATAATTCACTTCGAATTTATTCTAAAAATTTAAAAATCTGAAGTATATTTTTGAACATCTTTTTTTACAGAGATACCCACACAGAGAGAGGAAAATGCAAGAACACTAGGAAGGGGCTGGAAAGATGGCTCAGCAGTTAAGAGCACTGACTGTTCTTCCAGAGGTCCTGAGTTCAATCCCCAGCAACCACATAGTGGCTCACAACCATCTGTAATGAGATCTGACGCCCTCTTCTGGTTGACGCCCTCTTCTGGTGTGTCTGAAGACACCTACAGTGTACTCATATACCTAAAATAAGTAAATCTGAAAAAAAAAAAAAGATTTAAAAAAAAAAAAAAAAAAGAACAGCCGGGGCGTGGTGGCGCACGCCTTTAATCCCAGCACTTGGGAGGCAAAGGCAGGCAGATTTCTGAGTTCGAGGCCAGCCTGGTCTACAGAGTGAGTTCCAGGACAGCCAGGGCTACACAGAGAAACCCTGTCTCGAAAACCCAAAAAAAAAAAAAAAAAAAAAGAACACTAGGAAGTATCTAACAGTCTCAAGTTCCTAATATTATCTTGTTATAGTTAAGTGTATATAACACCTTGATCTACCCATTTCAATGTTCTAGGAATGGGAGCTTCAGGGTATTTTGATGAATATTTTTCTGAAGATAGAGAATAAGGTATAAACCACAAAACTAAAAAAAAAAAAATCAACATAGGTTCTTATTACACATGAAACTTTCTAAAGGAAGTCAAAGTATGCATTTGTAAGAGATTGTATTTGAAAGAAAAAAAAATCAAACTACTCATTAAAATACCATTTACTAGTATGAAAATATCATGTTGCCATAACTTCTGTAAGTTTTTCCCTTTAGGTTTTCAGAGCTCCAACTAAATACTAGAGTTCTAGACCAGCATTCTATTCCAAATAATAAGTCAAAGCACAATATTTTATATTCTGAATCAGAGGGATTATAATAAATCAAGAGAAAAGCATGGAAAAGCAGTCATTAAAAAGAATGTGACAGATGAGGTAGTTACTTAATAATAATTATGTTAAAACCACTCCAAGAGCTGTGCTCACCTTTACTCATAGCCCTTTGGAGGCAGAGGCAGGTGAAATCTCTGTGAGTTTGAGGCCAGTGTGGTCTGCACAGTGAGTTCCAGGACAGTCAGGGCTATGTAGAAAAACCCCCAAAACAAAACTAAACCAAACATTCCAACTGCGTGTTAACTATAGAAAATATCTCCATATTTTATCTCATATTTCTGCCCAAATGATACGATTCCCACTCTCGGATTAGAATTGTAGCCTAATCAACAATCTTCATGGGCTTCAGTTTTATTTAATTTTTAATTTCTAAATTTTAAACACTTAGGCTCAAGCAATCTCCCACTTCCCAAATAACTAGAACTACAGGCACTGTCAACATACTCAGTTTCAAGGAATTGTCACAAAATATTTTTATTAACAACAGAAAAAGAAAAACAAACAAAAACCAAAACCAAACAAACCAAGAGGCTTGAGAGGAACAGTGGTTGGAAATGGACAGGATACTTTCTGCTTCAGTGTCTGTGAGATACAAATCTTGGTGCTACCAGGGCAGAATTATGGTCTGTGACTATAGCTACTGAGTCAGAAGAGGGAAGCTGAGCTTTTTCCCAACATTGCCACAGCACTGACACTGGCCCTGGGCTGAGTCCTCAGACAGGCTGAGAAGGGGTTAGGCGTCTCCTGTTGGCCTGAAGAGATGCCTCCATCTTCCCTCAGCAGCATTCTCCTTACAGGTTAATCAGGATGAGCACGTAGGACTTACCACACACCTGGAGCTGGCAGGGAAGAGCCTGCTGCATAATGACTTTGGCTACCTTGGAGCTCTTCTCAGCACTGTGGTGAAAACCTTTATCAGGGGCCACACTGTGACACCAAGGACAACAGACAGGCTTGGCCCTTCATCTGTGAACTTCTCGGGCCCCAAGGAAGACACTGTACTAGGGGACCTTAAGAGTCACCCTGGGAGGGCTTGATATGCTCTTTATCCAGGAGGTTTGAACCATGAGGTAGAGACTCCAAGTGCTGGATGTATGTATGGGACTCTTAAGGTCCCCAGTACAGTGTTTTCCTCGGGGCCCTATAAGTTCAGAGGGAGGAGCGGGAGAAGCAGAGGGAGGGAAAGTGTGAGAAGGAAAAAGAGTGATAGAAAGAAGACATGTTGACCATCATGACCATGTGTCTCTACACCGCCTGGCCAGAAGACTCCTGCAGCAAAGTTGTCCTTCCTAAACACATACCTAGCCCTGAATAAGCAGTCTTCCTCACAACTGCAGCAAGACACCAAGGTAACTCAATAGGAAAGAATAATCTTTTAATTAAAAGGTTCTGGAATGATTAGATGGTCATATGCCAGAAAAAAGTCCTTTACCCTTACTTCAGCAATGTATAAAATGTATAAAACTTAAAATGCCTAAAGGGTCAAAACTCAGAAGTCCAAACTATAATGCTTGTGCAAGAAAACATAAATTAAATCTACTATAATGGCTTATTTCTTCACTACAGTATTTATGATATAAGAAGTAACAAGGAAATAAAGGAAAGAGAGATGGGGGAGGGAGGAGAGGAAGAAGGAAAGGGAGGGAAAAGTGAGAAAGAAAAAGACAGAAAGAGTGATAGACAGACAGACAGACAACGGCACACATCTATAATCCCAATATTTGGGAAACAGAGGCAAAGTGGTAACTGAGTTGGAGGACAGCCTGGGCTACAGAGTGAGACCCTGTTGGAAGGATGGGAAGGAATGGGTAGATATGTAAATAAAATTGACTTCAATCAAACCAAAGCTCTAGTTGTGGTGTGGTCACTTTGGGACACAGATATGAGTGTGCAGAAGCCTTCACGCCTAGCTAGGGGTTTGGCTTGTGTTCTCATCTGCACACAAGCATTTACAACAGTTTTGTATGTTTGAGCCAACATCTAGAAAGCACTTAAACCACACAAGTGAGTGGACACATGGACTGTAGGTACTCATACAATAGAATATTACCCCAAACCATGACCTACTGACCCACAGACGGATCTCAAAATAAGCAGGTCATGTAAATGAAGCCAGCTTGAAACGTATAAAAAGGTGTGTGTGTGGGGGGGGGCACGACATATAAGTTTCATTTGTATCAAACCCTAGGGAACAAACTCTGCCGTGACAGAAAGGAGTGTAGCCCAGGAGAGCAACAGCTTACAGAGAGCGCCAGGGAAGGTCTAGGCAACTGTGTGCCCGTCCTTTATTTTGATGATACTATAAAGATTTATTTTTAGCACAGAGCAAATCTCACATGAACACTTTAACTAGATGCACTTCCTTGTATGTTAATTACAACCACCGGATTAAAAAAAAATTAACTTACAGAAAAAAGTCCTCTTCTTCATCTGAATCATCTTCCAAAAGATTTCTCTGTTAAGAAATGAAAAGGCCTTGAATTTTCAGATACAGAGGAACTACAAACTCTAGCATGCTCACATTTCTTAAAAACAAGCTTCCAGAAAGAGGGAACAGTAAATTACAGATGCCTCTGTGGCAGCTAGAAGAAATGGAACCTTGTTTGTTGATCTTCCAGAGAAAATGCGTTCAATCCCAGAATCTTACCATTCCTCCTGCCTCCACCCGCTCTGTTGGCAGCACTGAATTGTGGAGTCCAAGGGCTACACAGAATGAGTAAAGGGGTGACCTTAGGGCAGAGATAAAGGCTTTTCTAGATACTTATCCTGAAATATATGCTAATTTCCAACAAGGCAACTTTACAGTTTCACATTATCAAACAGGAAGTCTCCCTTGAAATGGAGATGGTGCTGCATCTCTCTAAAGAAGAGCATTAGGTCCTAACAGGAGGTTAAAATTAAGCGAAATCTAAACCTTCAGACACAGATAATATACATCTTGTAGGCAGAGTAATGGTGCCCCAAAGATATCCAAGTCCCAATACCAAAACCTGTGACTGTTAACTTGTGAGGTAAAAGAGACCTGGCGGGGGTAACTGAGGAGTCTTAAGGTCCTTACTGATTTTTCATTTAAGCCACAACTAAGGAAAATGGTTTTTCCAAGAGAGGAGGGAGGCAAGAAAGAGACACTATGAGACTGAGATTAAAGATGAAGGAAGGGTATGAACCAAGAAAGGCAGGGAGCCTCTTGCAGCTTGTCTCAAGGAGCAATTTCCCCCTAAGAGAATATAAAATAGTAGCTTTGTCATGCTTTAACTTTGGGGTAATTTGCTTCTACAGAAATGGGAAATCAATCACGTATGTATCTTTTCTGAGGACATTGCTCCTCCAAGAATTAGACCAGCCACAAATAAGTCTTAAGACACAGAAGAATCAGCCAGGCATGGTGGCAGACGCCTTTAATCCCAGCACTCGGGAGGCAGAGGCAGGCAGATTTCTGAGTTTGAGGCCAGCCTGGTCTACACAGAGAGTTCCAGGACAGCCAGGGCTACACAGAGAAACCCTGTCTCGAAAAACAAACAAACAAACAAACAAACAAGACACAGAGGATCTAATTAAAGGATCTACTCAAACCTGTAACCACATTTGGGGGGTGAGGGGTGGCTCATAAGCACAAGGACCCGAGTTTGGATTCTCAGCCTCCATGTTTTAAAGCCATGTGTGGCATCACATATCTCTGCCCACAGTGCTGAGGTATGGAAACAGGAGGACCTTTGGTGCTCTCTGGCCAGCAAGCCTCCTCAGTCAGCAAGTGCCAGGGTCAGCGAGAGACCTTGTCTCAAAAATGAGGAGGAAGGCAACAGAGGAAGAGACCTAATGTTGACTGGTAGTCCTCACAAGCACACATACAGGTGAGCACGCTTACATTCACACACACAAATATTAAAATAAGAGACGATAAAGTCATTGTGGACAATAAGTTAATAAAAAGTATAACATAAAAGAAGTCTCCAAGAGAGCTTAAGACTGTCCTATTAAAAGTTCTGAGGCTGAGTGTGGGAGGACGATGTGAGGAAGTGGGTGTGTGCTGATGTGTGTGGTGAGGAGTGAGGGCAGGAAGGGAAAAAAAAAGTACACTAGCAAAGGTGGATCAGTTTATTTAAATATTGCTGCTTAAATAGTCAGTTAATATTTGAAAAACAGAGGGAAGAAGAACAAAGAGGGTAAATCACTAAGGTGCCTAGAGGTGCCAAGGAAAGGTAAAAGATGAGGAGAAAAATAACCAATTTGGCACAAGTGTGAGGGAACAGAAGAAATGAATATATGTTGTATGTCTATGTAGAATTATCAATATATAACACATACTAAAGAGTAACAAAGGAAGGCTCTATGAAATGTTCATTAACAAATACTTGTTAATACTGAGCATTTAATATGGGAGCTGTACTATGTCTCAACTTTCAAAGTACTGGGTAATCCTGAGACAAATGTCATGGCTAGAATTCAAACAGCGACTGGGCAGAAAGTGACAGGTGACTACATGGGGTTTACACTGTTGTGGAAAATCATTCTGCAGAGATGAAACTTAAACTGAAGTTCACATGATAATAAAGAGTCAGCCAAAAATAAGAAACAGGGTATTCACTGCCCATAGGCGAACGGCTGGCACAGAGAAAGTCCGATAGTATTATTGACATTAAATGAATGACCCTATTAAAATCAAAATTTTATATGACCGGAATACCACAAAGTCTAGCCAATATTTTTTTTTCAAGAAATTCACCCAATGTAAATGTCAAATAAAGAGTAAGGTGGGGTGTGGAGAAAAGATATCCTGGTAAGTTCACGCATAAAGAATATTAGTAATATTCTAAACCACTGAAAGACATAACCAAGTAAAACCTTTTGTGAGACAATTACAAAATGTACCATCTTCCAAGAAGCAATGAAAATGACATAAAGGGACCGGTTAGATGGCACAGAAGTTAGAACACTGGTTGCTCTTCCAGAAAAGCCAGGCTGAATCCCCAGCACCTACATGATGGCCCACGATCTTCTGTAACTCCAGTTTCAGAGGATCTAAAGCCCTCTTATGGCTCTCCTGGGTACTGCACACACATGGTGTGCAGACACACATGCAGGCAAAACACCTATATACATACAATATTTAGATAAAAGGAATATAAGGTACTAATACAATATTCACAAATTTTGCAAACTTTATGAGTCAAAGAAACCAACCACAATAAGATACACAACCTACGATTTCACTTACATTTTATAAAATGTTCAGAATAAGTCACACTTGAGTCTTCCTCGCCATGGCTAAAGGGATGAATGGAACAGGGAGGACTGGCAGGGAGGACAAGGTCTCCTTCAGAGACACTGATAGGTCTTAAAACTGACTGTGCCAGTAGCTGCCCAACTCTAAAATACCAAGATCCTCTGAACTGTATACATCTCATTTAAATGGCCATAAAACCTGAAAATATTGCCCTGATTGCCCCCACCTTTCTACCTAGGAACTGATCATTAAAAGCATTCTCTGACCTACCCTGTCTGTCCCATCTCCAGCAGGAAGGAAGGAGCAGAGGCCAAGGAGAAATGAGGAAACAGTTTCTCTTCCTCCTCCTTTCTCTACGTAATTAGATCACACCCTTTGCCTTACACTTCCATACAGTCGTCTATGTTCATTAAACCTCAGCATAAAAACGGGCCGACTCACCCTGCTTTTAGATATTCAATCTAAAGGCCCACATGTCACATAAAATAAAACCATGAACAAATAAATATGTTCTAGTTTTCCTCTGTTAACCTTCCCTTTATTATGGGGCATCAGGCAGGACCCTGTAGGTGCAGAGGAAAACGACTGCCCTGTTTCTGTTTCCATGCATTTCAGACGCTCTTCTATCATCTGCAGGGAATGAGACTTACACTCAGTTTCTTTAAAGCTGAAGAGTCTAAACTTACCCTCTCACTTTTCACAGACCCGGTCACGTCATCATCATTTAGGTGGCGCTTGAACTTGGGAGGCATACTTCCTGCTCACAAATGTTCCTGTGTTTCCCAACAGAGTAAGAATTCACCACCTTAGGGGGGAAAAAAACAAACAAATTTCACCATATGAGGAACTTGGGGTATAAACTAAGTGCCTAACATTGTACAATGCCCTACATGAAAGTTGTCTCCTCACTTCTAACTCTAATTAACTACTTCTCCTCCATTCCACTGACTACACTCTATATGCTAAGTCTTAGATTGAAGAACTAGTTAAAATCAGAACAAAAATGGATGTTATTCCCCTAAGGAAACATGAGAGAGCAGATACTGTCAAAGAGGGAGAAAATGAGAATAGTCCCTAAATCTTGAAAAAGCTTTATAATTTTCACTTGCAGTCAGAACACAGTGGCATACTTCTAGTCACTGCACTTTTAATTGGTTGCTTAAGCAATGATTCAGTTCCTCGTCTGTAAAAGAGTGATTTCCCCAGAATTCTGCATGAAGTTAGGTGGTCACATGAGATAACACATACAAAAACATTTATAAACTATCATCCATTAGTGTTCCAAGAGAAAGGCTAGTTTGTAAATACTAATGTGACAATCTGGTAATAACAAGTCTATATTTACATATATGCACACACACATATATACATATATATCTCACTACATATACGTATACACATATTCAAATGTGTGTATATGTACATGTTTTCTCTCTCTCTGGCCTTCCTCTTTTTTCCTGACATGTAGACCCCAAAAGCCCCATACCCATGAGAGGTAAAATGAGTTATGCTAATGAGATTGACAGGTGTCCGGCAGTCTATAAGCAGCTTCAGAATGGAGGCTATCACTGAAAAAACCAAGTCAGGATTAAAAGGCCCAGCTATTTCAGTCCACAGCCCTCCAACCTCTGCAGAAGCTGGCGGGCTAATGGCAGAAGCGATACCTGACAGCTGCTATTGTAATCTACTAGTCCCACAAATGAAGCTTCCATGAAAAGCCAAGTGGTTGGGACCCCAGATACAAAAATCCAAGAGGTCCAGACCCCAGGGTGCTTGAGATATAAACATGTGACTTTCTAGAGGGTGGGCACCTGGAGGATCAGAAGAGCTCTGGGCTCCTCATACTTTTCCATCTAGCCCATCTGATAATTAATCTGCACCCTTTCTATCAGTCTCTAAAAATAAACTGGCAAACTTAAGCAAAGTGACTCCCTGCATTCTGTGAACCAGTCTAGTAAACTAATTGAAACCAACAAAGAGACTGTGGCCATCACAATTTACAGCCAATCAGGTACAGTAACTTGGAAGTACACTCTATGTGTACTTCACTGCCCGCTTTAATGTCACGTACGTATCTTCTGTAGAAGGTTTCTATTCAGTGGCCACCTGAAGAAGGGGACAGTTGTGGCTATTTCCTAGTAGACAGTGGTAGAAACGAACTAAGAGGACTCTCAACTGGTGTCTCCTGGAGAATCTCCCGCAAAATTGCTTGCTTTCTGAGGAAAAACACCCTCCTTGCTGTCTGGGTACACAGACATTTTCTGAGAGAAAATGTGCTTTTTCATACATAAAAACAAAGAAGTTAAACAAAGCAGTGCTCCTTTGCTGTGGAAGCACCCACAGCCTTTTATATGTTAATGTGCACTGTGATTTTTCCAGGGAATACTTGAGTATGCAACATAATCAAATTTTTCTAGGGGAGTGGCTATATGCAAATATACATTTCCAGTATTTTGGAGCAGATGATGACTGACTAAAAAAATCTATAAAAGCCTAAGATGCTTAGTACGTGCTAAACCCATGTATGCATCTTCAGTAACAGAAGCATTCTTAGCATCGAGTTACATAATGCATTTTCTTTTATTCTTGACACTTCTTTCAAGTAAGCATTAAGAAAATTTACTAAGATAACTGTGTTATGTCACACCACTCAAACAGACCAATAAGTGGCTATGCACTATCAGTTTTAATATTTAGTCATTTAGTTGCCATCGTGTTCTAGAACTCTGTTTTAGAAAGGTATCCTTTCTTATAACAACCTATCTTCTATAAAAAACAAACAAACATATTTAAATAATTTAGATATCAGTTTATTGATGGTAAGGCACTAAGAGAAGCCCGAATCAAAGTAATATCATTGAAGTCAGCTTCCTGTTGTTTTTAAACTAACAACTTCACTTATAACATAGCTGCTATCCATCCATGCATGAGTCACAGCCCTGGGGGTCTTTATTCCACATTACTTCCGTTAGAATCATCTGGCCCATTTTATTCCTTACATCTTAATCTCAGAATAAATTTCATGCAGAAATATTACAGAATGCACCGGGAAAAAGTTGATAAGGCAAGAACTGGAGAAAATGAGATTTAAACTGTATCTGGACGATATATTTATATCCTTGACAGCCCAAAAGAAACAACTGGCTGATAACAGATATTGATCTTAGCTAACAGCAAAAGCTGATCTTAGCCAACAGGAGAGAGGGATCAAGCAAATTCACAAAATGTCTTTACACGGTATGACACTAAAACGTAATGAGGAGTAAACCTCTTATTCAAGTTCTAAAATCCAAGCTATCAGTTTGAGGAAGGAAGCAAACTCAGGCTAGACAAATAAACAAACCACCAGCAAATCAGCAGATAGATAAACGAGCTACCCTGGAACTACCCGCAACTAATGATATTTACAGATTAAAAATAAGTAGCGTAAATAAACTGTACTCAGAAATCAGAGTTGACTCCATTCTGCCTACAGTTCCTCCTACCAAAAATATTCTTGTCGTTAACGTGTCTACGTAGTAAGAGTCATCGTGATGTCTTTCCACGTCGTGGATGGAACACCACACGGTTCACTGAAGTGTCAACATCGCACGACTCTTACGTGTACTTCCCCGCTTGCTCAAATCTCTCGTATGCATCTTCTGTAGTACGTTCTCTATTCCGTGGCTTTACATGTAACGCACTTCTAACCTGTTGTTTAATCTACACTGGCTTTTTACCTCGACAAAACAAGCTCTATTTCATTTCGCTAAAAAAGCTCGAATCTGGCTGGGCACGGCTTTCCTTTGCTCAGCCTCCATCCCCCTCGCCAGTTCTTCCTCATTTCTCATCTGCAGTCTCGGCTGGTAACAGTTCCACGCAAATCGTGACTGGAAATCTTACTCGCAAAACCTGTTACGTGTAAGGATTCACCTCCACCCCCGGGTCATTCTAAGCACAGCGGGGATGCGCGCTTTCTCCGAACCCCCGAGGAAGGACCTCAGGCGAGCCTCTCTGGCCAATTCCTCGGCTCCCTTCGCCGCCGCCACCCCAGGCCACGCACCCCGACATCTGCTCGGAACTCTGGCCCCCGACTCCCCGTACAGGTGCCCCCTCGGGAACAGCTCTCCCCCTGGAGGGCAACTCGATCTCAAAGCTCCTCGGCCGCCCCAGCCCCTCCCCAGTCCTCGCGCCCCTTCCTCAGGACACCCCGGGCCCCCGGCCTTCCCCACTCGCGACCCGACCCTCGCGCAGGCCGGTTCCCAGCCCCAGCGGACGTTGGGGGCGGTAGGCAGGGGCGTCGCCTGGCTTCCTGCCTGCTCAGGCGCGCCGGGGCGGGATACCTGCGGTCTCCGATGGGCTCCCGGCAGCAGTCCCTGCTGGCAGCGCAGGGCAGGCGGGGGAGGGAGCGGGAAGCGGAGGAAGAAGGGTGGGAGGGGGAAGGCCGAAGGCGCAGAGCCGCCACCGCTCCGCTCTGCTGCAGCGCCCCCGCTCATCGAGCGACTCGGCGCTCCGCCGCCTGGCGCTGGGCAGAGGGGGCGGGCTCAGGCGAGGGAGATCGAGCCGCTCGGTACTCCGAGTCCTGGAGAGGGCGCAAGGGGGCAGGCTCAGGCAACGGAGATCGAGCGTCTCGGCGCTCCGGGTCTTGTCTTCTGGCGGAGGGGACATGTTCAGGCAATGGAGACCCTGAGCGGGTCGATCGCTTCCGTCTTTCTTGAACCCGGGAGAATCCCCCGGGGTTGTGACGTTCAGATCCGATGGAGGAGCACGTGGGTTGTACATGGGATGAGTAGGGAACGCTGAGAAGTCTTTCAACTGGAGCTGAAAGGGTGACTAGGATGTAGGTCCCGTAGAAGATGCTACTTTGCGGGCTGTCTGAGGGACCTGAGTAAAAGGGGCCGCATGTGATAAAATATCTGTCTGATACCATTTACAAAATTGCTGAGGGTTACTCAGTTTCATTCCTTTTGCTTGTAGCCTAAATGGCAGGATCCAAACATAGGGATTCAGGCGGGAAACCACCCTTACATTGCCATTCTGCCAATAATTCATCTCCTTTACAGTCTCTGCTTGACATATTTATTTAAAGAAGTCTGGCGTTGATAGACTTAGTCCAAAACTGTAGAAATGTGTATTTCTTTTCTTTTTTTTTTTAATTTATCCTCCTCCAAGTCTTTTAAGCTTAATGGTTATTAGTCCTTTGTTAAGAGTTTTTAAACTGTGGGGAAATATATTGCCAGTTATTTGATAGACACAAAAATAAGAAAAGATGCTCAGGGACAAGAAAACAAACCGGAGGAGGAAAATTCCAGGAGAAAGCCCTCTTTCACCCGATCTTTAGTTAGGGTTGCTGTTGGGCTCACTGGTTGAGAGTTTTCTCCTCACAACTTGGCTGACTTGGACTGAAATGGCCTGCCCAGATAGAAGGTATCTTAGTCTGTGTCTCTGGCAGGGCATGGTAGTGAGATTATCACGGAGTCACTAGACAGCCCAGAGGTGGTCTTTTGTTTGTTTGTTTCTATTTATTTAATGTTTTTAAAAGATTTATTATGTGTATGGGTGTTTTTGGCTGCATGCATATATGTGCATACACTACTATGTGTATGCCTGATGCTCTTAAAGATCAGATGAGGACTTCAAATCCCCTGGGACTGGAGTTACAGGCTGTTGCAAGCTGCCATGTGGGTGCTAGGAATTGAACCTGGGTCGTTAACAAGAAGGATAAGTGCCTTTTCTCACTGAGCCGTCTCTCCAGCCCCTTCAGTTGATGATTTTATCCGTATATTTGCTTACTATGCCGAACTTCCTTGCCTTGTTTCCTTAGCTAGTTAATGTCCTTGTCTGTTAACAGCATAAGGAAATACGATAGTAGAGCTACAATGGACATGTCATTCATACATGCCTTATTATTCTTATGAGTAATCTGTTATTTTTCTTTGTATTTAGTCATAATGCCTTAATTTGGCTACTTATTTTGATTGCTTTTGGGCCAGGAACATATGCCCCCACTCTTCTTTAGTAATGTGGGAGAGACCCTTTGACTATCACTAGCATTTGTGAAAACTTAGGAAATGTGATTTCTATGGTCAGCGTGAGTATCTGTCTTATTTAGTGTTCTATTGCTGTGAAGAGACACTGTAACCACAGCAACCTTTATAAAAGAAATCATTTCACTGAGGCTAGCTTACAGTTCTGAGGTTTAGTCCATTATCAGCATGGCGGCATCAGGCAGACATGGTGCTGGAGAGGAGCTGAGAGTTCTATTTCTGGATCTGCAGGCAGCAGGCAAAAGAGACACTGGGCCTGGCTTGAACATTTGAAACCCCAAAGCCCACCCCAAGTGACACAGTTCCTCCAACAAGACCACATTTATTCCAACAAGAGCACACTTCCTAATCCCTGCCAAGTAGTGAGTGCCACTCCCTAATGACCAAGCATTCAAAGCTGTCAGCTTCCTGAGGCAATACTTACTCAAACCACCACAGTCACATATTACCAGTAAGTATGAATGATTACAAATATCTCTGTAACAAGAACTTAGAAACCACTTTCATTAAAAAGCACTGATCATTTGAATCCTTACTTGCTTGAACCCACAGGTAAATCAAGGTAGTATGAGAGGCAGGCATGGCTGCCTTCATTGTGTCTGTCTTCTTTACATTGACTCGGAATCCCACCAGACTCTGCATGCACACACGTTAACCACTCAAGTAGTGTCTTTCGCCTAGTGCTGTGGTTCTCAACCTGTGGGTCTCAACTCCTTTGGGAAGGGTATCAAGCAACCCTTTCACAGGGGTTGCCCAAGACCTTCGGAAAACTACAGATATTTACATCCTGATTTGTAATAGCAGCAAAATGACAGTTATGAAGTAGCAGTGAAATAATGTTATGGTTGGGGTCACCATAACATGAACGACTGTGTTAAAAGAGTGGCAGCATCAGGAAGGCTGAGAAGCACTGCTCTAGGAGAAAGGAAAGCATCCTAAAGGTGCTGGGCTTTGACACAGGGTCTTACTATGTAGCCCTGGCTGTCCTGGAACTTACTATGTAGATCAGGCTGGCCTCAGACTCACAGAGATCCATCTGCCTCTCTCTCTTAAATACTGGGATTAAAGGCAGGTGCAACCATAACCGGCCTGGACCCTTAGTATTTCTAGTGGCTGCCTTAGAAACAGCAGACAGCCAGAACAGTCAAGGACACAGTACCTACAGAGTCAACTAACCACCAGCCAAAGAGCATACGGGGGCTGGATCTCGGACTGTTAGACATGAGTCAACTAACCACCAGCCAGAGAGCATACGGGGGCTGGATCTCGGACTGTTAGACATTTGCAGCACAGAGGTGCAGCCTAGTCTTCACGTTGGTCTCCTAACAAATGGAGTGGCGGCTGTCTGTGACTCTGTTCCCTGACTTTGGATCCCTTTCTCCTAGCTGGACTGCCTGATAGGGCCACAGGGCCTCAGTAGGAAAGGATGCACTTAGTCTTGCTGTAACTTGATATCCCAGGGCCTGCTGGTACCCAAGTGGGGCTTCCCCTTCTCCTAGAAGAAGGGGAGGGGGTAGTGGAGGGAGGGACTTGTGAGGGTGAGACTGGGAGGTAAAGAGAGAGAGGGGCTGTGACTGTAAATAAATAA
This sequence comes from Mus musculus, assembly GCF_000001635.26. Taxonomy (NCBI): domain Eukaryota; kingdom Metazoa; phylum Chordata; class Mammalia; order Rodentia; family Muridae; genus Mus; species Mus musculus. Next base: position 162,567,488 of record NC_000067.6, on the reverse strand, counting down.
TTAATGAAAAATAATACAAAACAAACAACAGAAACAGATGGTTGTGAGCGCCATGTGGATGCTGGGAATTCAATCAGTTTTTTTCTGCAAGACCAGCCAGTGCTCTTAACTGCTAAGCTGCCGCCTCTCCAGCCCCAAGTGTCAGATTCTTAAGTAGACTTTCCATCATTTCTTTTCCATTTAGCTCATCTCATGCTTTCTTCCAAAAGTTCTCATTCCCATTCCCGAGCCGTATTTGAGGTCCGTGTGTAAATCAGGTTGTCTCATGCCCTGCCCAGGATTCCTATTTCTCAAATCTGCTAAGACGATTGCTGCTCGATTTATTTCCTTTCCAGCTTTCAATCATTTGTTGCTATTGTTTCCTATGAGGAAAAAAAAAAAAGGAATGTAAATTATAAGAATGTGAATAAATAAGAAATAATAAAATGCTGAGTTCCATCTGTCAGTGAATAGCAGTAGGAGACAGCTCAGCAAAAAATATGCTGTCTATTCTTTCTTTATAGGGAAACACTCCTAAGCAAACAAGAATGTGGTCTTTCAAATATAGAAATACAGACTCCCTGGCAAACAAACTAATAGTATTTGCTTGCAGAACAATTCATATGTGTGGAATTTCTTTGGCAACATATCCGTGGGCTGAGATTACTTATGGTAAATACATCAGGAATCTTGTTCCGAGGGTATAGATCACTGAGAAATCGCAGTGTAAATTATTAATTAGCATAACAGTGTTTAACAGCTGTTTCATAGCTGAGTCAGCTAGCTCATTCTGTATTAGTGGGGTCACTATACATCTCGCTTAGAAAGCACATAGAGTTCCCTGGACAAAAAGTGCACCAAAGTCAGGAGTTATCTAAGGAGCAATGCTAAGTAATCTAATCCTGTCCCTACTTTGTATCATTTGATCAAGTAAGTTATGTGGAGCCTGGCTTTAAAATACAAACTGACTATGATTTTTTTTTTAAATCATGTTTGTATGGTCCTGGGAATGCCCTGATGACTCCTCAGAAACCTTAAACATGACATTAAAAGAAGGGTTCGTAGAGACACTCTGTTTCCCCCCAACCCCCTATACATCTTAGGGAAATGCCCCTCCTTCAAATGAGGACATCAGAGGAAACACATCTGGTTGTGTTATACGTCTTAACTTACTGTTAAAAATGGCCACCATTTGTCAAATGCCTGTCTTTAAGCACCATTCTCATAGTTAACCCATTCCATTACTATTCAACAACCTAGAGATAGTATCATTTTCCTTGTCAATTTAGAGAGCATGATTCCAAGATAAGATTGTGTAGTTGTTCAGGGTCTTAGGGAATACGCACTAATAAATATTGCAGAGATATAAGCTTACATTAAGGTAAAATAAATATTTCATTCAAATAGGTCACATGCTTCCCCTAAAATAGAAACTAGGCAGTTCTTACTTTTTAAAAGGAGGGATAAAAATGTTTAATTGTGGAAGTTTATTGGTAAATTGAGTCAATTGCAGTGTTGAATAGACATATCAGTAAAATTAGGAATTTTTCAGATACTTCACTAAGTTCTTTAAAATTGTATAGAATTAACATGCCAGGATGCCACGATCACACAAAGGTAGACTGAGACACAGTGGTTATCACATATTTGTAGTTAGAAGTCTAGGTGACCTACACTTTCAATCCCAGGACTCAGGAAGAGAGGCAAATGGATCTCTGAGCATTCATTGTCAGCTGGTCTACATAAGAAAGAAAGAAAATAGAACAGAGCCAATATTCAAATTAAGCTATTTCTAAATATTGCATTGTGATACATTGTTCCTAATACTGAAAATTTCCTAACACTTAAACATTTGTAAGCCAAATAACAAGAGACTGGGATAGTAAAAATCAATTTATCAACTTTATAGTTAAAACATAGTGCAAAATGGAGATAGTAAAATATAAAGTCAGTATGTTATTTTATCTTAGTACAAGTAAAACAATTTTATTATACAGAGCCTATCAAAAAGTTTTGGTTTAAAAGACACAATTTCTGTGAGCTGTGTGGAGTACCCATGATGAACAATGCTGTGCGGCCCAGCAGCAGGCCAGACAACAGCTCCCACAACCTGGGGGCTGAGAAAGTTTCATAAATAAATACACTGTCGGACCAGCTTCCTTCTATGGTGTGTGACCTCCTGGGGAGGTGTGAACAAATGTCCGTTTTTCCTCAGCTAGGGCACCAGCAGCAGACAAGAGAATAATTCCACCCCAGTCTATTGTGGTGAACCAAAGAGTTGATTGGGTGTGGAGTACTTCCTGGACTGTGGGTGACCCAAAAGCAGAGAGTGCATCACCCTAAGCCACCCCCTACATGGCTTGTTGCCCAACTAGCAGATGACTCCACTAGAGAGACTTAGCAGTTCTGCTTTTATGAGCTTAGGGTCTTGAGAATCTTGTGACTTGTAGCATTGTAGCATTCTGTAGCCTCCCGAATCTTGTGAGCCTCTCCTTCTAAGAGCAGTGCTCCAATTCAGAGGGGTTAGTTAGGCAACACTGTGTACTACTGCATTCAGCCTGTAGCCTTGACTCTATCTAGTTACTTCTAGGGAGATGCAGAGAGGGTGCACCTGGTACAAGTGTTTAGAATTTCTCTGAAAATGTCCCCTGTGCCAAGTTTCTTCCAAACTGATGAGCAAGCTCTTGGTTATTGACTCTCGGTCTTATTTTCGACTAACTTTTTGTAGCCTTCCTTTGATTTGACACCATATCAATAGTGTCAAATGGCAGGCCAACATAGAATTCTCTTATTTTCTCCTCACAGTTGTCTGCCATTGATTCTTCTGTTTTATCTTTAGCTGCTCCAGCAGAACCTCAGTCTGATCCTGTGGCGGTAGCTGTGGACTTCCTGCAGCCCATCCACTGTTAATGGGGCAGCCATACCCCCTCACCCCCAGCTTATTCTTAAAGCATATAGAAGCGCTCTTTCAAGTTTAGTACCTTGAGATGATCCCACTTGATCTAGGAGGGTTTAGTGTGCTGAAGGTCAAACATGGCTTTCTTGCTGAAAGTGGTAATGCTAATTTTAGGTGTAGTGTCAAAGTGGATCAGCTAATCTTTCAAATATATGTGACAGGTATTCTATTAAAGTTTGAGGATATAAAAGTGGTGAACTATTACATTCTCTTCCAAATACAGTCTTATACAGCAACACAACACTAAGTGTGTTAGCCTCTCCTCATGCCCCACCCCCTGCTCCCTGCTTCTGCTTCCATGCCTTTGCTCCTCCATCATGGACTCTTAACTCTTTGGAACTATAAGCCCAAATGAATTCTTCCTTCTTTAAGCTCCATAGGTTGGTTGTGGTGTTTTACCATAGCAATAGAAAAGTAACAAACACAGCAAGAGGTAGCATAAAAAGAAGGAAAATCAACTGAATTAATGAGTTTCAGAGATTTTAGCTCATAACTTAGGCTCCTTGCTTTTGGGCATAAAATAAGACAGATTATCATGGCAAAACAGCACTTTGAGAAGCAAGCTGACCACTTCATAGTGGCCAAGAGAAAAAGAGTCAAAGAGACCAGGCAGTGGTGGCACGCGCCTTTAATCCCAGCACTTGGGAGGCAGAGGCAGGTGGATTTCTGAGTTCGAGGCCAGCCTGGTCTACAGAGTGAGTTCCAGGACAGCCAGGGCTACACAGAGAAACCCTGACTCAAAAAAAAAAAAAAAAAAAAAAAAAAATCAAGAAAAGAGAAGAAAAAAAAGAGTCAAAGAGGCCGAAGCCCCACTGTTCTTTTGGAGGCTATGTCTCCAATGGTCTAAGACCTCCCAAAAACCCATGTCCTGAAATCTCTACTATCTCCCAATAGCACTGCAAGCTAAAGACCAAGCCTTCAATATAAGGGTTTTTGAGGGATGTTTAAGATCCAAACTGTAAAATAAGCAATAGTTGAAAAGGATTTTAGTCAGGCTTAGAGTCAAGTGAACAATGGGATAAATGTATTTGGGTTTAACAGTAAAACCACAGTCAAGTCAAGTGGGAGTGCTGTCATATCCTGGAGGTAGTAATAAGGGGAAGGCATTATTGTGTCTTGGCATGGATTGCTTCCTGCAATAGTACGCTCAGTAGAAGAAAAACAGAAGTCACAGTTGTAGGAGAAGGGTTTCTGGTAGTGGAATACAGCCATGGCTAACCTGATCTATTTCTCTCCCCTTTTCTCTTGCCAACTCAGTGGATTGTAGTGAAAGGCAGAAAGAAAGATAATGAAGTCTCTCTTTTCTTCCTTGTGCCTCTTTTCTTTTTTAGGGCAGCAAGTCATTTAGCATAGGGATCCTCCCAATTGCCATCTCTAGGAAGAGTCCAAGGAAGAATATTTACAAGAATGTCTATTTTCTATTGATGTGTTGAGATATCAGAATTGGTCATTTTATTATTTTTAAAATGATTTATTTATTTTTATATGCATTGGTGTTTTGCCTCTATGTATGTATATATGTGTGAGGGTGTTGATTCCCTGGAACTGGAGTTATAGACAGTTGTGGGCCTCCATGTAGGTGCTGGGAATTGAATGTGGGTTCTCTGAATGAACTAGTCAATGCTCTTAACTATTGAGCCATGTCTCCAGCCCCTGGAATTGGGTATTTTATAAAAGGTTCGTTTAACTGCTGTATTTGGGAGGATGAAAAATCCAAGATCAAATAGCCCCATCAGATTGGTCCCTGGTCAGGGCCCCTTGTCTACATCATGTAGCAGATGACCTCATGGAAGGAGCACATAAAAGATGAGAGATTTCATGAAAAATAGAAAGGCACAGTAGGGCGAACAGAGTGTTGCTTTTATAACACAAAGATACTACCTTCAGGAACTTAGCTTTGAGTCTGTCATCTTAGTTCATCCTCCGCCTTGATATGTTTGATGATTTAATTACTTTCCACTAAGCTCCACTTCTTAAAAATTCCACTGCCTTCCAACGTTGCTGCTCTGAGGACTAACATATAGACCCTTGGGAAGTCTTCCCAAAGGATTTCCAGACCACAGCCAAGGAGAAAGCGCTGTGACTCTAAGAATGAGTGCCTGTTAGCATCTGGGGTGAAGGGATGAAGAGCTGTCAGTGGTCACACTTGTACAGAGTAGTCAAGACAGTCAGGCTTGTGGTACATCCCTGAAAACATCACAAGCTAAGGCAGAGGATGATAAACTCAAGGCCAGTCTGGGGGTCTATAGCAAGGACTGCCTCAGCAATGTGAAGCAAAACACACACACACACACACACACACACATACACACCCCTGGGGGGGGCACAAGGAAAACAAATAAAAAATAGAAGAGTGTGGAAGGCTGGTCAAGCAGTTGTTTAACAGGGTTTTAACCCTTGAAACACCAAGACTCCCACCCCAATGAAGTGGAAAGGAGACTGAGTATTTTTATCAAAACCTCAGAGAAAATAAAATACTAGAAAAGCCAATAGATTTATTGACTCCAAGGCCATTACCGGTTTTTCACAAGTATTTTGATTAACATGGGAGAAATGGAAGCCACATTGACAAGTTTAATTTTTAGTAGAATTACAGATTTGTTTTTATGGTGGTTTGAATAGGAATGCCCTTCAATAGGTTCATATATTTGAATGCTTAGTCACCAAGGAGTGGCACATTTTGAAAGGATTAGAAGGGTTAAGAGGTGTGGCCTTGTTGGAGGAAGTGTTTCACTAGGGGTGGGCTTTGAGGTTTCAAAAGCCCATGCCAAGCCTAGAGTCTCTTGCTGCCTAGCCATCAGGATTTAGCTACTGCTCCAGCGCCTGCCTGCCTGCCTGGTGCCATGCTCCCTGCATGCAGATAATGGACTGAGACCCTGAAATAATAAGCTAATTCCCAACTAAATGCTTTCTATCATAATCATTACTTCTGTCATGGCGTCTCTTCGCAGCAATAGAACAGTCACTAAGACACGTTTTGTGGAGTCAGGGTTCCATGGAAAATAAACAAGTTATATTTACTAATAACAACATTTAGCCAATGTACGAGTGAAATTGAAAAGCCAACTATAAATAGCTACAGAAATGAGAGGATAAGACTACAAGATGTCGAATTCTAGACTAGGAGAGATGACCTGTCTTTAGCAGTGTCCTTAGATACAGATGAGGGATTGTGAACTGGAAAAGAAAAAATAAAATGGCATTAAATGTAAAGTAACAAAGGTGTGGCCCAGATTAAAGGTGTGTCTTCCCATCTCAAGATCTGGATTAAAGGCACATTGTCTTGCTCCCTTGAGATCTGGATCATCGGTATACACTTCACTTCTGGATTGTAGCTCACTCCAGGCATAGCCAAGCTGACAACCAACATAAGCCATCACAATTGGTTAGTGAGAGTTGGCCCATTAACATTGATTTTGTTTTTGTCTTTGATCTTTTTTTTAATATATGTATTTCAAGAACATAAAAAGAAATGTGAGGCTAGTTGTGGCTCAGCTGGTACAGGGTGTGGCAGCAAAACTAATGTTCTGAGTTTGATCCCCAGGAATCTATGTGGTGTAAGGAGAGAATTGACTATGTTCATTTGGAATATTTAGAGACAAGTGTATATTCACATGCATAATACCTGTTGTGTGTCTGCTACTAAGTCATGAGCATAATTCAAAATACATTATTGCTTTTACCATAGATTAAATTTCAAACAGAAATGAGTACATCAAATAATTACACATTGCCACGTATTTAGGAAACAGTAAAAGAATTATTGACAGTAAGACTAGAAGAGAAGTTAATAAAAAAGAAAAAATAGGCTTTCTGAGGGAGATACCTTTAAGTAGGAAACTTCTAAGCTGACTAAAAGTGTGAAAGGCTCCTGTCATGAAAAACAAGGGAGAGAATGTTCCAGGCAGAAGGACAGCAAAGGACACTAGGCAGGAAAGAATGTGGCATTCAAAAATAGTATTTTGACCATTGTGCTTAAAAACACATAAACCTTTCCATCTTCATTATGTTGAAGTAGGTGGTTTTCAGTGTTAAGTACACTCACATGTTGGGCATCAAATTCCGGGAACCTTTATAGCTTGCGAAATTCAAATTGTATACTTACTGGCAACATCCCTTTTGTCCCCAGCTCCACTAGCTGGCAACCATAATTCTACTTTCCTTTTCTGCCCTTCCTGAGCCCCACCCCAGACCTTGAGATGGAATCTCATGCCACCAAGCTAGTTTCAGAATTTCTCTGTAGCTAAGGATGACATTGAATCCCTGATCCTTCTCTCAAGTCCTGGCATGTGCTGCCACACCCTGCTCACAGGTCTGCCTTCTATCTGTGTGCATTTGGCTATGTCAGCTCCTTTATATAGGCAGAATCATGTGGGATTTGTAAGTTTATGACTGGCTTGTTTCCCAGAGTAGTGTCTTTAAGCATATGTCAGGATTTCCTTTTTAAGGCTGAATGCCATATACCCCGCATTTTGTTTGTCCACTCACCCACTAGCACTCCACTGTAGAAACCTGCCACTTTTGTTGCTTCTGTTAGGAACACTCGAGTTGTTTTTCTCTCTCTTGCCTCTTGAGACTAATGCTCTTGTGAACATGATATGCAAGCATCTCTTCAGCATTTCCCTTTACTCGGGAGATGGCTCAGCAGTTGCAGAGGACCCAAGTTCAATGGCCACCACTCATGTTGGGCAGATCACAACTACCTGTAAGTCTAACTACAGGAAATCTGTCACCAAAGGCTCTGGGAACTCTACCACATGTGGCATACACATACACTACACAAATATACACATACACAGAAGCAGACACACACAAATAATAAGTATGTTTTTTAAAAACTTTTCATACTTCTGTTTTCCTTTTCTTTTTCTCTTTTTGGATATAGACTTAGCTTGCTGGATCATACAATAATCATTTTTAAATTTTTGAGAAACTTCCCTGACAGAACCATTTTGTATTTTCACTAATAGTACATAGGGGTTTCAATTTCTCCACATCTGCAGTAGCTTTTTGTTATGTTGTGTTCTGTTTTTTGTTTTGTTTTGTTTTCCTCTGCTCATTCTGTGGTATGGAATGGTCTTTCAATTATTTTCTCTTAATCTGGGATCTTACTGTCCAGTCCAAGCTGGCCTGGTTCTTGACATCTTCCTTCTCAGCTCTGGTTACAGGCACTGTTTCGTAGGTTTGGTTTATATTTCCTTACAGTAGCAATGTGTAGCATTATATAGACCCAAGTCCTTTGTCTATTTTTACAGTAGCCATTGATGTTGAAGTGTATGATTTGTTCATATGTTCTAGATAATAACCCTAGTTACTTATGATTTACAAGCATTGTATCCTGTCCTGTAGGTTGTCCGTTAACTTTTGTTGAATGATTGCTGTCATGTACAGGGGATTAGAGTTTGCTTTCGTTCCACTTGTCCATGTTTGCTTTTGGAGTTCTATCTAAGAACTCCCTGCCAAATCCAGTGCCCTGTGTAAGCCTCCCTCCCCTGCTTTGTAGGTTTTCATCCTTTCTTCATTTTGAGTTAAGTTTTGTATGTGGTTAAGATAGGAAACGAACCTCAATCTTTTACATCTGACTTCTCAGTTTCTCAATACTCAGGATTTTGATATTTATGAGAAAAGAGGGGGCAGGCCAGTTGATTGTGGCATAGTTAACAATGAGCATAGCAGAATATGAGATTGGGCCATGAAGGCACGTTAAAGCATCCCAAGAATTTAGCAACTGGAGAGCATCATGACCAGATTTATACTTAAAAAAAAAAAAACCCAATACATTACATATGGAATACCAAATAACATAAGCATCTTTGCAACTTTTCAGAGAGATAACACATTTGTTTTACTAGTACTATTTTCCTTTCCTGCTTTGTTGTTGTTGAGATAACGTCCCTATGTAGTCCAGACTGTCTTGGAACTGTTTATGTAAACCAGGCTGTCAAACTTACAGAGACCTGCCTGCCTCTGCCCAAGTGCACCACCACTCCCAGCCAGCTCCTCTTTTTTTTAATCTTCTTTTCCTCTAAGCTATTAACTCTGTGAACCTCGACCTTTTGTTTTATGTAGTTTTAAGTCTCACCTGGCTTTTGGAGGACATTAAGTGCTGAACTTACCATTGGCCTCTGTCACAACCAACCTGTTCCCCTCTGTGATGGTTTGTATATCCTTGAACCAAGGAGTGGCATCATCTGGAGGTGTGGCCTTGTTGGAATAGGTGTGACCTGGTTGGAATGGGTATGTCACTGTGGGTGTGGGCATAAGATCCTCACCCTAGTTGCATGGAAGTCAGTCTTCCACTAGCAGCCTTTGGATGAAGACATAGAACTCTCAGCTCTCTGCCTGTGCCATGCCTACCTGGATGCTGACATGCTCCCACCTTGATGATAATGGACTGAACCTCTGAACCTGTAAGCCAGCCCCAATTCAATGTTGTTTTTTATAAGACTTACCTTGGTCATGGTTTCTGTTCACAGCAGTAAAACCCTAACTAAGACACTCTCTCTTTACTTCTCAGTGTTAATTGTGGTAGAGTCTTAGGGTTTCCTTTATGCAAATATGTACTGCCAATGGAACAGATCATAACAATGCCTTGAGAAAAATTACATGCCCTAACTTGTAATTTTTCTGGACCAAGCCCATCAGATTTATTCTTTGAAATAATCATGAACACATGATCCAGCAATCTCACTCCTAGACATATAAAAAGCACACTTTCATGCAAATATTGTGTGTGCTAATGTTCACAGCAGTATTATTCATAATTGCTCAAAGTGGAAAGAATTAACATCCATCTCATTCAGCCATAAAATAGAATGGAATACTAATGCATGATACATAAGACATGAGCCTTCGAAATAAGCTAAGTGAAAGAAGCCAAATACAAGATGCCACATATTATAACCCCATATATGCAGTGAAAGCCGGAGGATGTGATGACCTTGCAACTTTAGCCGTCTCTTTTGAACAGTGCTAAGCAAAGTACCTGAGTTCATCCTTTGTACTGGAAAATGTCACTTTGATTTGCATCTCCATTACATACTCAGGATGCGTGTATGACCACATGACAAGTGGCAGGCATGGTGGCAGCAGGAAGCCATGAGATCAAACCTTGAGTAGCGAGCCTGTGTCACCTGTACCTGGAAGTCTTATGATTATGTTTTTATTACATGTACAGATTATGTAAACCCATGAAGACAGGTAGATAGAGGAGTTAGGGGGACAGATAGGAGTGAGGTAAGGAATGTCTATATTTTTAATATTGATAGAGTTTATGTTATATGGATGTATTTCAATTCTTAAAATGACATTTTTAAAAATATGGCTTTTTCTATCATATGTCAGAGAGACGAAGATAAAGACACTATTCAAGCTAGGCCTAGTGGCTCATGCCTGTAACCCTAGCATTCCTGAGGCTGGGGCAGGAGGATTGATGTGAGTTGAAGACAGCGTGTGCTACATGGTGAGTTGTAGGCCAGCCATGCCAGCTAGGCCAGCCAGGCCAGCCACGCCAACAGGGTGAAACCTTGTTAAAAACAAAGCAATAAACAACAAAGAAAACCAAACCAAAGACACAACCAGCCAGCCAACAACGAGCCAACTAAAGATGAACTATTCGGAGATGAGGATCATTAGTAACAATAAAAAGTCTTGGCACCATAATCTGAGATTCTTCTTAGGGAAAGAGCTTCCTTGTACTCCAGCCACCCGGTAGTTTCTGCTTGAGAGAAGAATTACACTGGACTAGAGGGAATTTTGGGTTTGTGTCTTTGAGGATGCTGGATCAGAAATTTAAGATGAATATTCTGGGTGGAGCATTTCAATGAATTTTATTTATTGAATTCTATTTTAAGATCGTTCCTTTGGTTGTGGAAAGTATTTTGTTCCGGGCTGAGAATGGAGATCATCCCCGAAGGCGAGGCACTGGAGATGCTCATCGTTCAGAGTGCTGAGTGCTGCAGTTATGGAGGAAAAGAAGTTGTTTTTCAGGGTATTTTTCCCCCTTGCACAGGAGTTGGTTCACTATAAAATCGTGGAGAAAACATTGTTACAGTCTACCCTTACAATCGTCCCCAATATCCAGGCTGCACCTAGGATCCAAAAGAAGACTTGTGAGCCTTTCATGTTGGGGTCCCTCACACCAGACACAGATCTCTGACCCTGGGGCCATCCCTTCCTCTCCCCACTCTCCTGACTTTCCTAAAGTTACCGCTTCAGACCTAATGGCAAATAACTTACCTGTTTCCTATATGTGTTACTTCCCCTGTCAAAATGAATGGGAATGCTTTAGCAATCCATACGTATGAGGAAAATTGTACAGCAACAGATTCGGTTACAGAAGAAACGACGGAACAAAGAGAATACTGGGAGGTGATTGGAACACTTCTGACTGAACTCAATCAGACCCAAGTATAATTTCCTTCATTTATTTTCTAGCAATTGGAGTTTATTATCAGTTATGTGTGTATGGTTGCCGGTGTGTGACCATCTCCTAGGAGGATGCTAATTAATACTTAACAAGACTAACATAATCTTCCAGCCAGAAGGGTCAGTTCTGCTAATGTCAACATTAATTTAGCAGCTCAGAACCTCTTCCCCCATGATTCCAAACCATTGTATAAGAAAGTCTCCTGGCAAACTACAGAACACAGTATTATGATGAGGAATCCAGTATTAGCTTGCGAATTACTTCTCAGGTCAACAATATCCTCAAGAAAGTGTTGACACCCACCTAATAAAAGGGTATGAAATCACTATGAGTTGTTATGCCTGCCTTCCATTATTGCAAGACACAGGAGACGTTCATTTAACTCCAGGGTAGAAAACAGACCCATCTGCTAAGATGACCAGCTGAAAATAGTTTCCCTATTACACGAGCCACTCCCTGTCCACCATGGAGAATTGTCTTTATTCCAGTTTTATATCCCACTCATGGGTTGTTTTCAGACCTTGGACCAGTGTCCTGCACTCACTGTGGGAGGGCATCAGCTGAGATGGGCATGTAAGGTCCAGCTTTTGTCTCTCTGGCTCTGGGATTCAATAGCATGGGCGAATCTTTTAGTTCCTTTCAAGGAGCAGTTCAACAAATGATTTTCTAGTTCTCCTGGTGCTTTCAAAGGACTAGCCCTTCACTTATCCAGATGCCAATGTGGGTAGCATTTTGAGTCCTTTGTCTTTTATTCTCTTCTTGTAAGTTGTAGGAGAAATGGGGAGGCCACCTCTATGTAAACTCTGGGGACTATGCAGCCACAAAGGCATCTCCTGCAGGAGGACCTAATTGAGGACTGCCTGAGATACCAAGGATTGCTGGTACAGACAATGCCAGCCAATCCAGAATTGCTGTTTAGAAGAGCTGCTTTCTTGGGACCAATGGGGTACGGATGGAGGATATTAAAGGAGCTTGTGGCAGCATTCAGAGGAGCTTGCTGTGGCATTTCTCACCTGCTCCCAGAGCCTGTTGTCTTTGACTCAGAGCCACCTCACCTCTAACCCCCAAGGGCAGGTAGAATCAGGCTGCCAGTAGTCCAGGGCACAGGCAACAGTAAGTCATCAAACTCTTCTGTACTTCCAAAACATATTTCTAAGATCATTTCTTCCCAATTTTCATGATCCTGGTTCTTTGTTAGCTTCTTGCAGCCTGATAGGTTTGAGCTGAAGGAAGCTCTACCTTCCTTTTGAGACAGAAGACTCCTAAAGCTTGCTTTTAAACTCAGTTTCTAGTTTGCCCTGCTGCTGCCTTCCTCCCACTGTAAACCCTTGCCCCAGGCATACACGTTTCACCCTCTCATGTTTATGCTCCATATTGGTTTTTCATTGCCTCTGCAATGAATGACCAAAACATTTGGCACTGTGGACAATGCAGGTGTATTATCTTTCAGTTGCAAAGGTCAAAAACCTGACATGCATTTCTCTAGACCACAAAACCACATCAGCAGGGCCTGTACTCCTGCCTGCTCTGCAGGGGAGGAGACCATCTTGGGTTCCCTTCCCAGCTTCTTCAGGCCACCCTTTTCCCTTGGCTTATGGAGTCTTCTGTGTTCAAAGCCAGACATAATAGATCAGGTCCTGTCATGCTACCAGCACTGTGTTCTTGTTCTTTTGCTTTAAAGAGATCCTAGTTATTACACTGGACCCACATGGATAATCTAGGCTAATCTGGTTTTAATATCCGCAGATTAGCAACCTTAACTGTGTCTACCGTCTTAACTCCTCTGGTCAAGTAACTGATTGGCAGATTTTGGGGCACTCTTAGCCACCGAGCAATCTCTTCAGCCATTCAGTGTTTATTTTAAATCATTCAGGTAGTCAGTTTGGGAATTCTAATATAAGAAAGCATTTTAGCATCTAACTTTAACTGTATTAATGATAACACACACTTATTAATTATGTATCGTGGTTAAATCTGCAAGAAACATTTCAAATAAGTAAAGATTAGTCAGAGTTTGAGCTACAGAATATTCTAAAATATTTCTGCAGTAATGATCTCATTTTAGCAAATCTCTACTACTGATCTGGTTGCTACTTCTTTCTTTGGACTAAAGAAGGGAGGCAAGCACAGATGGTAACAGGTGAGTTGTTTACGTTTCTGGTATGGAACATACTGTAAACAGTAATTACCTTTTGGGGGCAGAATGTAAGGATCCAAGGGTTATGTCTGAGTAGGCAGTACTTGTATTGCTGTTTCTGATGCCATGCCCCTGACAAAAAGAATTGTAGAGATAATGGGGGAAAGAAGCAGCCAGAGAGTCTTGGAGAGGCCTCTAGATCAGTGTTTCTCAACCTATGGATTATGACTCCTTTGGGGTCACACAGTCTGTTTAAAGGGGTTGCCTAAGACCAACAGAAAACACAGATGTTTACATTGTGATTAATAACAGTGGCAAAATTACAGTTATGAAGTAGCAACGAAAATAATTTCATGGTGGGGAGTCACCACAACATGAAGAACTGCATTAAAGGGTCAGTGTTAGAGAGGCTGAGAGCCACTGACCTAGAGGGTGAATTCCCTCCTTCTCATAGTTCTCCTTCTTCTCCTTCTTCTTCTCTTCCTCCTTCCCCTCTTCTTCCTCCTCCACCTTTGGCTTTTTCTTTGAAATAAAGTCCAGTATGTAGTATAGACCAAAGCGTAGTATAGATTCTTTCCACCCCTTTCCCACGAAAGCCTTCTTTGGCCTACCTTAGGCCAGAAAGAAGTATCACAGGAATTTGCTATGAAAATGTTATATTTTTCCTTTAAAGCATCACTACCCTGATTGAAGACGTTTGCAGCTGTTTAATGTCTTTCACACGGCGGTCTTGCTTATTGCTCATCTATTATCATAACTGTGCCTACTATAAGTGATAGTTCTCACGAGTCATTCAACATACTCGGTGAACTGATAAGACCGTGTGTTGGTGGGTGCTGTGTGCTTTGCTTCTCTGCAATTTCGTAGTATTTCAAGTATGAGTGTTGTGCTTGACTCCTCATAAGGACTTTCTAAAAGGGCCCCACAGCTCCCTGATTAGGAGCCTTGTGTGATAAAGTAGCTAAAGTCATATCTAAGGCTCTTCAGTTCTTAGTTTGGGTAGAGAGGGAGCGAACCGAGGAAGTAAAACAGGAGACAAATAGTCCTTCATGTTCCTTGTAGGGGATATTTTGGGTTAACCTTTTAAAATTATGGAGCTAAAGCTATCAGCAGCAGTGAGGAGACACATCCTGGAACTGCCACCAATGGCCTGAGGACTTCTGGCCCTTAGGGACCTCCACTCAGGGAACACAGATTCTTGACTGCTCTGAAGAAAAGAATTCCAAGACAAGTTGGAATGAGCGTGTTTTGTGCATTTATTATGCATAAGTGATAGATAGTGCACAATTTAGATTTAAGTTCTTGTTTTTAGAAAGAGATACCTAAGAAAAGGACAAAATATATCCACATGTGGGTGTGGCCTTCTTAAAGAGTACCACTCAGGCGTCTTTACAATGGCTACATAATGTGACTTTATGGCGTCATTTCATTGCTCAGAGGATATTATTTACAACAAGGACTAACAATTAAGCAAAGCTTTAGAATTATGTAAAGAAATATGGGCTAGTTTGTTTATTTTCCCCATGTTATTTTTTTAAATAAATGAAATTGTTAAAGTAGCTTTCTATGGAATATTGTTTGAGCTTAGAGAGAGGAGCGCAGGCATGGTTAGACCCAAGGGTTAAGCAACCAGGCCCTGTGTAATCAGGCCCTGTGTAAGCAGTTTGTTGTTTGCCACATGGTTGTTTGGCATTTTAAAAAAATACTTGTTTGATATATTTTTAGGAAAACTAGCACAATCTCTGTAGGTAATTCTGGACTTTTCAGCTGTGTTAAGGTTGTTGTTGTTGTTTTGTGTTGACTTTCAGCTAGTGGGAAACAGAAGTATGTTCTAAGGGGGGGGGGCTTCTTTTATTTCTAGTGTCCCCTTAATTTGTCCTGCCTTTCTATCCTGTCTCACACCATATCCATTTTCACTCATGACTCAATTACATTTTAAAGTAGTGGTTTACAAGGGGCAAGCCTTCAAGGATCTGACAGTAGCTCAGAGGTAACATCCGTAAAGCCTCACGTGGCAACTTGTTAGAAACAGACCTCTGGGTCTCACCACTGAACTAAAACATCAAAACTTTGGTGGTGGTGGTGGGGAGTGGGGGCTGGAGAGATGGCTCAGTGGTTAAGAGCACTGACTGCTCTTCCAGAGGTCCTAAGTTCAATTCCCAGCAAGCATATTGTGGCTCACAACCATCTATAAGGGGATCCAATGCCTTCTTCCGGTGAGTTTGAAGACAGTGACAGTATACTCATTTAAAATAAAACTTTGCTAGGGGTTGAGGGTGGGGCAATTCATCTGTGATGGTTTGTATATCTTTGATACAGTGATTGGCACTATTAGGTGTGACCCTGTTGGAGTAGGTATGTCTCTGTGGGTGTGGGATTTAAGATCCTCATCCGAGCTGCTTGGAAGCCAGTATTCTGCTAGCAGCCTTCAGATGAAGATGTAGAACTCTCAGCTCTGCCTGCACCATGCCTGCCTAGATGCTGCCATGTCCTCACCTTGATGATACTGGACTGAATCTCTGAACCTGTAAACGAGCCCCAATTAAATGTTGTTCTTTATAAGACTTGCATTGGTCAAGGTATCTGTTCACAGCAGTAAAAACCTAACTAAGACATCATCAATCTACTGAGATCCACAACTAGACAATGTGCAGAGACAGAGATTTTGGACACTGAGGTAGTTCGAACAGGAATGGCTCTCCTAGACATGTGTGCACTTGGAGCAATTCTTGATCCAAGGGGAGTGCACTATTAGGAGGTGAGTCTTTGTTGGAGTAGATGAGGCCTTGTTGGAGGAAGTGTGCCACTTTGTGGGTGGGCTTTGAGGTCTCATATACCCTAGCTATGCCCAGTATGACACACAGTCTCCTTTTGTTGCCTTCAGATCAAGATGTAGAACTCTCTGTTACATCTCCAGCACCATGTCTGCCTGTATATTTCCATGTTTCCTGCCATGATGATAAAGGATGAAACCTGTAAACTGTAAGCCAGCCCCAATTAAATATTTCTCTTTATAAGAGTTGCTGTAGTCATGGTGTCTCTTCATAGAAAATCCTAACTAACACAGACACTGAGTCCTAAATAGGATGCCTTCATCAAACCCTTCCCCTCTGTGGTCAGGGAGCTAGGCAGAAGAGAAGACAGACAGAATCTAAGGGCAGACCCCTCTTAGATGGATGATTCTAAGGAACCAGTGTCTTCCAGACATAATACAACTGATGCACATGTGAGTGACCTCCCAGAGATGGTGGCAGCATGCACAGAGCCTGCACAGGTCCAAGCCACAGGGGAGCCAACCCTGAATGGGGAAGTGGGCACTGGCATTAGTACCTAACAAGAAGTTACTTGTATTTGATAGCAGCTTGCAAATGAAAAGTTAAATTTCATTTCACACTTAAGGTTAGGCCCCATGCCCAGCAATAGATGGCTAACACAAAACAGACTCAAGGGTATTTTTGTAGACTTTTTAGTCTCATATTGCTTAGTTTGGACATGTTAGCCTTACTGGTCTTTTGCCTGTATATTATGGTTTTTAATCTTGTGGGTTTTTTTTTTTTTTTTTGGTAGAAGTAATTTTTTTAAAGAATTTATTTATTGATTGTATGTATATGAGTACACTGTCGCTGTCTTCAGATACACCAGAAGAGGGCATCGGATCCCATTAGAGATGGTTGTGAGCCACCACGTGGTTGCTGGGAATTGAACTCAGGACCTCTGGAAGAGCAGTGAATGTTCTTAACCGCTCAGCCATCTCTCCAGCCCTAATCTTGTGTTTTGATGGGTAGTTTTTCTGTTTTTTTTCTTCATTCATTTATTTATTTTTTTAATTCTGTGTGTTTTGGGCTGGAGAGATGGCTCAGAGGTTAAAAGCACTGGGTGCTCTTCCAGAGGTTCTAAGTGTTCAATTGCCAACAACCACATGGTGGCTCATAACCATTTATAATGAGATCTGGTGCCCTCTTCTGGCATGTAGGCATACATGCAGGCAAAACACTAATATTTTATTGTTTATTATTATTAGTTGTAGTGGTAGGTTTTTTGTTTTTTTTTTTTGTTTGTTTGTTTGTTTTGTTTTTTGTTTTTTGACACATGGTTTTTCTGTGTAATAAGCCCTGGCTGTCCTGGACTCGCTTTGTAGACCAGACTGACCTCGAACTTAAGAGATCCACCTGCTTCTGTTTCCCAAGTGCTGGTATTAAAGGCATGGCACCACACCTGGCATAAATAAATAAGTCTTAAAAAAATACTGTGTGTTTTATTTAGAGAGAAAGGTCACGGAGTTGAGGAGGTGGGGAAGAGCTGAGACAAGTCGGGAAAGAAGAAACCACTACCAGATTATATCATATGAAACTTTTTAAAAATAAAAACAAGTCCAATAGACGATTCTGTAATGTTTGAAGATGACTTTAAAACTTATGTCTACTCTAACTGTTCCGTGTCTGTGCTAGCACTGTGTGTATAGGCTGTGAAAAAGAATCTCTGGAAAGGAGCTGTGTCCTCAAAGGCTCATTGATTTCAACGTCAATGATGTGAAGCCGTTGAAAGGTTGCATGCAGTTCCAGAGCCAAATTTTCCTAGAACATCTTCCGGTCCTTTAGTAGTTATTTAGTACTTGGCAACATCTTTTGTGACCCTTAGGTAAGACCTTTGGAAAGTATGAAGAGACCTCTAGGTTTTCTTGTGGTTGCAATCATCTTACAATATACTCACCAATGTATTTGTAAGTGTCCCGTTTTACTACTTTCTGTGTTGTTACTATAAAAGTTCATGCAATTGCTACCTCATGGGAACATGGTATTTGAGGAAGCTAAATCTGTGTTCCTGGGCTATGGCCAGTCATATCTGGGCTCCATCTCTTATTCCTTTAACGCGAGAGCTGTTTCTTTCATCGTCTCTTCAAAACAGCTCTTCACTAGGAACTTCCTTGGGATATTTTCATAAAACGATCATTTAAAAGGATGGTATTGTTCATCAGACACATAAACTATGTCTTTACAACTGTCATCAGAATGACAATTTAAGGACTCCAATGATAAAATGAGCATCTTCATAATGAATGGTTACTGTGTTTTGAGAGGCAGGGAAGGGAGGCACTTCGGTTAAGTCTCCTGATATTCACCGTTGTTACTGTATTAATAGCAGGGCTCTGTATTTTGGAGTAGAAAAAGCAGTCATTTTCCTCTGAATTGACCAAGAACGGTGGCAAAGTGATTCCGGGAAGAGGAGATGAGCTCACATTTTCCTGAGGAAGGGGTTTCTAGCTGAGACTCCTGCTCCTGCGCAGGTCAGCTCCCGTTGCCCCTCGCGCTCTCAGCTGGGGATAGAGCGCAGCTCACAGAGGCTGCGCGCGCAGCCCCGCCCGGTTCCACGAAGCAAGCCTCTTCTGCCCGGAGTCCCGCAGGAAGTCCCGCCCGCTCCGCCTGCCCAATCACGAGACCTCTTACCCGGATATGGTTTCTAGGTTCTGAGTGTAGCTGCGGGAGTGTGTGGCTGCTGCACGTGGGGCGCGGACCGAGGGTGAAGAAAAACAAGGGGGGCGGCAGCGGCGCGTGGCCAGCTCAGTGGTTCGTCCGCGCGTCTGCTGCACAGGGCCCGGTTCGGTTGGGTTTTGCGTGCAGAACAAATCTATGGTGCCTGTAGTGGCTAAGATTCCCGCCGCTGCTGCCTCCCGGTGCTTCCCGGGGTGATCTGTCACCAGGAGCAGTGTCGAAGACGCCGCTCACGGTGGGAACATGAATCTCCTACCTAAAAGCTCCAAGGAGTTTGGCTCTGCCGACTACTGGGAGAAGTTCTTCCAGCAGCGAGGGAAGACAGCTTTCGAGTGGTATGGGACCTATCTGGAGCTGTGCGAGGTGCTGCACAAATACATAAAGCCCAAGGAAAAGGTATGGCGTGCAGCCAGTCCCTTGTGGGGACTGAAGATAGCAATCCTAAGTTTAGGAGGCAGGAGGCAGGCAGGCGTGGGGACCCCACTCAGATCTATCATTTTAGGATTCTGCCCAGCATCTTGGCTAAGTGGCAACCTTAAAGATAGCCATTTAAAAGTAAAGATTTTCAGTTAAAACTTCATCCTTAACCCGTTTTGGAATAGTGGCTTCGTCAGTAGACTGAAAGGGTGTTGTGTCACTGTGCACACGTGTGGAATAGGTAGCGTCGTGGGACTTTATTGGTGTATATGTTTATTAAGTCACTGCCGAGTGCTCATCAAATTTCAGGCTTTGTGCCCAGCCCTCAAGCTACAGGAGCAGGAAGCCACAAACACAAGTTAAATTCCAAGTTAAATAGGTGTGGACGAGTTGGAGCTTCGGTAGGGAAGGAGACTTAAGGTCTGCTATGCTCGGGCCTTTTATCTCAACAAATTCAGGCGGGTAGTTGTGCACTTATTTTTTTCAAGTGACTGTTGGAGGCCATGCATGTAGTAGGTGGTCAAATAGAGATTTAAAAGCAGGTCTGTCTGGCTCCAGGGCATATCACTTCTCATGGAACTATGCTTTGCCCTCTAGAGACGGTGACAACAGAATTTTTGAAAGATGAATGGAGGAATGTGCCACAAAGAGAAACAACAATTCGTATTTTTAAGTTTGGCTTCAAGTAGTAAATAGCATGAGATAGACTCTGGGATGGGAGCAGGCTCCAAATCCTCACAAACTAGTTTGTTGTCTGAGGAAATAGGAAGTATGAGCAGTTAGAAACAGTTCTGTCACTCAGCCTATATTTTTAACGGTTTAAAAAAACAAAAACAAAAATGAGGATGCAACTGGTGTTTTGGATTTTGTAACTTCCTACAAACTTCAAGACAAAGATTTCCTTATTTTATTATGTAGATGTGTGTTTGCCTGCCTGAGTTTCTGTGCATCATGTGAGTACAGGAAGTTTGTGGAGGCCAGAAGAGGCTACCAAATTCTCTGGAAATGGAGTTATAGGCTGTGCTAAGAACTGAACTTGGGTCCTTTGCAAGAGCAATAGTTCTAACCTACTGAACCGTCCCTCAGGCTGCACACAAGTTTTGAATAGCGCACATCACACAGCCTGTTCTCACATGACCTTTATTGTGGCATAATACTGTTTGGATTAGTGATTTTCTCCCACGTGTGTCTAGCTTTTGACATTGTAAGAAGAGGTTGTCATCTACAAGGCCTGAGAACCATGCAATCAAGTAATAGAAAAAAAAATTATCAATGCCCCCCTCCCAAAAAAAAAAAAACCCACAATATTTTAAGAATATTTACAGTTTGGTTTTGCAGGCATGACTATGCTAGACCGTGGATTGTGCACACCTGCATTGCTAGTTTCAAGATGGTGTCTAGAGTTAACTTGAGTGCTTCTTTCTACTCAGAATAGTGTCTCTGCCCCTGGAGAATATGAAGTAGCCAAAGTCTACTAATCTCTAGTCTTTGAGGTATCTGAAGCGGATTTCTTGACTTTGGTCACTTTCATTTTGTCTTTGTTTCTTCCCTCCAGGTGCTTGTGATCGGATGTGGCAACTCAGAGCTCAGTGAACAACTCTATGATGTGGGCTATCAGGATATCGTGAACATCGACATCAGCGAGGTTGTCATCAAGCAG
Source organism: Mus musculus (assembly GCF_000001635.26). Taxonomy (NCBI): domain Eukaryota; kingdom Metazoa; phylum Chordata; class Mammalia; order Rodentia; family Muridae; genus Mus; species Mus musculus. The sequence continues at coordinate 162,546,422 of NC_000067.6, read as the reverse complement.
ATGAAGGAACGCAATGGCAGCCGACGGCCCCACATGAGTTTCCTGAAGATGGACATGACCCAGCTGGAGTTTCCTGACGCCACATTCCAGGTGGTGTTGGACAAGGGCACGCTGGATGCTGTCCTGACAGATGAGGAGGAGGTGACCCTGCGTCAGGTGGACAGGATGCTAGCTGAGGTTGGCCGTGTCCTGCAGGTGGGCGGTCGCTACCTCTGCATCTCCCTGGCTCAGGCTCACATCCTGAAGAAAGCAGTGGGCCACTTCTCTCGGGAGGGGTGGATGGTGAGGGCACACCAAGTGGCCAGCAGCCAGGACCGGGTGTCTGAAGCCGAGCCCCGCTTCTCCCTGCCCGTCTTTGCCTTCGTCATGACTAAGTTCAGGCCAGTCCCTGGCTCTGCCCTTCAGATCTTTGAGCTGTGTACTCAGGAGCAGGGCAAGCCCGTAAGGCTGGAGAGTGCTGATCAGCTGGCGGAGGCTGTGCGGGAGCGCCAGTACTATGCTTGGCTGTGTAGTCAGCTGCGCCGCAAAGCCGGGCTGGGGAGTGTGTCCCTGGACTTGTGCAGTGGGGACACGGGGGAGCCACGCTACACCCTCCACGTGGTGGACAACCCCGCTGTGAAACCATCGCGGGACAATCATTTTGCCATTTTCATCAGTGAGTTGGGATTGCTCCGCCTCTCCCTGGAAGGGCTGTCTTAAAGGGGCTGGGGCTTGCTCTGCCTCTTTCCCCTAGAAGGGCTGGCTTGCTGGAGCTGGGCTTGGGTATTGGTGATTGGGTGTATATATATCGTGCCTGTGTTTATCTTAAGGTTAGATTAACCAAGGTCTAATGAAGAGGGAGTAGTAGCTCTCTGAAACTGTCTTAGACTCAAACTCCTTCTTAGGAAGTTTGAGAATGGAGGTTATAGGCAGGAGATAGTAAGTGTAAATTTAGACCCATTACACATTTCATAGCCGGGTTAGTTACTTTGTGAATTGGATAAATGGAAGCAAGGCTGGGCTGCTCGGTGCCAGCTGGAATATCTTGGCTGAGTTCTAGCTAGCGTGTATACTGTTGGACTCCAGAAGGAAAGCCGCTCTGCAGACTTAAGGAGGCAGTATGGAGGTAGCAGACAGGATGGAGCTCTGGGGCAGACTCTCGGGATCCAGTCCCAGCTTTAGATACTTCCTGGTGATTTGATACAGCAAGGGTGACTGCTTCCTGTCTGCCTTATTTTCCCTGTAAATGAAATGGAACTGTCACTCTCCTGTATAGTTGGGAAGTGTAAACTCTTAGAAATGATGCTGGCCTTGTGGTAAGTGCTGTATGACTGTCAGCTGTTTGCCCTATAAAGAAGAGAAGGTGCCGGAGGGATGGTGGGGTGAGAACATTTGGAAGTAAAGAAAATGTGAACGTTCTAGGTGAAAGTAAGGTGGGGTTATGCTGGAAACCTGGTTTCTTGAGACCTGAGCCACCTTTCCAAGTATTTGATAATCCTTCCTGCCTACCCCCCCTCAGTGACCAGTGGAGCCATCAGAAGCATGGCAATGGGCGTCTGTCAGTGCGAGCTGAGCTTTGCATTCACTGCAGTGTGATCTTAGACAAGTAGTTTAAGTTCTGTGCTTCTCTGTCCTCATTTTCAAAGATGGAAATAGTGCCATGTGTACCTTGGGCCATTTTGAGGATTCCGTTATTTGTATTTGTAAAGAGCTTTTTTCCTGGCCTGCATATAGCTTTTTTTTTTTTTAATATGGAAAAGCAGCACTATCCAGTGTGAGTGTGCGCGCGTTTGTGTGTGTGTGTACGCGCGTGTGTGTGCGCGCGCGCACACGCGTGCTCCTTGCCTGTCTTCTTCCCTTCAGACATACCCACACTCGAATTGCCCTCAGTCCTGCTTCGTGTTTGATGGGCTGCTTTGCTTTGGGAATTGCTAACCTCTCTGTGGGTCACGGGACGGGGGCTGGTCCTGAGCAGCGACTGGTTCTACCTTGTAGACATCGACTGTGGGCCTTGAACATTTCACCAGCACTCCCTGTGACCGCTTTTGTCTATTCCAGTCCCCCAGGGTCGCGAGACCGAGTGGCTCTTTGGCATGGAGGAGGGCCGGAAGCAGCTGGCAGCCAGTGCGGGCTTCAGGAGGTTGGTCACAGTGGCTCTCCACCGAGGCCAGCGGTATGCTGGCATGGAAAGCATTCAAGCAGAGTTGTCAGCCAGAGTCATGGAGCTGGCCCCGGCTGGGTTGCCTCCCCAGCAGCAGGTACCAAACTCTGACCTCTGACCTCTGACCTCTGACAGCAGCTTCCACTGCGACCAGGAAGGTAGAGGAAGCCTTTAGAGGGTAGGACCAGGGAGTGGAACAGATGAGAGCAAAGCGTTATGACAGAGACACATAAAGAGGCCATCAGGAAAACCACTACTTCATACGCTAACATTATTAATTGAGAGGCTGGCGAGATGGCTCAGTGGTTATGAGCACTGGCTGCCCTTCCAGAGGACCCAGGTTCAATTCCCAGCACCCACATGGCAGCTCACAACTGTTTATAGCTCTAGTTCCAGGGGACCCTATACCCTCACACAGACATATGCCAGCAATACACCAGTGCACATTAAATAATAATAAATTATTATAAAAAGTTAAAGAAGAAAACTAAGACTAGAATCTGACCATAGTCTAGGGAGTCACTGTACTTGGAGAGTAAATGTCCCAGGCAGAGAGAGAAAGATGAGCCACTCAAGGTGTTGAGGTTGGGGGGGGGGGTCTGTTTTTGTTTTTGTTTTTGTTTTTTTGTTTTGCTTTTACATTTTTCAAAAAAAAGATTTATTTATGTATTTTATATATGAGGTTGGGGCCCTGTGATTTGGTTTGTTGTTTTTTTGTTTTTTGTTTTTTAACATTTTTTTAAAAAAAAAAGATTTATGTATTTTATGTAGATGGGCCTTTCCTCTGTGTATGTCTGCACACCAGAAGAGATCCCATGGGACTATAATTATGGGCAGTTGTGACCTGTTCACGTGGGAACTGGGAACTGAGCCCAGGCTTTCTAGAAGAGCAGCTTGTGCCATCTTTCCAGCCACTGAGCCATCTTTCCAGCCCCTCTCCTCCACATTTGAAGTGCACTTTCCTGGTCATTTTGTGTCTCAGAAGTATCATGGGAGGATATAAAAGAAAGGGGACCCAACCAACTCACTTCAGGATGTTAGCATTGCTGGAAAGGAAACAAAGTTATACTAAGAAGTGGCTTTACCAGTTGACATCTGTCACCACAAGAAATTGACAGGTCTGTTGTAAGAACTGGGCTCTAGGAAGGCCAGGGCTCCGGAGGGTCGGCGTGATAGCAATGGATTTCCTTGGGTTTCGAGCCTGTGGTCCTACCATCTGGGCTGACCATGACTCTGACGCTGGGATTGTTATCACTTAGAGAGTTTCATCTCATGGAGGCCTAGGTTCTCTGGAGACCTTCTCTCATCACTGTGTCTTCGAGGGCAGGGATTACTGACAGTTGGAAAATATACTGATAAGGTCCTTAAGAGACAGAAGGATGGGAGGGAATGTACTCTTCTTCTGAGATGTGGTCAGATGGGCCAAAGATGAGACTGAGTTGGGGAAAGGAGGGGTTGTTGTTTCCCCTGGGCTTTTGTTATTTCTGTCCTTGTCCAGATTCCCTCTCACACATTACAGCTCCTTCCCGGTGGTTCTCTCTCATTCCTCATTGTCCTGTGGGGAATCCATGTGCTTACGGGCAGCGCCAGGTGCCGGTCTCTAGTGGTTAGGGGGTCTCTATGTGTTCATCGCAGTTTCTAAAGTGGGGCAAGCCTCTCGAGTTCTATCAAAAGGCCCAGAAGGGCACTGCAGTGGAACGGCAAGTCTTTGGAGCTGTGCTGTCCTTGGCCTGGAGAAGTCCTCGTGCTCATACTAAAGCAGGGTGGGTAAGATCACATGCTTGATAAATGAGCTGATGTTTTTGCCACATCTCACTCTCCTCCTTTAGGTGCCCTTCCTGTCTGTGGGTGGGGACATTGGGGTCCGGACTGTGCAGCACCAAGACCACAGTGCCTTGAGTGGTGACTATGTTATTGAGGATGTGCAAGGGGAAGACAGATGGTACTTTCGGCGGCTCATCTTCCTCAGCAACAGGAACGTGGTGCAGTCGGAAGCCAGGCTGCTGAAGGATACGTCTCACAGAGGTGAGCTCTCACAGGTGTGGTGGTGGAACCCAGCTGGAGGGGGGCGGCCTCTCGAGTTAGAGTGTTCAAAAGAACTGAGAGCTCAACCAAGATGGAAGGCAGACCTGGATATGTGACTGGAGGTCTCCTTTCTCACCATCTGGGCAGGGTATTTGGAGATAAGCAAATAGAAGTACTTTTTCCTGTCTTGAGCAACACCTAGCTCCGAAATGATAGGGAAGGGAGTAGGGACGGTGGAGCTGAGTAAGCCCGATAATGGCTTTAGTGCCTCAGGTTAAAGGGACTCTGTTTCATAAGCTGCCCCACATGCATCCCTTTGTACCCCTGTAAGATGACCCAGAAACATGAAGGTTGCATGAAGCCCCGCCCTCTTCCATAGTGTGCCCTCCCTCACTTGGCTGCTTCAAGGGATTCAGAGGTGGGTGCTGTAGCTGCCATCCAGCCCAGCACTGCTCAGTGGAACTGTGTGCTGTGAGGAAGATGCTTGCTTTCTGAGCTTCCAGCATGGTAACCCCAAAATATAAATGGCTGCAGAGCACATGGAATGTGGTTGGTTTTTACTTGCTTATGTGCTTTCTTTTTAAGATAGTGGTACACTTTAGGTTGTTCTTGAACTTTCAGCAGTCCTGCCTCTGTCTCCTAAGCTGGGATTATAGGCATGAGCCACCACGCTGGCTTGAATTTGAATTCATTCATATTTTAATGAATGTGGCCATAGCCTGTCTAATATTTTTAGTGTTGGCCAGTGAGATCCAGACCTCCCTCAGGAGCCCTCATTTCCTTTTTTATGGTTTATTTTATTTTTGAGTAAAAAAAAAAAAAAAGTGTGTCTCTATGTGTGTACACATGTGCACACTTGCATGCATGTGATAAAGGTGCCTGTGGAAGCCCAAAGAAAGCATTTGATCCTCTGGGGCTAGAGTTAGCAAGCAGCTATGAGCGTCTGGTGTGGGTGCGGGACCTGAACTGTGTTCCTTTATAAGAGCAGCCAGTGTTCTTAACCAATGAGGAGCACTCTTAGGTATGTCTAAGATGTTACAGATATCTCACCAACGGAGACATCACTAGTCTGTTTTACCTGCCCCGTTCCCTGGCTATGTCTGTTTGTATTATCGTTACCTGCCTGTCTGTCTGCTTGCCTGTCTGGCTACCTTCTCTGTCTAGTGACGAGTTTAAAATCATACATTTAGAGTAAGCTAAGGCAGGACTTGGGTGGCCTATTGCATTAATCCCAGTACTCAGAAGGCCAGCTTGGCCTATAAAGCAGTTTCCAGGCTAGACAGGGCTACAGAATGAGATTTGTCAAAAAAAAATTGCTTTCGATTGAAAAGTAACTGTTCCTGTCCTCCTCTTCTCAAGTGTAACTTCATCTTGGTCACAGAGAAATCTGAAATTGGATGCCGTAATTCCCAGTCATTGCTTTTGCTTGACCATGCTGTGCCCTCAGCAAGGCTGGAAGAAGTTGGAGGAGGACTTAGACTCCTGAGGTCCTGGATTCACCCTTGTCCAGTACTGGTAGAATTATTGGTCTTTAGAGCATCTCCTCTCTCATTGGTGATTCTGGCTGCAGCCTGTGATGATCTTGCCCCGCACCTCAGTCAGATTGCTGAAGAAAACATTCGCTTTTTTCAGTTTTAGTTTCATGTTTTTTTCACATTGTCAAGTTTTTGTGATGTTTTGTTTTGTTTTGTTTTGTTTTCGTTTTTTGAGGCTGGCTTTCTTCTATGTAGCCCTGGCTTTCCTAGAACTCACTATGTAGACCAGGCTGGCCTTGAACTCAGAAATCCTTCTGCCTCCACCTCCTGAGTGTTGGAATTAAAGGTGTGCATCTTCACTACCCAGCACTGTCACACATCAAACCCCACACATTAACAGTGGGAGACTTCAACATAGCACTCTCACCAATGGGCAGGTCATTGAGACAGAATCTAAACAGAGAAATAATAAAACTAACAGTTATGGTTCAAATGGATCAACAGATATCTATAGAACATTTCATCCAAACACAAAAGAATATACCTTTTAATCAGCACCACATGGAACCTTATCCAAAATTGACCATATAATTGGTCACAAAGCAAGCCTCAACAAGATACAAGAAGATTGAAATAGTCCCTTGCATCTTATGAGATCACCATGGATTAAAGCTGGACTTGAACAACAACTCTCTACTCAATGATCACTGGGTCAGAGAAGAAATAAAGAAATTAAAGAATTAAGGCATCCAATTTCAGATTTCTCTGTGACCAAGATGAAGTTACACTTGAGAAGAGGAGGACAGGAACAGTTACTTTTCAATCGAAAGCAATTTTTTTGACAGATCTCATTCTGTAGCCCTGTCTAGCCTGGAATTTCTAGAATTAAATGAAAAATTAAGGCACATCATGCCCAAACTCATGGGACACTGAAAGCAGTGCTAAGAGGAAAGTTAATAACACACTACGTGTCCTCATAAAGACATTGGAGAGATCTCATAGTAATGAATTAAAAGTACACTGAAATCTAGGGAAAAAAAAGCGAACACACCCAAGGGTAGTGGATGGGAGGAAATAATCACACCAGGGCTGAAATCAATCAACTGGCAACAGAATAGTACCAAGAATCAAGAAACGAAGAGCTGGTTCTCTGAGAAATCAACAAGATAGACAAACCCTTACTGATTCCTTTTCCGTGGGATGGTGTAGTGTGCTGTCTAGGAGATAGGAAGGTGATAGACTTGGGACACAAGCAGTCCTAAGGTCATGTCTTACCTGCACCACCTAACAACTGGGTACTTTATTGAATACCAGAGATTCTCAGTTTCTAAACAGGCAAAGAAGTGGAAGCAGTTATGAGAGGCACTGAGAGTGAAAAGTGCTAGTCTAGGAATTGGTGTGGAGGTAGCAGTGCCTTTACATTTCTGTAGCTCCTGTCACTGCTCTTACAGGCTCAGACAGAAGGTCTTTTAATTTATGATTTCAGGTTTGAATGTGCCTTTCCTGTGTACCTTTTCCGGCCACTTGGTATGCAGTGGTGTATGGTGAATGTTAAAACAGCTGTGTCTTTGTGGGGAGGCTCTGATTTGTAGAGCTTGCCAGTTTCTATGATAAATGTTTCCTCAGGACCCAAGTTCAGGCTGTCTGAACCGATCTGCTTCCTTGAGAATTGGCTCTTTCAGTCTGTTTAAAGCTGTTGCAGCACCCTATTGCTAGTCTCCCTTGATTTCCAAGGACTAGCCTTAGAAGCATGGGACATCAGTAATATGACTCTCTCGTTTAGCCCAGAAGAAACGGAAAAAGGACAGGAAAAAACAGCGACCTGCTGATACTTCTGAGGACTTCCCGCCTGCCCCAGGGCAGTCCATCGATAAGAGTTACCTGTGCTGTGAACACCATAAAGCCATGGTTGCTGGCCTTGCCCTGCTGAGAAACCCCGAGCTACTCTTAGGTAAGATACCACTGCCCTCCATAGTCTGAGCATGGAGACCTGCAGAGGTGAGCTCGCTGCTCCGGAGCTTCAGCAGTCACAGATGACTGACAGCTGCCACAGGCTCCGCCTCCCTCACCTCGGCCACCATGCCCATTAGTGAGCTTGGGGATAACTTGCCTCAGACATCTTGCCATCTTGACATAGCTGCCCGTGTTGGGGATGAGCCTTTTTGTTTTTTGTTTTTTTGTTTTCCTTTCTGTTTATTTTGCTTTAAAATTAAAGTATAAAATATAATTAGTAAGGTATGTGAAGCTTACAGATTTTAAGTTATCCATAAAATTTTAAGTTATTTGTAAATTTTCACATGTGTGAAATTTAATCATCTTAACTGGATAGTACATTTATCTCATCTCATTTCCAACGGCATTGGGTAATATATGGCTCCTTAATAGTGCCATATTTGAGCACAAAATGTAAGTCTTTTGTTTGTTCAGGTTTTCTTTTCTCTTTCTCTCTCTCTCTCTCTCTCTCTCTCTTTCTTTTTTTCTTTTCCCCTTCCCCTTCCCCTTCCCTTTCCCCTTCCCCTTTCTTTCCCTTCCTTTTTCTCTTTCTCTTTCTTTCTTTTTCTCTTTCTCTTTCTTTCTCTCTCTTTCTCTCTCTCTCTCTCTCTCCCTCTCTCTCTCTCTCTCTCTTTTTTTCTTTCTTTCTTTCTTTCTCTCTTTCAACAGGGTTTCCCTGTGTAACCTGTCCCACAGAGTGTAACTCATGCTATTCTAGGACACCTAGGCTGGACTTGAACTCACAAAGACCTGACTGCCTATGCCTCCCAAGCACTGGGTTTTAAAGGGGTACACCACCACCATCTGGCTCAAAATATGAATTTTAATTATAGTTAAAATGATAACTTTATCATTAATAAGCTTGATGTGTTCACTCACAGGCGTGTTCACCTGAATTCCCTAACTGCTGATTTAATTTCGGGGGCTAGCCTTTTTTAGTGGCTTGTTTGTTTTCTTTCTTTAGTTCTCTTGTGTTACTGTGGTTCTCGCTTGGATTTGGTTGTATATTTTCTGTGCTTTAAAGAACTAGAGTGGCTTAATTTTTACTTTGTTGGGGTGTCTGAAAACTTAGTTATGGCCCTTTGAGTTAAGAGCTGGGTGAGGGGTGTTGTGTTCACATTGCTTTATGACTATGTGGAAGGTTGTGCCTCGTTTTCTAGGATGCGAGTCTATCCAGTTACTCTCAGGGAACTCTTGGTAGTGTGTCAGCCAGTTACATTGGGGTTCGTAAGGGACCACAACATAGCACATGTTTCATTGTCCTGACCTGGTCAAAATGAGGCCAGGGTGGAAAGGTCAAATGTCTGGAGGCTTCTCAGTTTCTAGGATGAGACAGGGAGGCAAGACCCTTATGTTTATCACTGGGCAGAACAACAGTCTTAATTCCCTGTTTTGTTTTCCCTGTATAGAACTTTTTCATAACCAGATCACAAAATCAAATTTTCTTCTTCTATTACAGAGACTCCACTGACATTGCTGGTGGTGGGTCTGGGTGGAGGTAGCCTCCCTCTCTTCGTTCACGATCATTTCCCGAAGTCCCGCATCGATGCTGTTGAGATTGACCCCACAATGTTGGAAGTGGCCACTCAGTGGTTTGGCTTCTCACAGAGCGACCGGATGAAGGTTCACATTGCAGATGGTCTTGACTACATTACCAGCCTGGCAGGAGAAGGTACTGATGAGAGAGCATTTGGAGGAGTGTTAGCTACGGAACGGTAGTCCAAGGTTGCCAGGCCTGCAGGGGTCTCTCAAATTCATCTCCAGGGGGCCGGGGGTGGCGGGCATCCACATCCTGTCAGCTTCATGTGTGTGCTCGTTTGGCTATGGATTTAGCTTTTCCGAGCTGTGGCAACCAATAATACAGACCGTTAGTCCTCCCGTCTGACCTTGTAACCTTGCCACTTGCTGCCAGTTCAAGGAAGCTAGAGTCTATAGCTGGTTAGAGTCTATAGCTGGGCATATGTTGAGATTTTCTTTCTTTTTAAATACACCATTTAGCTGTAGGTGAAGTCAGAAATAGAGTAAAACTGCATTTGCACAAATCAGTGGCTTCCAGCCTCAGGGGCATTTGGCAAGGTCTGCCAAGATGGTTTTGGTTGTCACAAATGGGAGGGAACTTTACTGCCACTTGGGACAAAATGTCAGCGTGTGAGGTCGTGAAATGCCAGTGCAGTGTTTTCTTAGACCAAGGATGAAGTGCTCATTGCCTTTCTGTAAGGTGAGAGATTCCGTAGGTCTCTTGGGCCTCTACAACTTCATCTATAGGATCCCATGATGCTGCTGACAGTTACTGTATGCTTGGCCAGCCCTTAAAGGCCTAGACAGCTGCTTTGGCTAGGTGACTGGCTCTCAGTTTTGATTATACTTTGAGATTTACCTAGTGAGCTGGCAAAAACCACCACAGGCTTCTCGGCTCCTCTCATATCTTCCCGCATCCCCCCTGGGGGTTTGACATGGCTGGATGTGCAGCCCACATTGTCTAAGTATGTAGAAACTTCCCCAGGGGATACTCACTCCTTGCAGCATTAACAACCACAAGCGTAGCATATACCGTCCATGTTGGAATGAGCCTGTTAATATCTGCCCTTGGAACACACGTCTAGATTCAGAGGAAGGGTCCTCTGAACTGTAGGATAGCTTGAACTTGGATGAGAAAGACTGGTCTAAACCATGACATTCATGTCTTCAGCAGGCAGAGTACTCACGTCGTCATCTTTCAGACTTAGCTGCTTAGGTTTCAGAGCAGGTGTGTATAGAAGCATAAATGACGTCATCTTATCCCTCAAAGACAAGCACTCACTTTCTTCTCTTCCCCAGCGCCGCCTCACTATGATGTGATAATGTTTGATGTAGACAGTAAGGATCCGACGCTGGGGATGAGCTGTCCTCCCCCAGCATTTGTGGACCAAGTTTTCCTGCAGAAGGTCAAAAGCATCCTGTGTCACGACGGTAAGAAACGGTAGGGTTGGAAGGGAGGGAAGGAAGAGTCCTTTGAAAACATTGCTTGGGCTGGAGAGCTAGTACAGAGTTAAAGGCATTTGCTGCTATCTCAGAGGACTGCAAGGAATTGAGGCTCTCTTCTGCACGTCGGTGTCTGCACCAACACCGTGCACTTTCCCCACACACATGCATACACATAATTAAAAAATAAAATGTGAATTATCCTTTAATAAAAATTGCATTTAAATGTATGGTTTGCTTAGTTTTCCCAAACGGACTATCCCCCAGCACCAAACACAGACGTTTGCAGCATTCTGGTAGTCTACCTCCGTATCTCCTCAGTAACTCGTCCTCTCAAAGGGTTGGTCTTAAACTTTCATCACAGCTTAGTTTATGCCCTTGATAGACACAGAGTCATAGGTAGTATATTTTTAAAAGTATCTGTTCCTTTCACTCAGCCTGGGGTTTGTGAGATTCAACCATAGCCTTGTGTTTATATTGTCTGTTTTTATTGCTACTGGAATCATGTGACTATGCTAGAGTTCATTGGTCCAGCACCACTGGGGGGGTGATAAAAGTAGTATTGCCAGTAATAGTCTAGAATGTGCTGCTTGGTAACCGTGCTTGCAGCTGTCTTGGATACTACATAGGCCTGGAGCTGCGCAGGGCTCCTGAGGATGCTCAGCTTTTGTGGATTGTGCCATAGCCAGTTCCCATGTTGATTGTAGTTCACACTGAAGCAGCTTGGTGACTCCAGACACCCTGAACTTGGCTTTGTGTTACTCAGTATTCACAGGAGCCCACTTTCAGAAGTGACTTGAAAGGTGACAGAGCTGGAGCTCCAGTTCTTTGTCACTTGTGTCCTCCACCCCCTAGGTATTGGCATTTTAAAGGCCTCTGGTATACTACTATGGTTGAATAGAACCTTGGTTGCCAGAAGTCAGGATACCTTGGCTTTTTCACTGGATAGTAAATACTCAGGTGGTGTGTGTGTCAAGAATATAACATCCTCGTGGAACTGATAAATTTATCTTTTATGGAAGGTATTAATTACTTTTTTATGAAAAGATTTCTTAGGCATGGGGAATATTAAAATATGGTAATACTGTGGAAACCATCAAGGCTGAAGTTTTCTTACACTTCATGTATTCACAATCCCCATGCTTCTGTGTGCTGTATCTCTGTCAGATCCACTGGCTTTCTCACTCACCCGCCTCCCTGCCCTGTCACGGGACTTTGCATTCTCCTTGATGCATGTCTCTGGATCTGCTCAGCCTCCTCTTCCCTTCCTACTCTGCAGGCGTCTTCATCCTTAACCTCGTGTGTCGGGACGTGAGGTTAAAGGACTCAGTGCTGGCTGGACTCAAGGCAGCCTTCCCTCTCCTCTATGTCCGGCGGATTGAAGGCGAGGTGAATGAAATCCTGTTTTGTCAGCTGCATCCAGAACAGAAACTTGCTACACCAGAGCTCCTGGAAATGGCCCAGGTTTTGGAGCGGACCCTGCGGAAGCCTGGGCAGGGTTGGGATGACACGTATGTTCTGTCAGATATGCTGAAGACTGTGAAGATTGTGTGAGCCCTGGGGCCAGGCAACTCAGCTTTCTGTCCAAACTGACTTGAACTCCTGGGCTGCTGGGAGCTAAAGCATGACGCACAGGACTTTTAGACCTCATGCTTTTGTTGGTCACATAATCAGCTACATGCTTCCCACCTTTTGGGATGGGAGGCAGCATGGGGGTGATGATGAAAGCCGGGTGGTGGTAGCACAGGCCTTAATCCCGGCACTTGAGAGGCAGAGGCAAATGGATCTTTATAAGTTCAAGGCCAGTCTGAACTTACAAAGTGAGTTCAGGACAGCCAAGGCTACACAGATATTTAATGTCTTCTCAAAGGTCATATGTTGAAAGCTGGCTCCCCAGCCCCCATGGCTCCTTTGGATGATGGTAGAACTTGGGAGGAACTTTGTAGAAGGAAATTGGGTCACTGGTGTGCCCTTGAAGGGCCCTTGGGACACTGGCCCGCCTCTTTGCCTTTTGGCTGCTGTCAAGTGAAGAACTCATCCCCTCATATCTTCCCCTTCATGATGCCCTGCCTTACCACAGGCACAAGGACAGTGACTGGGTCTGGTCACTGCTAGCCTGGAACCTCCACACTAAGCCAAATAAACTTTCTTTCTTGAAAGTTGGTTTATCTCAAGTATTTTTATAGTAACTGAAAGAGGCAGTTTTCAGCTTCATTTCCCACACAACGGACATTTGTATCACTGGGGACCCATGCTCCCCAGCTGCTGGCCTTGTGCTCAGTCCCTCCTCTGAGTCCTCGGACACTCACTAGCTTTTGCAGAGGTTTTATGTACACAGAGCCACTTCCTGTGTCCCATCTTTCCCACTAAAGAATGGTTTGGTGCTGGGTATGGGGTGCCACACGCCTTTAGTCCCAGTGCTTGGGAGGCAGAGGCAGGTGGATCTCCATGAGTCTGAGGCCAGCCAAGGCACAGAGAAACGTTTGTCTCAACAAATAAAACAAGAATGATTTGTTTTTGTATTAATGTCAGGCAAATGACTATGCAAAATTTAAAGAACACGATTCTTTACATACACATATAATGTTCTCAGATTATATTTCCCCACCCCATTATTCTCTCATCTTTCCTCTCAACAAACCCGTTTTTCCTACCAAAACTTTCTTCTTTTTTGGTAGGCCACTGCATTTAATTAGTGTTGCTTGTATGACCATGAGTGGAGTTTATTTACTCAAGCAACAGCAACTTAGAGTGGGCACAGCCCTGTGGAGCCTTATTTCTACCACCAACCCCACAAACATTAACCATACAGCTTCTTGGGAGGGGTGGGTCCTTGTGAGCCCTTCTTTGTAAGAGTTGTGCCTAACTTTGGGCATAACAGGCACTGGGGAAGGAAAGTTGTGAACTTAAGACCACTAACAGATTTTGAAGTGATTTAGGCATAACACATGCTAAGGGAAACACCATGCAGTGGCCCCTGTGGTTCTTGGAGCCCTGTAGATCCACAGAAAGGTATCCCTAGTGTGCCTAGGTTTTTATGATGAGTCCTATAATTCAGAAATCGAAAGATGGACCTCACTGGCTAAAACTGAGTTGTTAACAGAGTTGCATACAGCAGTGCTGGAGACCGAAGAGCAGAGAGCCTCATTCTGGTGACCACCTGCCTCGTTTTCTAACATTTCCTAGCTTCTACAGGCCAACTGAACTATAGGACTGTATGGTAATGTCTGAGTTCATCTAAGCTCAGAGTAGCATGCCACAAGCAGTCCTAGGAAGCTAATCTGGGCTGGTTTAAAGGCCACTGAGGTTGAAGTCTACTCTGATTGGACACACTCTGGGAACCAGGAACGAGTTGCTATCAGTGGTCAGCATTTTTACTGCCTGGTCGTATGTCAACTTGACATAAGCTAAGAGTCATCAGAAAGGAGCCTTTGTTGAGGGAATGCCTCAATGAAATTCAGCTGGAAAGCATTTTCTCAATTAGTGGTCAATAGGGCCCATTGTAGGTGGTGCCATCCCTAGGTTGGTTGTCCTGGGTTCTATAAGAAAGCAAGCCGAGCAAGCCATTTCAAGCAAGCCAGTAAACACCCCTCCATGTTAGCTTCTGCCTCCAAATTCCTGCCCTGTTTGAGTTCCTGTCCTGACTTCCTTTGGTGATGAACAGCAATGTGGAAGTTTAAGCTGAATAAACCCTTTTCTCCTCAACTTGCTTTTTTGTGGTCCTTTGTCACAGCAATAGAAACCATAACTAAGACAAGTTGCTATCAGCAGAATGGGGTATTGGCTGAGACAGGCTTGACGGTGTTTTGAGGAGGATTATGGAAGGACTTTAGAACTTTGGGCTAACAAAGCCATTGTGTGTTGAGATGGGATGTTCTTTTAGGAACTTGGAAGATAAGAATATTGAGAACTGGGGCTGGAGAGATGGCCCAGTGGTTAAGAGCACTGCCTGCTCTTCCAGATGTCCCAAGTCAATTCTCAGCAACTACATGGTGGCTCACAACCATCTATACTGGGATCTGGTGCCCTCTTCTGGCATGCAGGTGTACATGCAGATAGAACACGCAAACATTAAATATTTAAAAGAAAAAAAGCCTCTGTGGACTGAATAAAAAGGGTAGTGCAGAAGATGGAGGCCTAGCCAAGGCCGTAGCTCCTGTTTGCTTGGTAATGCATAAGCGTTATCCAGGTGGTACTGGTTTTGAAGGCATGAAGGGAGTCATGGAGAGCAGCTGAGACGTGGCACTGTGAGAGGCCATTGGTGAGGGTGAAGCTTCAGTGGCACTTGAAGGCCCAGGACTGAAGGGGTCATGCAAAGAAGTTGAGGCTTGGCACCATGAAGAGAGCCTATGAAAGGCTATTGGTGAAAGTGCAGGGTAGTTGCAGCAGAAGACCCCAGTGTTTTGGCTATGCCAGTACCATAGGATGACCACCAAGAATAGCAGCAGCAGCGGAGTGAAGCCAGCTGGTCCCCAGAAGACAAGCAGTGTGTGCTGCACAGGTGGGAGCTGGAGAAGTGACCCAAGCCCTTTGGAAGAGTCCAGAAGATCCCAGAGTGGATCCCAGACTTTGGATGGCTGGAGTTTGGTTTTGCTCTGATTTGACTGTGTTCGTGCCCTGATTTTTCACTCTTGAAGTAAGAAAGTATTTGGTTTATTCCATTTATTTTATGGGGGAGACTTTGAATTTTAAAAGACTGAATTTTAAAAGAAATTGGCTATTTTAAAGGGACTGAAATGTTAATGTGCTTGAATTTATAAAAACTGGGAATTTTAAAAGTTATTTATGTTTTTAATGTGGGATCTTGGGGATTGAATGAGAAAGGAAGGGTTGTGGCTTAATAGTGTTGTTTGTGTGTCAAGTTGACAATGGGTCAGTTGTACTGGCTGGTTTTCTGTGTCAACTTGACACAAGCTAAGAGTCATTAGAGAGAAAAGAGCCTTTGTTGAGGAAATGCCTCCATGAAATCCAGCTGTAAGGCATTTTCTCAATTAGTGATCAATGGGGGAGGATCCAGCTCATTGTGTGTGGCCATGCCTGGGCTGGTGGTTCTGAGTTCTATAATGAAGCAGGTTGAATAAGACTTGGGGAGGAAGCCAGTAAGCAGCAGCGCTCCATGGTCTTTGCATCAGCTCTTGCTTCCAGGTTCCTTTCTTGTTTGGATTCCTGTCCTGACTTCTTTTGATGATGAACAGCAATGTGAAAGTGTAGGCTAAATCAAACATTTCCTCCCCAGGTTGCATTTGTTCCTGGTGTTTTGTTGCAGCAATAGAAACCCTAACTGAGGCAGCAGTTCAGTTAGCTCTGAGAGACAAGTTCAACCATCACTTTGGTAATTGGTGAATGTCTACTCCTCAGTTCTTTGCCCGGAGTAGATGTCCTCTGATTCAGATGAGGACACAAGCTTGCGGCAGAGGGTGAGTTCCTCTGTGGATCTAGCAGCTTCCTGTCCCACCATAACAGACCAGTGAGAGCCATGGGGTCTGCTTAATAGCTCCAGGCTTCTAGTAAACTACTTACAGTTCACTTTCTCTCTTGCTTGTGGCTTGTCTTGCTGATTGGTTTTTATAGATTTGTTAAATCATCAATAAGAAATAGGATTGGTAAGTTGAGTTTCCCCTTTTCATGTTCATTAGGGATTTTTTTTTTTTTTTTTTTTTTTTTGGAAAGGCTATCCCATGCAGTCATAATAAGGATATGTAAGGGGAAGACATCAGCTCCCATGGAGACAGTGGAGCAACTGATAACTCACATGGCTGGGTCCTGGGATCAAATGGTTATGAGGTAGCATAGAACATGGCTAGATCCTGTCCCAGGAGTCTCTTAGAGACTTATTAGGACAGTCAGAAGAGAAGCCAGTCTCAAGAAAAGCTGCCTCCTTAAAGTGACTCATTGGTCCCTGCCTTCTCCTGTCCCCAACTCCAGGCTTAGCTGGTTCCCGGGCTTCCCAGGAGATGGCACTAGAAATCACATTCTTGCAGGTTTGAGGACACTCTCCTACTATGTCTACATTCCTCCCCAGTCTTCAAATGCTCTGCCCACTCTCCTCTGGCCTCCCTTTCCCCCTTACCCTGTACATGGAGACAGTACATCTGTTTCAGTCAACCTCTGATGGCGCAAACCTAGGTATCTCTTGGCTCCACACCTTTGATGTTAGGAGGCAGAGTGATGGGGGAAATGCCAGTAAGAAAAGAAGAAACCTAAAGTGAGAGCAATGTAAAGCAAAACCACGCAGGCGGGTCCAAGCGGACACACCTGCACGATTCTTGCCAAGATGGAAAGCATTTCCTTGTTATAAATAGAAATATTATACATATTTATGAGGTAAATTATGGTAATTTGATAGTGTGTAATAGGTTGTTGTGTAGCCATACTTTTTGGCTACTTTATTGGATTCTTATATCTACCACCCTTCTCTACCCCAATCCCTTCCAATCTCCCAACACTAGGTAGGCAAGAAAGAAGGTTAGAGGGGAAAGGGGGCATAGATCTCTTTTTAAAGATTTATTTATGTTTATGAATGCTCTATCTGTATGTATGCCTGCATGCCAGAAGAGGGCATCAGATCCCAGTATAG
This sequence comes from Mus musculus, assembly GCF_000001635.26. Taxonomy (NCBI): domain Eukaryota; kingdom Metazoa; phylum Chordata; class Mammalia; order Rodentia; family Muridae; genus Mus; species Mus musculus. Next base: position 162,529,252 of record NC_000067.6, on the reverse strand, counting down.
ATGGTTGTGAGCCACCATATGGTTGCTGGGAATTGAAACTCAGGACGTTTGGAAGCGCAGGATGTGCTTTTAACCACTGAGTCACCACTCCAGCAAAGATCTCTTTAGATTACTTCCTGCTGATTAGGGGCATCGAGTTCCTTGGGGCAAGTTCAGTCTTCATTGTCAGGATATCTTCAACCATCAATCCAGCAAACAGCAGCAGCAGCAACAACAGGAACCAGCAGCAGCAACAGCAGCAGCAGCAACAGGAACCAGCAGCAGCAGCAACAACAGAAACCAGCAGCAGCAGCAGCAGCAGCAGCAGGAACCAGCAGCAGCAGGAACCAGCAGCAGCAGGAACCAGCAGCAGCAGGAACCAGCAGCAGCAGCAGGAACCAGCAGCAGCAGCAGCAGCAGGAACCAGCTGCAGCAGGGGCCAGCAGCACGGGGAGAAGCAGCTGCTGTCACCTCTTGGGTCTCTGGCTTATTATCTCTTCTTAAGAATTCCCAGAATTCCAAATGTAAACTATTTTCAGCTGGCAGAATAACACCCCTGCCAGAGCATATAACAAATCATAGCTAGCCACTGTGTGGAGCCTGAAGCAGCCCCACATCCCACACCTGGGATTAGAATAAAAACATTCACGTGACTGGATTTTTAAAGAAACAAAATTCTCACGACAAGGGTGTGAAAAAAATCAGGAGTTCTATACTTCATTTTACTGGTCTCTGTATAGTTCTATGTAGTACCATGCTGTGCTTGTTAGGGTAGCTTTGTAGTGTGTTCTCAAGCCAGCTTTGTGTGCCTCTGACTTTGTTTTGCTGGGCATCACTTTATTAGTCAGAGTCCTCTAGAAAAAAGAAACAGTAGAATGATTATGTGTTATGAAAAGTTTATTAGCTTGCCTTACACGTAGGGGCTGGGTAGCCCAGCAGTAGCTATCTGTCTACTGGGTGTGTGGGGGTGGGCAGAGAACCTGCCAGAGAACCCAGTCCCTGAAGCTGAGTGCCCCAGCCGTCCCAATAGAAGACTCTTTGAGAGTTTCTGGTCTTCAGTCCATGCTGGAGGACTGAAGAAACTGGGTTTGAATGTCAGTGAAGATAGTTGCAGCATGGACCCAGCCACTACCAGGTCCTCATTGTCTACAAGGCATGGCATAGGTTGTTTCAAAACATTATAAAGCTATAATAGTCTTTTTAATGTGTCATTGAGGTCAGTTTCCTGCTAGGATTTTGTTGAGGATTTTTATGTCCCTTCTTGTCATATTTGAGTCTGCAGTTGAGGAAACAAGTTTATTTTGATTTAAAATACTTATTTATATTTTGAGACAGGATCTCATGTAGCCCAGGGTATTTATTCTCTGACTTCCTCCATGGTGGGTGGTGACCTTGAGTTCATGATCATCTTGTCTCCACCTCCAAGTGTGAACATAGCAGGGATGCACCCCATCCCCAGCTTTTGTCTGTTTTTGTGTCAGGGGGTGGTGCTTGCCCCCTTTTTTTTTTTTTTTAAATACACTTATTAGAGTTCCTTCCATTTCAACTTTAATTGATATTCTTTAGATATTTTATGGATTTCCAAAGTAAGGTCAACAGGTCCTAGATTTCCTTTTCTTTTAGATGGGAGATTTTAAATTATTGCTTCAATTTCAGCATTCATGGTTTTTCTCTTCTTGATTCTGTTTCGGTAGGTTGTATGTGTTCAGGAACTTATACATTTATTCGAGGCAATCTGCTCTCTTCTGTTTCAACCACTTTGTGGTCCATCAAGCTGCCCTGTATTTCAGTTCATCCATTTTCATTGCTGGAAGCTTTGCATGACGTGGCTATTCCACACGTCCTTTAACCATCTACATTCTGGTGAGTATGTAGGTCATTTTCAGATTTGGACCATTACAAGTTAGGCAGCTATAAATATTCATGACCACATCTTGCATGGCTATATACTTTACTTTTTTAGGTAAATACCTAACATGGCAATGAATGTGTCCTATAGTTTGTGTTTACCCTTTCAAGATTCTGCCAGAGAGCTTTCCCAAGGGCACGTGTCGCCATCGTGCATGTATATCACTGAAGTTTGTGCATGCTTACCCGTCTGTTGCCTCCTTTGTCCCCCACCCTCATTTTGGTTCCCTTGTCCCTCAGAGCAGTCCACTTCAGCTGTCATGTCTGTATTTAAGTCTGGATTCTGCATTCGGTAACATGTGACATTACTGTCTCTTATCCTTCCTGCCCCTCCTTCAAATTGTCATCCTCAAATGTAGACCCCCTCACAGGTGACAAAGGGTCTTTGGTTTTTAAGAATTCTATTGGAACTTTTTTTAATTTACAGTGATGCAGAAATAATATGTGTATAGCTGAAACTACAGTTTAAGTACTGAACATAGATGTTTTCCTAGGTTATCGAGCACACTGTCAAAATATTGTTCACTGTGAGCCTAACTATCACAGGATCAATTACCAACACACCCTAATGCTCTGTTTTGCTAAGCTGTGATGTTAGGTGTTCAAATCCAAGTCTCTAGCTACAAGAGCTTCATCAGGATGTTAACTCCATCACAAGCTCGGAGCGTCTGTATAACAAGTTTATAATTTTCATCAAATTTGAATTTTCCCCACTCTTTCATCAAGTATTTTTTTTTGTTCTTTTCATTCCTCATTCCCTGCTCTTTTGATTGCACACAGCATAAGATTCTCAAGTTCACTTTACAGCTCACTCGTGTTCTATGCATTTTTCCTCACCTTTTCTCCCCATGTTTTATTTTATATTTCTGTTACGTTCTTAAAGTTACTCATGTTTTCTTCTGCAATGTTTAATCTACCATTAATCTTATCACGTGTCTGTTTTTTAATTGTATACTTAAAAACCTTGTATCTTTCTGTTTTTAAGATTTTTAAAGTTATGTACATGTGTATATGTTGAGGGGGCTATGTGCACATGTGTGCAAGTGCCAGCACAGCACAGAACAAAGCATCAGCTCTCCAGGAGCTCGAGTTACAGGCACTTGTGAGCCACCCAGCACAGGTCCTGGGAATGTAACTTGGATCCACTGCAAGAGTATTATAGTATCTACTCTTGAGCTCTGAGCCCCTGTTTGTTTGTTTGTTTTTGGTTTGTTGTTTTAAATCTCTAGTATTATAGTTGTCTCCTATCTAGAAGGTTTGTAAGTGTTTTGTAGCAGCTTCCTGGAGATTAAAACATTCCATTCCCCAGTAAAACTCCTTAAGACAGGCTGTGTACAACTAAAAATAGCTTCAGGAAGTCCCTGAAACTGACCAGGAACTAGGCCCCTCCTTCCCAAGAGTAAATAATAAGGGCTGATGATAGACATTCTCAAGGAGCCAAGCTGCAAAGATTCTCAGACAAACTGTGCTGATTAGTTTTGTGTTGACTTGACCCAAGCTAGAGTTATGTGAAAGAAGGGAACCTTAATTGTAATCCATTATATAAACAAACTCAAAGACAAAAACCACATGATCATCTCGTTAGATGCAGAAAAAGCATTTGACAAGATCCAACACCCATTCATGATAAAAGTTCTGGAAAGATCAGGAATTCAAGGCCCATACCTAAACATGATAAAAGCAATCTACAGCAAACCAGTAGCCAACATCAAAGTAAATGGAGAGAAGCTGGAAGCAATCCCACTAAAATCAGGGACTAGACAAGGCTGCCCACTTTCTCCCTACCTTTTCAACATAGTACTTGAAGTATTAGCCAGAGCAATTCGACAACAAAAGGAGATCAAGGGGATACAAATTGGAAAAGAGGAAGTCAAAATATCACTTTTTGCAGATGATATGATAGTATATATAAGTGACCCCAAAAATTCCACCAGAGAACTCCTAAACCTGATAAACAGCTTCGGTGAAGTAGCTGGATATAAAATAAACTCAAGCAAGTCAATGGCCTTTCTCTATACAAAGAATAAACAGGCTGAGAAAGAAATTAGGGAAACAACACCCTTCTCAATAGTCACAAATAATATAAAATATCTCGGCGTGACTCTAACTAAGGAAGTGAAAGATCTGTATGATAAAAACTTCAAGTCTCTGAAGAAAGAAATTAAAGAAGATCTCAGAAGATGGAAGGATCTCCCATGCTCATGTATTGGCAGGATCAACATTGTAAAAATGGCTATCTTGCCAAAAGCAATCTACAGATTCAATGCAATCCCCATCAAAATTCCAACTCAATTCTTCAACGAATTAGAAGGAGCAATTTGCAAATTCATCTGGAATAACAAAAAACCTAGGATAGCAAAAACTCTTCTCAAGGATAAAAGAACCTATGGTGGAATCACCATGCCTGACCTAAAGCTTTACTACAGAGCAATTGTGATTAAAAACTGCATGGTACTGGTATAGAGAAAAATGCCTCCATAAGATCTGGCTGTAGGGCATTTTCTCAATTAGTGATTGATGGGGGAGGACCCACAGTCCATTGTGGGTGGTGCTATCCCAGGGCTGGTGGTCATGAATTCTATAAGAGCAAGCCATGAGAAACAAACTAGTAAACAGCACCCTTCTATGGCCTCTGCATCAACTTCTGTCTCCAGGTTCCTGCCCTGCTTGAGATCCTATCCTGACTTTTGATAACAAACTGTGATGTGGAAACTTAAGACAAATAAGACTTTCTTCTGCAAGTTGCTTTGGTCATGATGTTTTATTACAGCACTAGAAACCATAACTAAGACACAAGGCTAGCTCTCTGGAAGATCAGTTGGACCACCCTCCCCTTGTTTGAGAACACCCTTCCCCTTGTTGAGCTGCCTGCAGGCTGTGCAGGTGTTCTGGGTTCATAGCTTCTTTGAGCTGTCACTCATGCTGGAGGTGGGGGTCTTCAGCAGTGCAGTTGTCTTTGAGTCCTCTTGTTTTGTAGTCATCCCCACCTATATTCCTATAGTGACCCCAATAAAGCTCATTGGTGCACCAAGTTGAACTTTTGGTGGTATCTGTATTTTGGTCTGTTACAGCTTCTCTATCTGGGGTAAGTAGATGTGTGTGTGTGTGTGTGTGTGTGTGTGTGTGTGTGTGTGTGTGTGCGTGGGTGCGTGTTTTGCATAGGTCTCCCCAGAAAAAGTGTCACACAATAGTTAGTCACAGATACCTCACACATGTTCACTCTTTAGCATTTCATACAGTGTGGTGGTTTGTATATGCTTGGCCCAGGGATTGGCACTGTTAGGAGTTGTGATCTTGTTGGAGTAGGTGTGTCACTGTGGACATGGACTTAAGACCCTCATCCTAGCTGCCTGGAAGTGAGTCTACCACTAGCAGCCTTCAGATAAAGACATAGAACTCTCAACTTCTCCTACACCATGCCTGCCTGGATGTTGCCATGTTCCCACCTTGATGATAATGGACTGAATCTCTGAACTTGTAAGCCAGCCCCAATTAAATGTTGTCCTTATAAGAGTCGCCTTGGTCACAGTGTCTGTTCACAGCAGTAAAACCCTAACTAAGACACACAGTTACAAGTATAACTTCAATGCTCATTTTCTACTAATTCTGTCAGCTGTGTCTTGCATTTGGTGTTGAATTTTCTTCTCTTTATGAATACTTCTCTTTCTTATTTTCGATATGCTTTTTATTGTTGCTTAGATACTGAATATTGTGTACTTGGCATCATTGGATGCTAGATATGCATGTGTGCCTCTGAATATTCTTGAGCTTTGTCCCAAGATATAGATAAGGTACGGAAAGATAGTTTGACCTTTAGGGTCCTGTTCATAAAATTTGCTAGATAGAAATAAGCAGCAGCGTGTAATGTCAACTTAACCCCACTTTTGTGGTAAAAACTTAATTTCTTTACCCTATGCCTTGTGAGACTTTCCAGTCAGGACAAAAGAGCTACTCCTGATCCTATGTCAACTCTTGGAATCATTTCAGTCTTTTCAGGCAGAGCAGAAAACTTGGGACCTTCTACACCAAAAATTCTAGTTACTTGGACCTTCAGTTATGTCTCTTCACCTCATGGTGTCTGCCAGGCCTCATGTCTGTTCCTACTTTCAGGTCCATGTTGCAGGATTTTGCCTGTCCAATTACACTAGTGCAGAGGAGGCCTGTGATTGGACAGGGAAAAGGGAGGCAGAGCTAAGAGATGCAGAGAGAGAGGGAGTGAGGCAGGAGAAGAGAGGAGAATGGAGGCTGATGTGATATCACAAAGTTAGACTAATTGGGATAAAGCTTTTATCATTATCAATTGGCTCTGAAATTATTGTACTGGCATCTTGTAAACTGTGAGTTTACTGATACATAAATCTGATTGGATAACTATAAGCATTGAGTCTTGTTTTTACCGGGTTACTGGATATTATGATATCAAACCATGAGGATGGCAGATCTACTTGGTTATTGGAATGTGGGACAGAGCCAGTGGGACCCTGAGGGGACGTAGTGTTGTGGCCCACTGGTGCTGGTACATGTGCAGGAACATGCCGCTTTCTTTTTTAATATTTTTTAATATTTGCCATTGCCTGCAAGCTCATGAGGCACTAACTTGCCTCCATCACATGACTCCTCTCCCTCCTCTATTGTCCATGAATATTGTACTTTATTGCAGAATGTATTCTGTCTTCTATTTCACCAGGGAGAGAAAAGTATTGTCCCGGATACTACATATTTCTTGGAAATAAAATTCACATCATGAAACTTAATCTAGAAAATAATCCAATTTTACTATGAACATTTTGTTCTCTTTTTCCTTTGTATGACCGGACCATGGCTTATAAAACTGGGAAATACATTTTAAGGAGTCTTTTTGTCTTAAATTTGAACTTCCAATTTCAAAGATCTGTAAGATTCTGTCAAGTCATGTGAGCTTCCTATGCCAGGGAACTCCTAAGAAACTTACATATTTCTTGGAAATAAAATTTTTTCAGTTGCTGTCTGGGACCTCCTTTTGCAGACCACGGCTGTTTTCTCTTCTTTAAGTACTATAAACTGAACCTGGTTTCTAATACTTCTTAAAGACTAACTCTATTTAATTTTTCTTTTCTTTTCTGTTTTTTTTTTCTTCCAAGACATGTTTTTTCTGTGTAGCCCTGGCTGTCCTGGAACTAGCTTGGTAGACCAGGCTGGCCTCAAGCTCACAGAAACCCATCTGCCTCTCCCCCCCCCCCAAAGTGTTAGGATTAAAGATGTGTACCACCACTACCTAGAATGTATTATTTTTCCCTAAATTTCTGCCACCTCCAAGCACTTAGTGCAGGGTTTGGCAAGCAAAATGCTCTTAATGAATAATTAAGCAAGTTCCCTTTCTAACTTTCCCAAAGCACTCAGCAGGAAAGTCCCACACTTCTGCAATCCCCGAACACCACAGACATCCTGTCAGAGATCCAGTGTCTTGCCCCACTATTCCAGTAGGACTTCTAACAGTTTGGAGACTCTTCCTCTCACCACCTTCATAGTGTTTTTACATTTATGAGAATTTGGGCAAAACGTAATAACTATAGCTACATCAATAGTAGGTGGCAATTACTCTGTTCCCTGTAGCCAGAAACCTAACTTTGAAGTTCTTTTTTTTTTTTAATTAGATATTTTCTTTATTTACATTTCAAATGTTATTCGACTTAGAACTACTTTTGAACTAAAAAAAATGTCACTAGGTAGGAAAAAGCTGTAAAATTAATAGAAAGGACTTTCCCCCCTTAAGCAGGATCCATGGCATAATTGCTTCTGCTGACCACATGGGATGATTAAAGGCTTCTCCCTAAGCCACAGCCATTATGAAGAGACTCAAGCTCCTTCTTCCCAGGAGGCCCTCTGTAGCTCAGTGGGCTAAGGAACAAACCAGAGTGGTCAGAACAGAAAGGTTGTCCCCAGACACACATTTTAGTCTATCTTTCAGGGACAGCCACACCTTTTGTTGCCCCATTTCACAGAATGATGTGTCTGAGGCTAAGCTTCTATGGCTCACTGAACTCAGCTCGATTTTACTTCTGTTTATGTAGCATATGCTGAATGTTCAGGTTGGGGCTCTTCTAGAGGCAGTCCTTGACTTCCTGTCTGTTAAGAGTCATGCATTTTACTTGAAAGAACACTCAAGAGAAACAGTTTTGGGCCAGGAGGGCTTTTTTTTTGTTTTTTCCTTTTCTCTTTTTCCCCCTTTCTCTCTCTCTCCCTCCCTCCCTCCCTCCCTCCCTTCCTTCTTTTTTTTTTTTTTTTTAAATTTTTTGAGAGATGTTGGTAGGACTGCTGGCTTCAGGACCTCTGAGAGTTGAGAATCCTTCAAGGAGTCCCTTGATCTCTTGAGCCCTCCTCACATTCCTACCCAAATCTTGATGATATGACGTGTTCAGAACTGAGTTCAAGGGCATCCAATGAAAGATGAAGTGTGCAGAAAGTTCTTTAATCTGTATTTTACCTGCTGTGGTGGTTGAATATGCTTGGCCCAGGGAGTGGCACTATTAGGAGGTGTGGCCTTGTTGGAGGAAGTGTGTTACTGGGGGAGGGGAGAAAGGGCTTTGAGACCCTCCTCCTAGCTCTCTGGAGGACAGTCTACTCCTGACTTTCTTTGGATTAAGATGTAGAACTTTCAGCTCTTCCTGTTCCATGCCTGCCTGGATGCTGCCATGCTGCTGCCTTGATGATAATGGACTGAAACTCAGAACCTGTAAGCCAGCCCCAATTAAATGTTGTCCTTGGTCATGGTATCTCTTCATAGCAGTGGAAACCTAACTAAGACACTTGGTTATTGCATTTACATGGAAAGGTGAGTGTTTACTCTGCCATATCCTCATCTGCTTCCTGTGTCTTGTGTCACTAGAGATTGAACCAGTAGGTAAGTGTGATACTCATTTCATACTTTGTAATAGGCATCTGTGGCAGATGCTAGCATCTCCTTCAGTTTTTCTCCAGATGAGAAGACTGGAAAGTATTAAAGAAATTACTTCATATATCAGGAGCTAACTAGTTATACTAATTTTGGCTCTACCTCCAAGGACTGTCTCACTACTTCCAACCCTCAAAGGCTCCTTATGGTCACAAGCATTTGTTTGTTTTAGCTCTTGTCTTTTGCCTGACAGCAGAGAAGATCACAAGAGCAGAAGAGATACCAATTTCGCTATTAGTAAAATCTTATTTCAAACCCTGAGCTGACCACTCAAATGCTCTGTGACTTTGTGAATTCCTTCTCTGACCCCTGAGTTTGTTTATTTGTTTATTTATTTATTTATTGTAGAAGAAAAGCATCTGCCTTCCAGAAAGATTGTGAATGACTATGGATATAGGTGCCTGGCAGACCACATACTTCAGGGCTATCTGTTTGTCATCTAGTTCTTGTTTTTTCCCTTAGTGTAGATCTCAGTGGGAGTTCTCCATAATAGCTTCTATTAATTCAGACACCGTCAGTCTACGTCTCTCTAAATTGCTTCAGTATTTACAACGTCTACTGTCAAATTAACAATGAGTTTAAATTATTTTATATTCCTATTTCCAATCATTGATTATACTGGAAATCTTGGTGGGCATAAGATCTCATGGTGTTGGCTATATTCTAAATATGTAATAAACACTTGAAATGAGCTAGTGCTGTGGCATCCATGCGTTCCCCAAAGTTTATGTATGGGAGACTCCATATCCAAACGATATGTTTATAGCATTTGGAAGTTGGGTCTTTTAAGAGATGGAGTAGGATTAGAAGAAATGACAGTGAAATACTCCTCCTCAACCCTTTATTAGTGAATATCCAGAAGCTTCGAGAGATTAAGTTCTCCCAAAATCTGATCTTATCCTGTCTGATGGAACACATCACTCTCAACCACTTGTCTACTCTCTGGAATCTTGTGAACCTGGTTCTTGACTTTGTTTCCTTCTGTTCGCCGTGTAGTGAAAACCCTGTGTGAACATCCCAAAGAGTGTAGTGATAGTGTCAGGTTAGGAGGTTGTTACCTGAGAAGCAGGGGAGGCACATCCCAGAGAGACAGTCATTTGAACACACATAAGTACATAGCATTTTCTTTGACTTCTTGAGTCATTTATGGTGACAAACTTTTTCCAAAGTGTATGGCAGGGATGCAGGGGCATAGGATAGGCAGGTTGTAGAGAGAATATGCCGAATTTTTGGACTTGGGGTTAGTGACTACTCTGTAGAACCTCATTTCTCACTGTGTGTGTCAAGATCACAAGCACATCTGCTACCTTCCCAATTTGTTTTATTTCTAGAGTTCTGGAAGAGCCTTTTAACTGTCTTGACTGTCCCCTGGGATATGACCTAACATTTCAGCCTTTGTACTGCTTTTTATCTGAGCTATCATCACAGTTGAATGGGATGGACTGGGAAAGACAATGTTCTTTTAAGATTAGAAGAATCATTTAATCTCAATACAGAAAGACAACTCTATTTTTTGCATCTTTTCTTGGGCAGTTGCTTTGTGGTAGTGATGCTGGGTACAGATATAGACAAGTAATATCTCCTAGTTCTAAGAAGCTAGTACAGATGGGTGATACATAGTCTGTTTATAGTTAGACTGGAAACCTTAGCAGCTAAGTCCCCTTTCATACAGAATAGGTTTCAAGGTTAAGGTCTGAGCTTTTTCTTCCTTGGATTGCTTAAGGGAGTGTGGGTATCTTACCAATGGCTACACCACTGAAGAATATATTTCCCCATCTCCCAGAAACCATTAGCTGATTATAAATACTTATCTAAGAGAAGACTGCTTTTGCACTGGAATGGGGAGACAGATAAGACACCTTGAAAATACTGTGTTTGGGGAATCCCAATATTGTGTTAGTTTATGTAATAGACACAATTGTGTGGTAGTTCTAGGGTGAGGGCAGAAGTCATGTGGCAGATGTTCCTTGTTGTCATCCCCAAGTTCATACTCTTTTGTTTATGAGAAATCATAATAATGATAGTATAGTCATTTACAATTTAAGATGTACAGATCGGAAATGCAAATGTCTCCATGACACAGTTCTGGTCAGTAAAATGTAAGATCAGGTTTCCAAGGGGCCTTCTGGGAAAGCCTGTTCAGTGGACTGAGCCATTTCTTAAGTGTCTTTTAGCTTTCATCCTGAGTTTCAGTTTCTGTTAGGAACATAGTTATGATTCCTGGAGGTAGACTAAACATTTGTGACAAAATAACCTGCTAAGGACTAAGGACTTCAGTCAGGAGAGAGAGAGAGAGAGAGAGAGAGAGAGAGAGAGAGAGAGAGAGAGAGAGAGAGAGAGAGGGAGGGAGGGAGGGAGGGAGGGAGGGAGAGAGAGAGAGAGAGAGTATTAGTTCCTGATACCACTGTGGAGCCTCTTAGTCTAGAGTCAACTATTTAGTTAATTCACAAAAGCTGGATTTCTTCACGTACAGTTGCAGAAGCTCATGACTGATATACAGAATATGACAAAAAAACGCACGAGGCCTCCACTGAAACTCTTTTCTCAGCACTTATTTCTGTGAGGCAGTAGGCAAAATTTTCAGATCTCACTTCTGTAAATGTTATTAATAATTCTCTTCAGTCCATTTTGTATTGAGTTTAAAGCATACCTCCACTCTCTGGGTATGTAGTGCTATGATTACAGCTCTTCCAGAGTAATGGTCCAGGGGCAGTCCACCTCCTACTGGGCATTGCTCTGTTGTGGTCTCTTTATAGTGGTTCCATTCCTGTGACATGTTTCTACTGGAGTCTCTGGGTAACATTCTTGGAACTCTAGAAGTAGGTGGTATGCCTCCAAAGTTCTTGCACCTACAGAACAATTTGTCATATGGATATAGGCAAGGCTTAATGTGTGGCCCTATAGAGCTATGAGCTGTATCTGTGCGCACCTGAGACAAATCTGGGACAGCCAGGAGGTTTCATGTCAAGGATTGGAGAGCAGACACTTGAGGCAGCCCAGGAGAGTCAATGCTGAGGTCCCAAGAAACCCTTGTTCTTTTTTCCCCTTCACTTTACATCCCAATCACTGTCCTCATCCTCCTCTCACAAGTCCCCTCTCTCCCATCCCCCATTCCCTTCTCCTGTGAGAGGGTGGAGGTTCACTCTGGGTATCACTCCATTCTGGCACATCAACTATCTGCAGGGCAGGGTGCATCCTCTCCCACTGAGGCCAGACAAGGTAGCCCAGTTAGGCAAACAGACTCCATGGACAGAGAACAGCTTTAGGGACAGCCCCTGCTCCAGTTGTTGGGGGAACCCACATGAAAACCAAGCTGTACAACTGCTACATATGTGTGGGGCTTGGGGGAGCTAGGTTCAACCCTTGTATGCTCTTTATTTGGTGGTTCAGTCTCTGAGAGCCCCAAGGGTCCAGGTTAGTTGACTCTGTTGGTCTTCCTGTGGATGTCCTATCCCCCTTGGGGCCGGCAATCCTTCCTCTAATTCTTCCATAAGAGACTCCTAGTTCCATCTAATGTTTGACTGTCGGGCTCTGCATCTATTTCACTAGCTACGAGTGGAGCCCCTCAGAGGACAGTTATGCTAGACTACTGTCTGAAAGGCTAACAGAGTGTCATTAATAGTGTCAGGAATTGGATATAGAGCATGAGGAACACTCCTCATTGTTGATGAGAGTGCAAACTTGTACAACCATTTTAGAAATCAATTTGGCGGTTTCTTAGAAAACTGGGAATAGTTCTATCTCAAGATCCAACCTATTCCACTCCTGGGCATAAACCCAAAAGATGTCCTATTCTATCACAGAGGCACTTGCTCAACTATGTTCATGGCAGCTTTAACCATAATAGCCAGAAACTGGAAACAACCTGGATGTCCCTCAACTGAAGAATGGATAAAGAAAATGTGGTACATCTGTACAATATAATACTATTCAGTCATTAAGGGAAAAAAAAAAAGACATCATGAACTTCTCAGGCAAATGGATGGAACTTGAGAATATCATCCCGAGTAAGGTAACCCAGACCCAAAAGGACATACATGGTATGTACTCACTTGTAAGTGGCTATTAGCCATAAAATATAGGATACCCATTACACTCCACAGACCCAGCAAAACTAAGAAAGAAGAAAGGCCCAAGCAAGGATGCTTGAATTTAACTTAGAAGAGGACATAAAATAGTCATAGGAGGCAGATGAAGGGCAGGAACTGGGTGGGAGAGGGGACAGAGAGAGAATTGGGAGGGGGTTCAGGATCAGGTGTGGGGAGAGGTAGGAGAGAGGGCCAGAGGGCCAGGAGAATAAATGGAAATCTGCAGTTTGGGGCTTAGGGGAGACATGCCAGAGACCTGGAATAGGGGAGGCTCCCAGGAATCAATGGGGGTAATCTTAGCTGAGACTCACAACAGTGGGGATATGGAACCTAAAGAGGCCATTTCCTGTAGCCAGGCAGGAACCCCATTGGAGTGTTAGGGACACCAATATACCCACAAAACTTTTGACCCCAAATTTATCCTGTCTACAAGAAACCCTTGCTCTTAAGACAGAGATCTAGACCAGATGCTGCAGGCAGCCCTCCATCCTCTTTAAAATTTAAGATATAGCTTTAGGGTCTTCTATTCAGCGATGGTTCTTTACCAAAGGGTCACTTGGCCATATTTTTTGGTCTGCTCTTAAACATATTTCTTTACTTTCAAGTAGACAGGTTATACATCTTCCATATAATTTTCCACTATTTCTTTTATATTATTTTGTCTTTAAATACTTTTCTTCCTCTAACATTGTGCTGTACAGTTCCAGTATGAAAGTCACTGTGTGGCTCCTGCAGTATTTTGCTTAGACATTTCTCCCACTGAACACACTAGCTCACTATGCAGTCTACCGTCCTTCAAGACCCTTGGTGTGTTTTAATCTGCTGCCTGAAGCTGAGTATAGTAGCTATATATGTGATCTAACAAAACACAAAGATTATTTAAAACATTGTAAGTTATTTATTTATTTATTCATTTATTCATTTTTGTAATTCAATCAGGTGTTTCTTGAGCATGAACGTTGAGATGCCAATGTCATGTTGCAAGGTCCAAAGGTTGGATGTCTTGCTAGGATGTGAACACAGCTCTGCCATGTTCTTTGCTCCTGTATGGCAAAGGTCATTTCTACTTGTTTCTCATAGAGTTCCTTATTTTCACCTGACATTGTATCAGATTGCCCTTTACCCTTTGCAGTTCTACCAACATTTCTGATCACATCACATAAGACATTCACCAAATGCCTTCCCTTCTCCCAAGTCCTCTGACATTTCAATGAACACTCCCTGCATGTATAGAAGTGTAGACATTTTTGTTTTAAAGCCAGTTTCTCAAATTCTTCTGGCCTTCACCGACTGGCCTAGTTCCAAAGATACTTCTTCATTTCTAGTTACTTATTAAGTATATGCCCTTGCTGGATAGCAATTCCTTCTGTGTTTTGTAGTACTATGGCAGAATATGACATATTAAATTATTCATAAATAATATAAATTCACTTAGCTCACAGTTCTGCTGGTTGGAAAGAGTAAGAGCGCAGCACTGACATCTGGACAGGGCTTCCAGGCTCCACGCTTCTGTGTCAGAAGAATGTTGAGAGGGCATGAGGCAGGAAGGAAGGAGGAGGAAAAATCCATTCCGTGTGATAACAATCCTGCTCTCATGAGATAATAGCCTATTAAATATTCCACTTCTCAGCACTATTGCCTACAGAGACTCAGGGATTACATATAAGCTGTATTATCTATAATTGATAATATATCTTCTGGGGTGATTAAGTGGGGAAATATGGATGCATGAGTCTAGCACAGTGTCTGGTACATAATAAACAGAAATAGATACTTGCTTAAGTTTGAAGTTGGACATATTCCTAAATGAAGCCGTTGAGAACGTTTCATTTAGAGGTACCCTCCATGCTTGGACTGAACATTGATGCATACTTGGGATGAATCCTCAACAGTGCAGCTGGACAATATTATAAATTATCTTTACCCTTATTTTCATTTTACATTTATGCATGATATAATTATAACTAAAAATTCAGCAAGGTACAATAGTGTATAACTTTGATCTCAGCACTCCAAAGGCAGAGACAGGTGGGTCAATGTTGAGTTTGAAGTTGGCTTGGTCTATATCGTGAGTTTCAGGCCAGCCAGGGCTATATAATGAGACCCTATGTCGAAAAATAAATTTCAAACATGAATGTATAGCAAAAAGGACTTGAAGACAACTTCAAACATTACTTGCACCATTGTCATTGTCCTCCTTCTCCTCCCCAACGTAGATGCTTGTTAGGAAAGTAACTCGGGAGTCTGGAAGGTGTGACATCTGTGGGAATGACCCTTACATACAGACCCTTAGGATCAATAAGTAGAGGAAATGCTCCTGTAGTAGTAATTCCATCTAGGATTCTGGGCTCTTAATATAGGATTTCGTTCCATATAGTAGCATAACAGTGGTCAGCACATGATTAATAATAAAAGTTATTAAGCTCACAAGTCCACTTACATCTATTTGAGTCTAGACCTGCTGAAGGCAAAGTTGGGAAGTTGGTAAAATTTGCCTTAATTTCTGAGTCAACTAATTCTGCTTTTCCTGAAAGTTCCCTATACCCTCATAATGACTGGGGTCTTAGAGGACCCTCCTTTTCTTTTCCTTTCTTTCCTTTCATTTTCCTTCTTTCTTTAAGAGAAGTATTTATTTATTTCACATATTAAAAAGTTATATTTCTATGTGGGTTTTAAAAAATTATAATAGAGATACATTTTTCTTTCTTTCTTGAGACCCTCTAAAATATCTCTCTTTATTCTCTTTCAAATTTATTGCTTCTTTTTTATTAACTGTTGTCACATGTGTGTGTGTTTTGTGTGTGTATGTATGTGTGTGTGTATGTTTCTAAATACTTAAATACAACTTGCTTAGTCTGTATAATATTACTCAGGGCTGACTATTTGATATCAGATAGTCAGTTGGTGTGGTTTTCTCTAGGGAAGCCTGTTTCTCCACCCTCAGTTGTCTGTAGTTCTCTGTAAGGCTGAGGCCCAGTGGGCTTT
The DNA here is from genome assembly GCF_000001635.26 of Mus musculus. Classification (NCBI taxonomy): domain Eukaryota; kingdom Metazoa; phylum Chordata; class Mammalia; order Rodentia; family Muridae; genus Mus; species Mus musculus. The sequence goes on along the minus strand of NC_000067.6, from coordinate 162,513,361 downwards.
CCCTGTTCATGCGAGTTTGTCTGTTAGTGTTGTCATTATCCAGCTCATTGTAGCAGTCATGTTGGTGAGAATTTATGAGTATAGCTTTTGGCTCTGTTTTTCTGGCTCTTAAAGTCTTTTTTCCTCTTTGGAAGTGATGCATGAGCCTTAAGTGCAGGAGTTGTGCTTTAGATCCGTTGGGACTGACTCTACAACTCTACATTTTGATTGGTTGCAGTTTTCTATATGGTCTCTCCCAGGACCTTTCTTGATTCATATTGAGATTAGACCATATACTCATAATACAAGTGATTCTCTTCAGATTTATGAGCCTTGTGAAGCCGTACCAGTGATAGTACTGGTATTTAGGAAGACAGCCTGGAACAGTGGTTGAAAGGAGCTTGGGATTTCGAGTCACTCATGTAATAAATACTCAGAAGCACAAACCAAAGCCTTATTACATCATCAATACCATCTGAAGGACTGTGGACCTGAAGTTAGAGGGAGAGAAGTTTTTACATGGAAACAAGATGAAGTTTAGGGCAGAGAAACACAAACCATTAGATACAGAGACGACTGTCATAATATGGATATTGTCTTTATATTGTCTGTCGCTACAAAAGAACATTTCTTCCTGAGTTCTTTATCAAGAATCAAGTTGATTTATCACAGTTCTCAAGTCTATGAGTGTCTTCCCTTTCTCTTCATGTGACACTCTGCAGCCCTGAAGCCTGACACAGGGTGTGGCATCAAGACAGAACAGCTGTGTTAGAGAGAGTTTAGTTTATAATAAAGCCCCGCTCTGGATAACTCATTAGGTTATGAATGAGTTAATCCTGGTGCAAGGACTCTGCCAATCAATCACCTTCCACTGACATGAATTTGGGGGAACAGACATTTAAACTGCATGAGGTGTAAGCCATCCATAGGAAAAAAGGGTCTGTGTGTGCTTGGGGGAGACAAGAAGGGGTTTCTAGAAAATCAAGTACATGGTTTGGAGGACAAGCTGTTAGCTGAGAAGGGTGAATATTCTGAACAAATTAGCTTGGCAAAGACCCAGAGTGTGAAAGAGCTGGAGAGTTCTAGAAAATTGGATTTTTGTTTTGTTTTGTTTTGCAGCGTTATTTGTGGTGGGAGGTTAAGAAGTGTGTCTGGGGCCAAGCCATGCAAACATGTCTGATATCTACATTTATATATCTATATATCTGTGTCTGTCTATACCTATATTTCTTTTTTTGTTTGTTTGTTTTGTTTTTCAAGACAGGGTTTCTCTGTATAGCCCTGGCTGTCCTGAAACTCACTTTGTAGACCAGGCTGGCCTTGAACTCAGAAATCCGCCTGCCTCTGCTTCCCAAGTGCTGGGATTAAAGGCGTGCGCCAGCACGCCCAGCCTTTATACCTATATTTCTATTATCAGAAACTGAGGACCCTGAAGTATTTTGGGGCAGAAAGACACCCAAGATTTATGTATTAGATCATTCCAGCATCAGAATGAAGAACAGATTAGAGGTAACATCAGCCTGAAGGAGAGAGACAGAGAGAGACAGAGACAGAGACAGAGACAGAGACACAGAGAGTCAGAGAGGGAGAAAGGGAGAGAAAGTAATATTAACCGGGTGAGGGATAGTGAGAGCCACAGAAGTGGCTGGTGGTAGAGATGAAGAGAAGGGTGGGTTTGAAAAATAAGGACTTTGAATCAGAAAGAGTTGGTGATTGACTGGAGATAAGGAGAGACAGACTTGGGTTTCCAGGTTTAGTCATCAGGTGAATGGTAGGACCTCTTCTCTGAAATAGACACCGGACCTTCCCAAGTCTCACGTCTTTGTTTATAAGATGGAAGTATACTGCATCCTAGAGGCAGTCCATTCATGAAGACTAGCAAACAATAATAGCAATCCAAGAAAATCGTTCTTCTAAAATATTAGGCTGCACACTTTATTTTCCCCAAGCAACATGAGGATGAAGACGGCATGAATCTTCAGAACCCACAGGGCCCTGATGCCCACATTTTTTGTAGCCCTCTAAGGGCTGAAGGTGGGAGTGCGGGGTGTGAGGAAAGAGGAGGGTCTGGGAGAAGGAGGCTCAGGATAGGTATGGGAATATGATTTTCAATGAATGGTTAATTTTCTATCATGACTGTATTACTTAAAAGCATTAAATTAAAAAGGCTACATCTCTGGCTGATCTCGCTGTGTGTTCAGCGGTTCCCACACAAAGTCTTGAGGTTCTTTTTACTTCCATCCCTGTGTATAATCCACCCCCCCCCCTTTTTCTGGAATGCTCTTTCCAACTACCTCCTTTGGCTAATTCCCACGTGAACTACTTACATCTCCGTCCTATCATACCTGGTCTTTCTGTATTACTCCATTCATGAATTCTCCTCTCTTGTCTTCTCATGGGATGTTATCATCGTGGCTATGCTTTGTCTCCTGTTGAGCTGTAAGCACTGACTTGCTTTTCTATCTCTCTTCTCTTTGCACCGTTTATAGCTCACATGCGTTCAAGAAATGCTTGTTTAATGAATGAGTCCTGAATGAGGAACAGCAACTTATGGCCCAGACTTTTGGAAATCGTTCCTTTTTCAAACTTTGGCACCCTTAAGCCCTGGTCAAGTTGCTGGATTGACTTCTCTTTGCTTTCCCAGTTTTTCCACAAGTGTCCTACAGCTGTCACCTGTTTGGGTCTTAGAGTAAGAAGCAGAAGTCCCTCAGCTTTGATGCTGACATAATATTTTATATGATCCCAGGTCCCAAAGGAAACCAGTTGCTTTAAAATTAATTGGTTAGCTTCTCCTCTAGTCAGGGTGGGAGCTTTCTGGAAGAAGAGAACTTCCAGCTTTGTGCTCCTGGCATCCTGCACAGCAATCAGCCGATAGTATGTGCTCAGTAAATAAGTGCTAAGCTTAAGTGCTAAAAATAATAAGGTGTATTAATTTGTGATGAAAGGTTCTATCTACAGTTGTAGATATCTAAAATTTAAGTAATTAAAGATGTGCAGAAATGGAATAATAGCTAAGTGTATGGGTAGGTAAAGCCAAATTGAAATTGCTTTTCACCATTAACAATATGATTATAGCTGAACCCTTGTCCGGGCCTGACCTCTTTGGTAAAGTATACACATATGTGCTGTCTGCCTATTAAGACAATTCAATGGATAAGCAAAAGCCCCAGTATATGATAGACACCTGATATATCTGCAGTGTTATCTCACTGAACATGCTATGCTCAACATATCATGTGACTCTCACACTCAAAAGCTGGCAAGGCTAGGCCAGTGGTAAGGCTGTTAAATTTGCAAAAGCTGAAGGAGGCTTAACCAAGAGAGGAAGGAACTAAGGATGAGGCTGGATAAAAAGCCAGCCGAGGGTATTTGCCTCTCAAATCGAGTTTCTTGTTAGAGCTAAAATAGAAAGACGGAGAAGCAAAGCTTCAGAGGCATGGGTACCACGCACCACAAAATGATTAGAGCAAAGTGGCTGGCTGGCGGGCTAGTGGCCTCTGCTCCTTATCTCGGAAATGCAGCCCTTGTGATTCTCTATCTGATTCATTTTCAGAAATATCCACCCCCCCTTTCTTGTAGTTGGGGAGAAAAGGGGAAGGATAACAAAGGAAGCTCGGAGGACTTGAAGGACAGGGTATTTGGGGTGAGGTGAGGTGAGGGGCATCCCATAGACAGCTTTTTTTTTTTTAAAAAAACTATTTGATTGCCAGGGACTCACATGAGGCAAAGAGTTGGTTTAGTTTTTATTCAGATCAGTGCCTTGTTGACAGCAGAATCTGTCTGACTCACAGTGGGGTTAAGTGACTTCAGCCTCTCTGATGAGTCATCGCATTGTCTGGCTTCCACTAATGTCCCAGCAGCTGGAGCAGACTTGTTTACTGAGAGAAAGCTGGAGCTGTCTGCAGGTACAGACGTCTGAGCTCACTGGCCAAGTGGAGCAGCCTCGATTCCGGGAGCATTTGCTCTAGTGGCGGACAGTTCTTTACACGTCTCAATTAGCAGGAGCTGTGGGGTGTAATGAGGAGATGGCACTTTCTTCTAATTTGGTATCAGGACTAGCAAGTATTTAGAGTTGGAGGTCAAACGATGGGGCAAGAACTAGAAGGCAGGATGAAGACTAACATACAGCCTTCTGGATTCCAGCAAGAGGGACAATATATCCATGATGGGCAATTAAAGGGTGCTTAGTTGAAAGAATATTCACAAAGATAAGGATAGAGTTCTGGGGAGTCAACAAGGAGTGGTATGGGGTCTCAGAGAGAGCTGGAGAACAGCTGAGCTGTTGATAGTGACTATGTGGGTCAGTCTCTTAGGGAGGAGAGCAGGGTGGAGGAAAACAATCTCTAGTCTAAGTTACTAGGTAGGCAGGTCAGTTACTGCTTGTGGTTCTCAAGTTTTCCAATGGTAAAGTGGTAACAACTATCTATTTCAGTGTTAATAGCATCTCACATGGGCAGCACAGTAGAGCTGGTCCTGGTGGCATAGGAGTGGGAGATGGTCCTGCCTCTCACCTTGGCAGGGTGGGAGAGCCGGCCACATCCCTCAAGAGCTTCAGCACCCTGGAGAGTGGGCCTGCACCTCATCTGGGCAGCCTGGCGCTGGTCCTGATGATGTGGGCACTGGAGAGCCAGTGCCTAGAGCAGGAGAGCCTCCCCTTTCCCTTGCCCTTTTCTTGCCCTTGCAGGGACAGTGCTGAAAAGCTAACCCAATGGCTCTGAGGCTGACTAACTCCATGTTACTAACTTCACAAAGAATCAATAAGAAGTTAATGGGGGTGGGGGTGGGGTGGGGGGGGGGGAGAGAATGAAACTAAGGATTTGAAGAGCTCAGAAAGGTTTTGCAAATGTGGGTTATGAAGATGCTGAATAGATACTTCTCTTCAAGGAGGGGAGGTACAGTACTGATTAGCAGTGTAAACTAATCACTTAATCACTAATCATGTAAAATCACATGCCTTTTGCTTTACCAGCTGTTCTGGAGACCTTGTTAAGTATGTAGGCCATGTCTTATGCTGGGGGTGGGGGGATCATAGTGACTGAAGATGGGTGGACTTCACAAAGCAAGGCAGGCAGCGTGAGTACCGTATTCATTTTTACTGATCCACTTAACAAATATTTCTTTAGGATCTCTAGAATACAGAAGAAGAAGGAGGAGGAGGAGGAGGAAGAGGAGGAGGAGGAGGAGGAGGAGGAAGAGGAAGAGGAAGAAGAAGAAGAAGGAGGAGGAGGAGGAGGAGGAGGAGGAGGAGGAGGAGGAGGAGGAGGAGGAGTGAAGTTGACATGGGCAAGGCATAGCCACTGCTCCCTCCCTCAGTGGCTTGCCATCTGCTTACAAAGAAAGATACGTGTGGGTTATATACCCCCATGTCAGTATATGAATTGAATGTAAGATGTGAAATATCTGTTTACAAAAGGGACCGGATTGGGACAGGGGCAGCGCACAGGAACATGAGGAAGATTGGAAACTTAGTCTCGAGGCACCTACCATTTTGTTGGGTTTTGTTTTGTTTATTTGTTTGTTTTTTTAAAGATTTACTTATTTTATAAATGTGAGTACAATGTTGCTGTCTTCAGACACACCAGAAGAGGGCGTCAGATCCAATTACGGATGGTTGTGAGCCACCATGTGGCTGCTGGGATTTCAACTCAGAACCTTTGGAAGAGCAGTCAGTGCTCTTATGTTGGGTTGTTCTTATCTATTCAGGTTTAGGAATAACTTTTTCAAAATGAAGGTAAGATATTGCAGTGCATCCTTTGAGTTAATATCCATTAAAAATAACGTTTAGCACCAAAAGACTGGCATACATGTTGGTAGTCTAGGCCAGTGGTTCTCAGTCTTCCTAATGCTTCAACCCTTTAATACAGTTCTTCATGTTGTGGTGACCCCTCCAACAAGAAAATTATTTTGTTGCTAGTTTATAACTGTAATTTTGCTACTGTTATGAATCATATGTAAATATTTTTTTTTAGAAATTTACTTATTTTATGTATATGAGTACACTGTGGCTGCCTTCAGACACACCAGAAGAGGGCATCAGATCCCATTACAGATGGCTGTGAGCCACCATGTGGTTGCTGGGAATTGAACTCAGGACCTCTGGAAGAGCAGTGAGTGCTCTTAACCACTGAGCCATCTCTCCAGCCCATATGTAAATATCTTATATGTTTGACATATATCTGATATGTGACCCCCAAAGGGGTCATGACCCACAGGTTGAGAACCACTGGCCTAGATAAAGGGAAAATTAAAGTGAAAATCATCCAGTTTCTTTGGGCGAATATAAGTGGACATGGTCCCATCTGCGACACTAAAACATCGTGGATGCATGCTGACATTTCTGACCTGAGCTCATTGGGCCCAGTCCAGAAATCCAAGCCCTGTAGACACACCAGGCTTCATATTTTTTGAGATATATGTCAGTTTGGTAGGCAGCTTGGAATTGATTGAAGTCAGCTGAGCACAAACAACCCACACCTGGAGACCAAACATATTTGGCCAGATTTCATTCTTGCTACCTCGCAGTTTAACTGAAAACAAAAGCCCTAAACTGATTTTTGTGGTTGAGTAGCAGGCTGGAGATGGCAGGCCGTCATATGTCAGTTCTGCTCTCTCTCTCTGAGTCACATGGAGTTGGCTGCTACTTCCAAACAGAGCAAAATAAACACCCACAGGAGATGTTGAGGATGTGCAAATAGATGGAGTTTTCCTGAGGAAATATTTATGAAAACTATGCTATTAATGGAACATTTAAATTTTTTTTTTGTCCTGAGGTTTTATTTTAAAGCCTGCCCTAGAAGAACAGATGTGACAAATGGAACGCCCACACCCCACATAGCACTGAGGATCTCCTAAAGCGCTTCATCAAAATCCTATCTTTTCGCCAGGCGGTGGTGGTGCATGTCTTTAATCTCAGCACTCGGGAGGCAGAGGCAGGCGGATTTCTGAGTTCGAGACCAGCATGGTCTACAAAGTGAGTTCCAGGACAGCCAGAGAAACCCTGTCTCAAAAACAAAAACAGAAATTATATCTTTTCAACTCTGACTTTGTTTCTGAGGGACCTGGGACCTTTGACACTTCCCCCAACTTGTCTTCTGCATTATGCTGGCCCTCTGTGCTTCATCTCTATCACATAAGCCTGGAAGAGGAGGAGCGTGGAGATTAGAAAAGAAATCTACAAAGAAGCTTGTACTGGATGCCTCCTTCCGTGAAGCCATTACCTCTTTCTGACTCTGGCTTCTCAAGGCAAATGGATGGTCCTTTGGAAAGAAAGAAAATTGAACCTCCCCGCCCCAAATAGTCTCACATCATAGTTACGTTTCAGAGCTACAAAAATAGAATCATAATAAAACAGAAATGTGGGAAACGATATGGAAATAGAACCCACATTGTTTGATACCTTTCTAAATACGTAGGCTGCCTCTCCTGAGTACCAAGTTTAGTTGGATTCAGAAAATAAACTTAGCATTGAGGTGCCGTGCGAAAGTGAGGCCTCCAATAGGACCCTGGTCAGATTTCCTGATAGTCACAGTTTCTTTACTTCCTCATTTCTCTCCGAATAACTAACCTTCTCTCTAATAATGGGGAACATTCTGAAATGCTTTTGAGAGCCAAGACTAAACCTTTATACAATGAAACTCAATTCTATTTTTCCAAAGTGGTAGTTTTATGACCTTGTCAATCAATCAATCATACTCAATGTTCCCTGAGTTAGTCACCAGTTACTTCGAGCTTAGCTGGAGTCATTTGGTAGGCTGGAAGGTTGTAAATGGATGCTAACTGTCAGACTCACTACTGTTCCTGGAAGTAACGTGATGTTAAAATTATTATCGTGGTAGGGGAAGTAGACAGCAAAGAGGGTTGATGGTATCCAGGTGGAAAGTTGTGAGAGGTCTTCAGACCAGCTTTTTCTACCATACTCTATCTCAACAAGTAATCACCAAAGGAATGTGATGCTTAAATGGTGCTTTTCTGTGAATGAGTTACAAGATCCTTGCAGGTGTGGACATTATCTTTAGCTGGATTAGAGATGCCATCCCTTACCTTTCTTGGTGGTTTCTTGCTTTGTGTTTCATAAGTGGATCTTTTCATTCCTTTGTGAATTCCTTGGCACACTCTGATTTTGAGTCATTACTAGTCTTTACAATTCTGAAATGGATGCTTTCCTAATCTGTTTTGAGCAGCTGTAACGGAGTCATGCAGCCTGTGTAATTTATAAATAATCAAAATCTATTCCTTACAGTTCCAAAGACTGGGGCATTCAGTATCAAGGCTCCCTTAGTTTATCAAGGACCTTCTTGCTGTGTCATCTTATGCTGAACAGTGAGATGGTGACAGAGGGTTGAACATGAATTTGTGACAAACTTATTTTTTAATAACGAGCCTGCTCCCATGATAATACCACAATCCATTCACAAGGGCTCTGTTCTCATGACCTAATTGCCTCTTAAGGCTTGCACTTCTCAATATCATTAGCATTGGAGATTAAGTGTCCAAAACATGAACTTCGTAAGATCCATTCAAACTGTATCAGATGCTGTCAAAGATATTGTGATGGTGAATGTTGCCAGTTTGACAGGATCTAGACCAGTGGTTCTCAACCTTCCTAATGCTGAGACCCTTCAAGACGGTTCCTCATGTTGTAGTGACCCTCAACGATAACATCCTTTTTGTTGCTGCTTTATAACTGTAATTTTGCTACTGTTATGAATCATAATGTAAATATCCATCTTTTCCAATGGTTTTAGGCTACCCCTTTGAAAAGTTAAATGACCCTTTCAATGAGGTCACAACCAACAGGTTGAGAACTACTGATCTAGACTCATCTAGGAGACAAACTTCTGGGCATGTCTATGAGGCGATTTCTAGAGGGAAATTGAGGTAGAAGACTGACCCAAGATGTACATGACATTACTCCATTGGTTAGAGTCTGGACTGCATATGAAGGAGAGAGTAGAGTCTTGCTTATCTTGCTCTGCTCATCACTCTGTGTGCAATGGGAACAGCTGCCTCACGCTCCCATTATCAGTCCATCCTCCCAAGATGGGCTGTATCCTCAACTGTGGCCCCAGATAAATCCTCTCTTTCTCAATTTGCTTTGGTTAGGTATTTTGCTGTTGACAAGAAAAAAGTAATTAATACAGAGTTATTATAGGTATATGTAGTGAGGGGGCTGAAGAGTTGGCTTGTGTGAAAAATACTTACTACTTTTGTAGAGAAACCAAGTTTAGTTCCTAGCACCCACATGGCAACTTAGAACGACCTGGAACTCCACTTCTAAGTGGTCTACTACCCTCATCTGGTCTCTGTGAGCTCCTACATGCATGTAGTACAATCAACTCATGCAGGAACACTCACAAACACACACACACACACACACACACACACACACACACACACACACACAATTAAACTTTCAAATAAAGTATATGTTGTGGTGCTGCCTGTGCCCTGGATTAATCACTGCCCCACCCGACCTGCCCTTGGGGGTTGGAGGTGAGGTGGCTCCTTGGAGTCAATGACACAGACTCTGGGGACAGGTGAGAAATGCCATAGCAAACTTCTCTGAACACTGCTTGCTGCGAGCTCTTTTAATACCCTCGACCTGTGCCCCATTGGCCGCAAGAAAGCATCTCTTCTAAACACTAGTTCCTGATTGGCTGGCATGGTCTGTGCCGGCAATCCTTGGTCTCTCAGGCAGCCCTCAGGTCTTCCTGAAGGAGATGCCTTTGCGGCTGCAGGGCCCCCAGAGTTTACATAGAGGTGGCTGCCACTGTTCCTCCTACATAGTGGGACCTCATTCCTCTTTATTTGAATATTCAACAATTATGAATATTCACAACATATAATATATGAATATTCAACAGAAATGTTCTTTTCTTTTAAATAGAATTCCCTGTTTTGTTGTATGTTTTTCAAAGCTCTGGCAATCTTAGTTCCTGGACACATAGCTGACTACACTTCCCAGTGTCCCTTACTGGTAGATATGGTCATGCGCTCTAGTTCTAAAAATGGGATGTTTATGAAATGATTGGTCACTTTTAGGACTATCCCTGTAAACTTTCTAAGTGTGCTCCTGGATGTTTGTTTCCTCTTTTGGTCAGTTAGAATAAAGAAAACTGTCATGGTGACTTTGGAAACTACATGTATATAACAACGTATCTCTTAGACTATTCTACACACCCCATGGAAGAAGATCACAGTGCTGAGTAATTTTATTTAATTTTATTTTAGGCAATTTGACATAGCTAGAGTCATCTGAGAGGAGGGAACCTCTGCTGAGAGAATATCTCTGTAAGACTGGGCTGTAGGCAAGCCTATATGGCACGTTCTTTATTAATGGTTATTGTAGGAGGAGCCAGACCACTGTGTGTGGTGCTATCCAGGTAGGTGGTCCTGGAGTATAAGAAAACAATCCAAGCAAGATAGGAGGAGCAAGCAGGTAAGCAGCACTCCTCCATGGCCTCTGCATCATCTTCTCCTCCATGCTCCCATCCTGAGTTCCTACATGACTTTCCTAAGTAATAGAGTATGGGACTTGCGAGTTAAAGCTGAAATACACCCTTTCCTCCCAAGTTTATGTTTTATCACAGCAATGGAAATCCTAAGACAACCTCTTACTTGCTGTGTACTATTATTTGAGCATAGAATATGCTTCACTTCTTATAATGTGCTGTGCGTTTTATGATCTATACATCTGCCACATGAGTGGTTTATTCAACTGATGAGGAACATACAGGAGATTGAACTATTATTGATAGCTAAATCACTCAGAGGGGTGTTTTGAAGATCTAACTCACTAAGAAGGGAATTGTTTGTAATTTCTAAAAGTCATGTTATAAGGACGTGTCAACAGGCTTTTGCTATGTAATAGGTGACACTAAACCTAGTGTCTTAAAACAAAACCATTCTGTTCTCTCTTAGGTTTGTGAGGGCTCCATGGTGGTCAGGACAATATCTACAGCACAGATCAGTTCCATAGTCATGCAATGTGGGTGATGGTTAGTTTTGTTTATAGACTTGACACAACGTAGAATCACTTGGGGAGTTTCAGTGGAGAATTGTCTAGGTTAGGTTGGCCTATGGACATACTGGTGAGGGATTTTTTTTAACTGGCTTAACTGACATGGGAAGATCTACTTACTGATTGATGGCATTATTTTCTAGGAAGTGAGACCTGGATTGTGTAAGTGGAGAGAGCTAGCTGAGCACTAACATGCATATATTAATTAATTAATTAATTAATTAATTAATATTAATTTTTCTTTACTCTTGACTGTGGATATGACATGACCAGTTGCTTCAGGTTCTTGTCCCTTTGGCTTCTCTGCAGTGATGAACTGGAACCTGAAATTCTGAGCCAAACAAGCCTTTTCTCACTAAACTTGCGTTGGTCAGCATATTTTTTATCACAGCAACGGGAGAAGAAACTATGACAATATGGAAGGCCATCTTTATGATTTGTGCTGTAGAAGGAAACCAGGGAATTATGATTGGCTACTAAGAAGCTTATGGTACTGCTAGATCGGGTACAAAATAATATAGACTGTTGGTGGTAAAGTGGTGAGCATAGCTGCTGTTCAAGATAATGTGGGTCACCTAGCTGGGCTGTTAAGAGTATTTAACAAAAATTTGAACATCTGTTAATATGGTAAATATCTACTAGGCACTGGTAATATAGATACAAATCAATTTTCTTTTGATTTCTTTACAGTGTCTGTAGGAAAGAGGCAAAACTTGAAGTTGTGCAGGATATTAGAAGGTGAGGATTATGAAGAAAGACATAATAAACAAGAACATCAAGTACTGTGACAGTACAGTTTGAAGGAGAGGGATTAGGTGTCCCCGAGAAACTGATTTTTTTGTAAAACACAGAACCTTAAGGAGGTGGCGCGAGCACAGGGTTCATGGCCGTCATGGGTGTCCCAAGGAAGAATTTTTCCTGAAAAAGGAGGAGTGGTGAAAAGCCTCATGAAGAATGTTCTAGACTTTCCCGGGAGTGAGAAGGAAAGGGGTGGCTGTGGCAAAGTGGATGACGAGCAGAGCTGGAGCGAATCAGAGGGGGAACGGATGAGGGTGGGTCAGTGAGCAGGGAAAGGCCTTGTCAGTCTCTGTGTGGACTCTGAGCAAGAGAGGCAAACACCGCAGGTCTTTGTGGAGAGCGCTAACATGGCGGGCTTACGCTTATACATCACTTTGCCTACTGCATGGGGCAGTGAAGATAGATGAATGGAGACCAGGTAGGAGACCACGGTCTTAATCTAGACACTAGATGTGATTTGCCTAGACCCATGTATAGCAGCAGCAGGGCAGCTGAGAAGCAGCTGGATTTTGAAAGTAAAACCAGCACGATTCCTTGGTGGGCTGCACAGTTGGTGTGATAGAAAGAAGTCAAGAATGACCCTGTGAGTCTGGGGGAACGGGCCTCAGGATGACCCAAACCTTGGGACCACCGGCTAGAAAGATCTTTGGAGGAGTTTTAGTAGCTGAACTTGTGGGTGGTTTTGGAGCTTAATTTTTGTTTAAAAAGATGAACTTGAGCCAACATTTCAGGCAAATGAGTGAGAAAATTCCCCTCATTTTGCAAGCTCATTACAAATCCATTGAACAGTATTGAATGTATGTAGTTAGAGGCTGAGACCAAGAAAAATATTTGGAGAGCAAAGATTAAGGCCAGCCATCATGTTCAGCTTCCTATCTCAGCTGTTTGAAACCTTTGAGGAAAGAAGAAAACTGAATTTATCCCACTGTAGACACTAGACTTCGAGGAAGTCCCACTGAGTGTAACTGCAATTTTAGATCTATGTGGTTTGAAATTTCCCATCCATTGTACAAACTTATTGTTATGCTCCTGTATTTGCCGTCTAAGGTCAGTATTTTTACAACTGAGAGACTATGGAAGAATACACCCACCTTTGTCCTCTCAGGAACTACACCCAATGCAGTAGACAAAGTGATGCTTTGTGAAGGCTTTTTATTAGTACTTAAATGTGTGAAATAATAGAAACTAATAATTATTAATATCAGAAATAATTTAAAAAATCTTCAACTAAGTTAAGAATAACTTTTAGCAAACCCATACTTTACAAAAGTAACCTGATCTCTGAGAAAATAAATTTGTCGTTTATAGTTTGTGTGTGTGGTTTAGATATTTTTAAATCTTATATGCACTCCAGAGGGAGAGATGAAGAAGCCATTTTTTCCCTAGGTTGTAGAGAATCGATAAAAGGTCTTTTAAAACACCATCTTTAAAATCAAGGCTATTTTGTATTTCCTTTGTAGTAGTGGTGGTTGAATCTAGAGTCTTGGTGTATGTTAGGCAAGCTTTCTGTCGCTTATAGATTTCTTCAGGCAGATGCCATTTAAAAAACTTCAATTACAAATTCAGTTAACCTACTAGTGCATACTTGTCACCCTATTGATAACTTATTTCTCTGCTGTTTAAATGAACCAATTTAAGCCAAATCAAAAGCATAAAGTCAGGTTTATTGGGAAGCTGGCTCCAAGGACCTGGGCCAGTGAAGTCACCATGGGGAAGGGGGTGGGGTGGGAGAGAAAGAGAAAGTGTACCCACAGAGAGATGAGAGATGAGAGAGAGTGGGAGAGGGAGAGGGAGAGGGAGAGGGAGAGGGAGACAGAGAGAAAGAGAGACAGATATATATATATATATATAATATATTATACACACACACACACACACACACACACACACACACAGAGTAAGGAATGGAAGGACTTGACAATGACACCAAAATGGGGAAGGGCATCCCAGCCTGGGCTGGAAAGTTCAGTGTTGGGGGCAAGGTACACTAGGACTGAGGGATGTTGGGGGAACGTGGTGTCCAGGTCTGCTTCGCTTTGTAAAATATGCATCTCAGCCCCTTGTCTGGGGTCTGAAATCCACCACCTATTACTTTGAAGGTAGAGATCAAGAGTTCAAGGTCAGCCTTGGTTACATGGCAAGTTTAAACTAGGTTGGCCTACAATGAGAGCATATAAAAATAACAGAAAACAAACAAACAAACAAACAAACAAACAAACAAACAATCAGGTTATTTACTTGTATTATCTTTGTTAGCCATGGCATTCAAGCCAATATTACAAAACTTGGGTCCCACATTCGATCCAGTAAATAGGCAAACTTTAAAAATGGGAGTGGGAAAGTTATTAGAATGCTTGGAAAGATTGTATAATAGCTACCATCTTAACACTGTATACTAGCTTACCTCCTCACGTCATTGGAAGTATCTATAGCCCTGTTTGGTCCTAAAACTTGTACCCAAATAATTCAATTATAAATCTAATGATTCTGAAAAATGTTGTCTCGTAACATGATTTTCTCTAATATATATTTGAGCAGACCACTATATTAGTCATCTTTTAACACTCCCAGGCAATAGGCACCCAAAGAAATAAAAAGTAAGCATGAGCACATGGAATTTGTTGAGGAACTTTTCAGATGACAGACTTGCATGCTTGGTTTTTCAGATTCGGTCACTGGTCAGAGTTTATCCGCATGAGAAATACAGCAATGTTAGGCAAGATTAAAATCTGAATGTTGATGAGAATGGAGTCTGTATTACTTGAAGCAAAATATGAATTGACCAGTTCCATTCTTTGGGCTTGAAAAAGTTGATTGGAGTATTGTTTATTCCATTATCAAATGAGCTTCTATTTATACTGCTGAAGATAACATGTCTATTAAAAACTTAAAAAAGAAGAAAACCAACCAAACAAAAACCAAAAACATGTGTTTTGGCTTCAGCAACTGGGAAAATGTCATCAGTGGTGACAGGGAAGAAAAGTGAGAGAGGATGTGCTTGGGAGAACATTGTTGTGTGCAGTGGTACACTTGTGTGCAGTGGAACTATCCAACAAGAGGGAAAAGTTGATGGGAAGAGGAAACTAGCTGTATGGATGGAGGTGTTAGCCTTAGGAGATGGGGTAGTCCACTTGCAGAAACACTGGACCAAGAAGAGAACGTGCCACAGAAGCTGATAAATCATTTGAGAGGATGGGAACTCAATAGAATTTATCTTACAGTTGTTTCTATTTTTTTTAATCATTTGAGAAGAAGAATGAAGAAATGCACTGGAGGCTTGGGGAGAGAGGAGAAGTAGGAAATTACCATCTAGGAGAGTAAGAGGGCATGGACTGGGATTGCAGCAGTTCTAGGTCCATTTGAAGTTAAGAGCTCTTCATGTAAAGCAATTCCTGTTATAGCAAGCGTGACTGAATTTGGGCTGAAAACCTAAGGAAGAAACAAGAAGTTGAGGCTGTGTGCAAGAGAGTTTTCATAATGATAGACCATGGTGCTTAAAGAGGAAGAAGCAAGTCAGAGCTTGAAGGGATGAAGGACAAAGAGCAAATGATAGAATTAATGAAGCAGGTCCTAGTGGGCAAAGAATTTGGTGTAGAGGGGAACTATAGGGAGTGAACTGGAAGGGGTGGATTGAGAGCTGAGCATGGGATGTTTGAGGTGACAAATGGTTGTGCACCTTGGAAGGGACAGGACCAGAGGTTGATCCTGAGAAGGCTAGCAGAGGTGAGGGTAACATGAGACCATTGGAGGGGAGGACACCAAAGACTAATGAGAGCAGTGCTTAGTGCATCATCAATATGGCGCTGAAATCACCAGGAACATAGAGGCATTTTCTTAGAGAGTAGCTGTGAATCATGAGCTGAAAAAAAATCTCCGAACCGCAAGGAGAGTGACCATGGTGTTGGCAGAAGTCTATGACGAGAAGAGGCAAAGATGATGATAAAGATGATGAGGTTCAAAGCTGGGACATTTTAGGAAAAAGGGGTGAGGATGAGCTAAAAGCAACAGTGAGAAGCTGGATACACAGTCTATCAGTTCTGGCCTCGTAGCTTATCTCAAATAGCTTGTTTGTCTCTCCTTATGAAGACATATTTTCTCCTGGTAAGAATCCCCAAACTACTCAGGCTGTTGCCATGACTAGGTTGTTCTCCACACACTGAGAGCAAGGACCCATGACTGAAGACAACACCCACATAACTCATTGAACATGGAAACGTTGAGCTGGGGCTCCATACTGTCTCCACCCCTATGTTCGAGTGTCTTTGGTGTAGGAAGGTGCTCTGCAGCTACCAAAGGAGAAATGCAAACACCAAACCAGCCACAAACTCTTTATCTGTAATGGTGTGGTATGTTAGATATACTAGGGTAGTGGTGGCACAAAGCTCGTGGGAGTAACCAACCAATAACTGATTGACTTAAGGCCCCTCCATAAGAGGTAACCCATGCCTGACACTCCTTGGGTGACCAAGAGCTTGAGACTAGATAGCCCAGGGGCCTAGGGGAAAACCAGATAATATTGGTCTAAAAAAAGAAATGTAGTAATAAAATGACTCCTAATGATATTGTGCTGTACTCATAGGTCAGTGCCTTGTTCAGCTATCCACAGAGCTTCTTCCTGCAACACTTGGGAACGAATATAGAGATCCACAGCCAGGCATTATGCAGACAATGAGAGACTTTGGGACACTCAGCCATAAATAAGATATCTCTTCCATTAAACCCCTCCCCTCAGAGCCCAGGGAACCCTGGAGAGAGGAGGTAGAAAAAGTGTAAGCACCACTGGGGATGAAGAGCACCAAGAAAACAAGCCATTAAATCAACATGAGCCAGCTCATATGAACTCACAGAGACTGAGGCAGCGTGCACAGGGCCTGTCTGGTCTGCACCAGGTCCTCTGCATATATATTACAGCTTCCTGTTTAGTGTTTTTATAAGATTCCTGAGTGAATGAATGAATGGGTCTGATTCTTGTGCTTTCTCTTGGGATCTTTTCCTTCTGTTGGTTTGTCTTGTACTACTCCAAAGTGATAGTTTTTATCTTATTATGTTTTATTCTGTTATTTTTTTTAAAAAATGAATGAATGAATGAATGCATGAATGAATGAATCAATGAATGAAAATCCAACCTCTAGGATAAAGGTTAGCATCTGAACTGCCGCTTACACCTGCTAGGAGAGGGGAAACCAGTGTTCTCCAATAGGGTGACACTGGACATGTCAACCACTCCAGGACAGACCACATGTTCAGGAGTAACTGCCAACATATAGTGGACTCCACAGTTTTGTATGTTTTTATTGGGTTAAAGTTTTATGATTTTTTTTCTTTTTAGGCATAGTTTTATTTTATTTTCTTGTCTGGAGGGGTGTTTGTTTTTTGAAAAAGAACTTAAAGTTGGGTGAGTTGCGGGGAGAGGATCTAGAAGGGTTTCAGGGAGGGACAGTGTAATCAAAATATATTTAAATTTAAAAGTTATTTTAAGTAACCAAAAATACTGTTGTAAAAAAGTATGTGTTTTCTTCCTTTTTCTTTTTTTTTATTCTTTCCATTTTTTATTAGGTATTTAGCTCATTTACATTTCCAATGCTATACCAAAAGTCCCCCATACCCACCCACCCCCACTCCCCTACCCACCCACTCCCCCTTTTTGGCCCTGGCGTTCCCCTGTTCTGGGGCATATAAAGTTTGCGTGTCCAATGGGCCTCTCTTTCCAGTGATGGCCGACTAGGCCATCTTTTGATATATATGCAGCTAGAGTCAAGAGCTCCGGGGTACTGGTTAGTTCATAATGTTGATCCACCTATAGGGTTGCAGATCCCTTTAGTTCCTTGGGTACTTTCTCTAGCTCCTCCATTGGGAGCCCTGTGATCCATCCATTAGCTGACTGTGAGCATCCACTTCTGTGTTTGCTAGGCCCCGGCATAGTCTCACAAGAGACAGCTACATCTGGGTCCTTTCGATAAAACCTTGCTAGTGTATGCAATGGTGTCAGCGTTTGGATGCTGATTATGGGGTGGATCCCTGGATATGGCAGCCTCTACATGGTCCATCCTTTCATCTCAGCTCCAAACTTTGTCTCTGTAACTCCTTCCAAGGGTGTTTTGTTCCCACTTCTAAGGAGGGGCATAGTGTCCACACTTCAGTCTTCATTTTTCTTGAGTTTCATGTGTTTAGGAAATTGTATCTTATATCTTGGGTATCCTAGGTTTTGGGCTAATATCCACTTATCAGTGAGTACATATTGTGTGAGTTCTTTTGTGAATGTGTTACCTTACTCAGGATGATGCCCTCCAGGTCCATCCATTTGGCTAGGAATTTCATAAATTCATTCTTTTTAATAGCTGAGTAGTACTCCATTGTGTAGATGTACCACATTTTCTGTATCCATTCCTCTGTTGAGGGGCATCTGGGTTCTTTCCAGCTTCTGGCTATTATAAATAAGGCTGCTATGAACATAGTGGAGCATGTGTCCTTCTTACCAGTTGGGGCATCTTCTGGATATATGCCCAGGAGAGGTATTGCTGGATCCTCCGGTAGTACTATGTCCAATTTTCTGAGGAACCGCCAGACGGATTTCCAGAGTGGTTGTACAAGCCTGCAATCCCACCAACAATGGAGGAGTGTTCCTCTTTCTCCACATCCTTGCCAGCATCTGCTGTCACCTGAATTTTTGATCTTAGCCATTCTGACTGGTGTGAGGTGGAATCTCAGGGTTGTTTTGATTTGCATTTCCCTGATGATTAAGGATGTTGAACATTTTTTCAGGTGCTTCTCTGCCATTCGGTATTCCTCAGGTGAGAATTCTTTGTTCAGTTCTGAGCCCCATTTTTTAATGGGGTTATTTGATTTTCTGAAGTCCACCTTCTTGAGTTCTTTATATATGTTGGATATTAGTCCCCTATCTGATTTAGGATAGGTAAAGATCCTTTCCCAATCTGTTTGTGGTCTTTTTGTCTTATTGATGGTGTCTTTTGCCTTGCAGAAACTTTGGAGTTTCATTAGGTCCCATTTGTCAATTCTCGATCTTACAGCACAAGCCATTGCTGTTCTGTTCAGGAATTTTTCCCCTGTGCCCATATCTTCAAGGCTTTTCCCCACTTTCTCCTCTATAAGTTTTAGTGTCTCTGGTTTTATGTGAAGTTCTTTGATCCATTTAGATTTGACCTTAGTACAAGGAGATAAGTATGGATCGATTCACATTCTTCTACATGATAACAACCAGTTGTGCCAGCACCAATTGTTGAAAATGCTGTCTTTCTTCCACTGGATGGTTTTATCTCCCTTGTCGAAGATCAAGTGACCATAGGTGTGTGGGTTCATTTCTGGGTCTTCAATTCTATTCCATTGGTCTACTTGTCTGTCTCTATACCAGTACCATGCAGTTTTTACCACAATTGCTCTGTAGTAAAGCTTTAGGTCAGGCATGGTGATTCCACCAGAGGTTCTTTTATCCTTGAGAAGAGTTTTTGCTATCCTAGGTTTTTTGTTATTCCAGATGAATTTGCAAATTGCTCCTTCTAATTCGTTGAAGAATTGAGTTGGAATTTTGATGGGGATTACATTGAATCTGTAGATTGCTTTTGGCAAGATAGCCATTTTTACAATGTTGATCCTGCCAATCCATGAGCATGGGAGATCTTTCCATCTTCTGAGATCTTCTTTAATTTCTTTCTTCAGAGACTTGAAGTTTTTATCATACAGATCTTTCACTTCCTTAGTTAGAGTCACGCCAAGATATTTTATATTATTTGTGACTATTGAGAAGGGTGTTGTTTCCCTAATTTCTTTCTCAGCCTGTTTATTCTTTGTGTAGAGAAAGGCCATTGACTTGTTTAAGTTAATTTTATATCCAGCTACTTCACCGAAGCTGTTTATCAGGTTTAGGAGTTCTCTGGTGGAATTTTTAGGGTCACTTATATATACTATCATATCATATGCAAAAAGTGATATTTTGACTTCCTCCTTTCCAATTTGTATCCCCTTGATCTCCTTTTGTTGTTGAATTGCTCTGGCTAATACTTCAAGTACTATGTTGAAAAGGTAGGGAGAAAGTGGGCAGCCTTGTCTAGTCCCTGATTTTAGTGGGATTGCTTCCAGCTTCTCTCCATTTACTTTGATGTTGGCTACTGGTTTGCTGTAGATTGCTTTTATCATGTTTAGGTATGGGCCTTGAATTCCTGATCTTTCCAGAACTTTTATCATGAATGGGTGTTGGATCTTGTCAAATGCTTTTTCTGCATCTAACGAGATGATCATGTGGTTTTTGTCTTTGAGTTTGTTTATATAGTGGATTACATTGATGGATTTTCGTATATTAAACCATCCCTGCATCCCTGGAATAACACCTACTTGGTCAGGATGGATGATTGCTTTAATGTGTTCTTGGATTCGGTTAGCGAGAATTTTATTGAGGATTTTTGCATCGATATTCATAAGAGAAATTGGTCTGAAGTTCTCTATCTTTGTTGGATCTTTCTGTGGTTTAGGTATCAGAGTAATAGTGGCTTCATAAAATGAGTTGGGTAGAGTACCTTCTACTTCTATCTTGTGAAAAAGTTTGTGCAGAACTGGAATTAGATCTTCTTTGAAGGTCTGATAGAACTCTGCACTAAACCCGTCTGGTCCTGGGCTTTTTTTGGCTGAGAGACTATTTATAACTGCTTCTATTTCTTTAGGGGATATGGGACTGTTTAGAAGGTCAACTTGATCCTGATTCAACTTTGGTACCTGGTATCTGTCCAGAAATTTGTCCATTTCATCCAGGTTTTCCAGTTTTGTTGAGTATAGCCTTTTGTAGAAGGATCTGATGGTGTTTTGTATTTCTTCAGGATCTGTTGTTATGTCTCCCTTTTCATTTCTGATTTTGTTAATTAGGATTTTGTCTCTGTGCCCTCTAGTGAGTCTAGCTAAGGGTTTATCTATCTTGTTGATTTTCTCAAAGAACCAACTCCTCGTTTTGTTAATTCTTTGAATAGTTCTTCTTGTTTCCACTTGGTTGATTTCACCCCTGAGTTTGATTATTTCCTGCCGTCTACTCCTCTTGGGTGAATTTGCTTCCTTTTTTTCTAGAGCTTTTAGATGTGTTGTCAAGCTGCTAGTATGTGCTCTCTCCCGTTTCATCTTGGAGGCACTCAGAGCTATGAGTTTCCCTCTTAGAAATGCTTTCATTGTGTCCCAAAGGTTTGGGTATGTTGTGGCTTCATTTTCATTAAACTCTAAAAAGTCTTTAATTTCTTTCTTTATTCCTTCCTTGACCAAGGTATCATTGAGAAGAGTGTTGTTCAGTTTCCACATGAGTGTTGGCTTTCTGTTATTTTTTTTTTGTTGTTATTGAAGATCAGCCTTAGTGCATGGTGATCTGATAGGATACATGGGACAATTTCAATATTTTTGAATCTGTTGAGGCCTGTTTTGTGACCTATTATGTGGTCAATTTTGGAGAAGGTACCATGAGGTGCTGAGAAGAAGGTATATCCTTTTGTTTTAGGATAAAATGTTCTGTAGATATCTGTCAGATCCATTTGTTTCATCACTTCTGTTAGGTTCAGTGTGTCCCTGTTTAGTTTCTGTTTCCATGATCTGTCCATTGGTGAAAGTGGTGTGTTGAAGTCTCCCACTATTATTGTGTGAGGTGCAATGTGTGCTTTGAGCTTTACTAAAGTTTCTTTAATGAATGTGGCTGCCCTTGTATTTGGAGCATAGATATTCAGAATTGAGAGTTCCTCTTGGAGGATTTTACTTTTGATGAGAACGAAGTGCCCCTCCTTGTCTTTTTTGATGACTTTGGGTTGGAAGTCAATCTTATCAGATATTAGGATGGCTACTCCAGCTTGTTTCTTCATACCATTTGCTTGGAAAATTGTTTTCCAGCCTTTTATTCTGAGGTAGTGTCTATCTTTTTCTCTGAGATGTGTCTCCTGTAAACAGCAAAATGTTGGGTCTTGTTTGTGTAGCCAGTTTGTTAGTCTATGTCTTTTTATTGGGGAGTTGAGACCATTGATGTTAAGAGATATTAAGGAAAAGTAATTGTTGCTTCCTGTTATTTTTGTTGTTAAAGTTGGCATTCTGTTCTTGTGGCTGTCTTCTTTTAGGTTTGTTGAGGGATTACCTTCTTGTTTTTTCTAGGGCATTGTTCTTGTTCTTGTATTGGTTTTTTTTCTGTTATTAACCTTTGAAGGGCTGGATTCGTGGAGAGATAATGTGTGAATTTGGTTTTGTCGTGGAATACTTTGGTTTCTCCATCTATGGTAATTGAGAGTTTGGCTGGGTATAGTAGCCTGGGCTGGAATTTGTGTTCTCTTAGTGCCTGTATAACATCTGTCCAGGCTCTTCTGGCTTTCATAGTCTCTGGTGAAAAATCTGGTGTAATTCTGATAGGTTTGCCTTTGTATGTTACTTGACCTTTTCCCCTTACTGCTTTTAGTATTCTATCTTTATTTAGTGCATTTGTTGTTCTGATTATTATGTGTCGGGAGGAATTTCTTTTCTGGTCCAGTCTATTTGGAGTTCTGTAGGCTTCTTGTATGTTTATAGGTATCTCTTTCTTTATATTTGGGAAGTTTTCTTCAATAATTTTGTTGAAGATGTTTGCTGGTCCTTTGAGTTGAAAATCTTCATTCTCATCCACTCCTATTATCCGTAGGTTTGGTCTTCTCATTGTGTCCTGGATTTCCTGGATATTTTGAGTTAGTATCTTTTTGCATTTTCCATTTTCTTTGATTGTTGTGCCGATGTTCTCTATGGAATCTTCTGCACCTGAGATTCTCTCTTCCATCTCTTGTATTCTGTTCCTGATGCTCAAATCTATGGTTCCAGATTTCTTTCCTAGGGTTTCTATCTCCAGTGTTGCCTCACTTTGAGTTTTCTTTATTGTGTCTACTTCCCTTTTTAGGTCTAGTATGGTTTTGTTCATTTCCATCACCTGTTTGTATGTTTTTTCCTCTTTTTCTGTAAGGACTTCTACCTGTTTGATTGTGTTTTCCTGTTTTTCTTTAAGGACTTGTAACTCTTTAGCAGTGTTCTCCTGTATTTCTTTAAGCGATTTATTAAAGTCCTTCTTGATGTCCTCTACCATCATTATGAGATATGCTTTTAAATCTGGGTCTAGGTTTTCGGGTGTGTTGGGGTGCCCTGGACTGGGCGAAGTGGGAGTGCTGGGTTCTGATGATGGTGAGTGGTCTTGGTTCCTGTTAGTAGGATTCCTACGTTTACCTTTCGCCATCTGGTAATCTCTGGAGTTAGTAGTTATAGTTGACTCTGTTTAGAGATTGTTCTTCTGGTGATTCTGTTACCGTCTCTCAGCAGATCTGGGAGACAGATTCTCTCCTCTGAGTTTCAGTGCTCAGAGCACTCTCTGCTGGCACGCTCTCTTACAGGGAAGGTGCGCAGATATCTTGTTTTTGGACCTCCTCCTGGTCGAAGAAGAAGGCCCAAAACAGGGCCTCTCTCAGAAGCTGTGTTGCTTTGGCAGTTCCCAGAAGCTGTCAGCTTCTGTGGTGCAGACTCTCACCTGTGCAGACTAAATTCCTAAGCTCCAGGGAGTCCTGGAACCAAGATGGCGACCGCTGCTGCTGAGGCTGAGGCCGCCTCCCAAGCCAGGTGGACACCTGTCCTCTGGTCCGGACGGTGGCCGGCTGTCTGCAGCCCACCAAGGGTGCTGCCTCAGCGGCTCTGTGCTTCTGCCTGTCCCAGAAGCTGTCCGGTTCTCTGGCGCACCCTCTAACCTGTTCAGACTAATTTCCTAAGTTCTGCTGAGTCCTGGAACCAAGATGGCGACCGCTGCTGCTGAGGCTGAGGCCACCTCCTAAGCCAGGCAGACACCTGTCCTCTGGTCCGGACGGTGGCCGGCTGTCTGCGGCCTGCCAAGGGTGCTGCCTCAGCGGCTCTGTGCTTCTGCCTGTCCCAGAAGCTGTCCGGTTCTCTGGCGCACCCTCTAACCTGTTCAGACTAATTTCCTAGGTCCCGCGGAGTCCCGGAACCCAGATGGCGACCGCTGCTGCTGAGGCTGAGGCCGCCTCCCAAGCCAGGTTCTTCCTTTTTCTCTTTGGCTTTTAAAATACCTGTTTCTGTTCCTGAGCTGGAGTGTTAGCTTGACTCTCAATTCATGGACATAATTTCCCTCACTGTAGGAGCTGAGAGCTGCAGTAAGATGAGACATTTTCCTCTTGCCATGTCTTCCATCCAATTGAGATGAACTTCTCAAAGATGTGTATTTCTTACTCCCAGAGGTGCACAACATCTTCATATGAACAGGGGGAAAATCAGAAAATTCTCTTTCAGAGCAGCCAGCCCTAGATTACCTGATGATAGATTTTAAACCCGCAATGCTGGACGTTATTTTCTTTCATTTGATCCAGGGACTGGTTCAGTTTTAAAGTGAACTGGGACACACTTGCCACAGGAAAACAGTCGACTGGAAGCAAGAGAAAGAATTTTCTCACACCCCAAGCAACAATCTCCACCTTACCCATGAAGCCTTTGTCATTTTCTTAAAGTTCTGTTGAGGGTCTGCCATACTCCAGAAGCCCCTCCACTGTGCCTTTCATACTCTGTGTTGCATGGGAAGCGCATGTGGTCCCAGAACTTAGAGGTTTTGGCAGGAAGATTACTGTAAGTCCATGTTTAGTCTGGGATACATAGCAAAACCCTGTCAATGGAAGGAAAGGGTGAAGGGAAAGAAGCAGAAAAGTAGGGAGATAGGTGGGGGGAGAGGGAGGGGGAGGGACAGGGAGAGGGGGAGGGAGAGGAGGAGAAGAGGAGAGGAGGGGAGGGGAGGGGAGGGGAGAGGAGGAGGAGAGGAGAGGAGAGGAGGGGAGGGGAGGGGAGGGGAGGGGAGAGGAGAGGAGAGGGGAGGGGAGGGGAGGGGAGGGGAGGGGAGGGGAGAGGAGAGGAGAGGGGAGAGGAGAGGAGAGGAGAGGAGAGGAGGAGAGTTCCAGAAGTAGGTATTTGGAGGTCCTGAGTATCTTTAAAAGGTGGGTCAGAATAGGAAGATATTAGGTCATTGAAGGCATGATGTAGTTCTCATGGATGCTCATTAGTTCTTGAGAAGGCTGTTATGGAAGGGGGTCCTTCCACCCTTTCTACTACTGTTGGAGATAGGGCCACTTGCTTCTAATACATTTTTTTCTTGTTTTAAGGGGGATGGCAGGACTGCCATTCTCCATTATAGTCACTAGAAGCCACAGCAATGGGAACTCATCCAATCTTAGGCTTTGAACCTTTAAAACTATGCTGGATACCATTTCTTTGCAAATATCCCATGCTGAGTGTATTGTTACATCAGGAAAAGCTGCCAGTAGAATGGATGTATGTGACCATTAGTTCTCACTCTGCAGCTTGGTGTATCTGGGTGGTGCCTAGTGGAGTTAGAATTATCTACCATTGGAGTTGGAGCTTAGTCTCCTAAGTTTGGTTTTGGTTTTCACAACCTATCTCTTCAACAACAGTTATTTTTGACAGTTTCTGCAATAAAATAAATCAAGAAGATGGAGTCAAACTTGTTTACTACCCTTTAAATGTATTTTTTCTTCCTATGTTCTCAGCAGTTATCTGCCAGCATTTATACCACTGTAGTAAAGTTCTGTGGGGACAGAGGAAAAAGAGAAAACAAAACGATTTCCTGGAGTAACTTTAGAGTAAGGAGGTTTTGAAGGCCATAAAGGAGACAACAGAGATCCTTCCATCACACACGGTAACGGCCGCATCCAATAGTTGTGTAGTGCTAACATTTAGGAAAGTTTGGGATGGTGGCTTGTTGCAATGAGTGGAAGGACCACTTTTTCCAAGTGGGGGCAGGGCGGCTGATAGGAAGATCAGGATGCTGGGGGAACCAGTAGAGGCAAAGGCAGGTAGATCTATGTGAGTTCAAGGCCAGTCTGATCTACATAGTAAGTTCCAGGACAACGAGACAATGTCTCAAAAAGAAAAATTAATTGAGGGGCTGGAGAAATGGTTCAGTGGTTAAGAGCACTTGCTGCTCTTGCAGAGGAACCAGTTTGGCTCCCACCACCCATGTCAGGTAGCTCATAACTGCCTCTTACTCCAGTTCCACCGACTATGACATTTGATGTAAGAAAGAATGTGTTTTGTGTACTTATTTCTTGTATGAAGAATGCACTTATGAATTATTTGCAGTTTAGTGAGATGAATGAATCTTAACAACAGTCATGTGACTGGGCACGTGGCATTTCTATTTCTTGAGTCAGGAAGAAATGTCCCAACTTAACATCTTGATTATCTATTGTTAGCTGATGAGTTTGTGTGCTCCCCTGATTTTATTTGTAACATTGTTTTAATTCCATGGAACACTTCTGTTTTGAAGCTTCTGTTATGAGCCAATTATGGCTCAACCGAACTTTCTGAATTATAAAAGATAAAAAAGTCTGAAGGATAAATTAAAAAGGACAGTGAAATTCTCTACACCTCACAGATAATCCTATTTGTGCATTCATTTCTGTTTTCTAATTGCAGTGTTTTATATATGCATAAAATGTGATTTTTATCTCCTTTTTCATTTAACATTTTTCATCTATGATGAATGTTTATTTTGTATAGCATTCATCTTGTGAAGTTAAAAATGCCATTGAATGTATACAATTACCTATAAAGTTAGACCTTATAAATGAAGGTCAAATTCATCAGATTTTATAGTTCTATTAATTTTTATTTTTCATTTATGTGAACATTTATGAAACTTTCAAAATAGCTAGTTAAAGTATGAGTAATATATATATATATATATATATATATATATATATCATTCACTTGTTTTATTAAAGCCCAAATGTAACTTTATCAAGTAAACAAAACAAACAGAATAAGGACATGGAGTTTTTCTACTCCTGCAAAGCTTATAGCTTTATTAGATCAATAGGTCAAACAACTTAATTTATAACATAAGAGATCTGACCCTCTATGACTATAGGCTGGCTCTGTGGAATTGGTCAACCACTGCATGCTGGCACCCGTCTGTCCAACTGGACGACATTTTCAGGCCCACTCGGTTGGTCTCTCTGCTCAGCGCAGATTGTTTTGTCATTATTTCTAATTACTTGCATGCCGTTTTCTTTGTATTAGATATTGAAAGCAATGCAAAGACAATTTAAAGTGTGCCAGAAAGTTTATGTAGGCTATATGAGAATATTCTTCCATTTAACATGTAGAATCTGAATATCTATAGATTTTTATGTCCAGGGAGTCCTGGAAGCAGTTGGCTTCAGACGCCAAGGAATGATTTGTTGGTGAAAATTGCTAAGATGATCATGAAACCGATATCCTGCATGTTTAAAATTCAAAGTTTTCACACAACACAGATTATTTGTATGCTTACATTTAAATAATTTTAAAATAATTTCAATATTTAGAACATAAAAGGTACTGTTTGAGAATGGTAGATTTAAGGAAAAAGTGAAATGAGAAGAAAGCCATAGTATAATCTTGCCAGAATCCTACTCTAACAAGAAGGATACAGATCAAAAATTAGTTGTGGGATGTGTTTACTCATTGAGACAATTGGAGAGTTAATAATATCGATCTATGTTGTAGGACATGTTAAACAGTGAAACTCTTCCATATTGACTTTAGACTTTTGGTCAGTGTATGCCCCTGGATATAAAGCTGGCCATCATAATATCTAGTGCCTTTATATCCAGGTGACTGGCCTGACCACTTAGCTTCACGTTGTACGTGCACTTCTGTCTGACTTGTTACCCTGACCACACCCCACGAAGACACCAGAATGTACTTTCTCTTGCATGAGAGCATTGCAGCTCAAAGTCAGGATGAGACTTGCGCAGAGCGTGACGTCTAATTCAAGGAAAGCTATGCTGCTTTTGAGTTCTGGGGAACACAGCATGTCTTTTGTTTGTTTTTTGTTGTTGATTTTTCTTTTATTGAGAATAGATTATTTTCTCATACAATACATTCTGATTATAGTTTTCTCTCCTTCTATTCCTTCCAGTTCCTCCTGACTTCTCCTCTCCTCCAGATCCTCTCCCTTTCTGCCTCTCATTAGGAAAGAACAGACTTCTAAGGGATAACAACCAAACACAACAAAATAAAATATAAGATGAAGCAAAAACTATCATATCGCAGTCAGGCATGGCAACCCAACAAGAGGAAAAGGGTTCCAAGGGCAGGCACAAGGAGTCAGGGACCCACTTGTTCTCAAGGTCAGGAGTCCCATGAAAATACTAAGCTAATAGCTAAAATATATACACAAAGGACATGGTGGAGACCTAAATAGACCCTGTGCTTGCTGTTTCACTCTCTGTGAGCTCATATAAACCCTGCTTAGTTGATTCAGAGGACTGTGTTCTCCTGCTGTCCTCTGTACCCTCGGGCCCTTTCTGCTTCCTTTTTCCTTTCCTTTCCTTTCCTTTCCTTTCCTTTCCTTTCCTTTCCTTTCCTTTCCTTTCCTTTCCTTTCCTTTCCTTTCCTTTCCTTTCCTTTCCTTTCCTTTCCTTTCCTTTCCTTTCCTTTCCTTTCCTTTCCTTTCCTTTCCTTTCCTTTCCTTTCCTTTCCCTTTTCCTTTCCTTTCCTTTTTCCTTTCCTTTTTCCTTTCCTTTCCTTTCCTTTTTCCTCTCCTCTCCTCTCCTCTCCTCTCCTCTCCTCTCCTCTCCTCTCCTCTCCTCTCCTCCTCTCCCCTCCCCTCCCCTCCCCTCCCCTCCCCTCCCCTCCCCTCCCCTCCCCTTCCCTTTTTCTGATCTTTTTTTTAGACTGGTAGTGTTTAGTTTTACCCTATGTCTCTGGACTGTCTAATCTTTGGTTCTTGGTTACCTAAGCAGTGTCAAACATGGAGTCTTTCTTGTACAGTGGGCCTTAAATCAAATCAGACATTGGCTGGTTATTCCACAAGTTCTGCGCCACCATTGCCCAAGCATATTTTGCAGGCAGAATAGATTGTTAGTCAAGGCTCTGTGGCTGGGTTAGTGCCCACATTTCTCTTTTAGTTGCCTGTTGAGTACCTTCCTAAACCAAAGAGACTAGAACATGGAGGTGAGATGAAGCAACGTTTGGGTATTTGCCCAAGTATGGTATAGCTGCGTCTTGAGGTATATCAGTGTCCTACATTCTAGGAACTGCCATATTGATTTTCATAGTGGCTATACAAATTTGTACTAGAAATGGTGGCCTGTTCTCCTAGCTCACGTTTCTCACCAGCATGAGCTGTCACTTGTGCTGTTGATCTTTGTAATTCTGACAGGTGTGAGATGGAACCTCGAAGTAGTTTTGATTTGCATTTCCCTGATGGCTTAGGATGTTGAACATTTCTTTAAATATTTCTCAGCCACTTGAAATTCTTATATTGAGAATTCTGTTTAGATCTTTATCCTGTTTTTAATTGGATTACTTGTTTTCTGATAACTAGTTTTTCGAGTTTTTAAAATATATTTTGGAGATCAAACAACTATCAGATGTGGATGTGGTAAAAATCAATAGGCTACCACTCTGTCTGAATGACAGTGGTTGGTTGGTTTGTTTTTTGCCTTACAGAAGCTTTTTAGTTTTCATGAGGTCCCATTTATTAGTTGTGAACTTAGTGTCTGCCCTAGGAGTGTTCTATTCAGAAAGTCATCTCTTGTACCAATGCATTCAAGGCTCTTCCCCCACTTTCTCTTCTGTCAGGATCAGTGTGTCTGGTTTTATGTTGATGTCTTTGATATACTTGGACTTGAGTTTTGTGCAGAGTGATAAATATGGATTTGTTTGTATTCTTCTACATGCAGACATTCAGTTTGACCAACTACATCTTTTGAGATGCTTTTTTTTTTTCTAGCGTGTTTCTGGCTCCTTTATAAAAATTAGATGTTCATATGTGTTTAGATTTATGTTTGGATTTTTAATTAGATTCAGTTGATTGAATATGTCTGTTTTTATGCCAATATCATGAGGTTTTTATACTATACATCTGTGGTACAACTTAAAATCAGGGATTTCAAACAATTTTTTTTTTCAAGATAGTTTTAGCCATCCTGTTATTGCTGTTTAAATTTGACTTTATCATGCAGTATCTTCTTTTTCATCTATGGTAATTGAAAGTTTTGCTGGGTATAGTCTGGGCTGGCATCTGTGCTTTCTTAGAGCCTGTAGCTCATCTGTCCAGGCCTTCTGGCTTTTAGAGTCTCCATTGAGAAGTCAGGTTTAATTTTAATAGGTTTGCCTTTATATGTTAATTGGTCTTTTTTCCTTTACAGTGCTTAATATTCTTTCTTTTTTTCTGTATGTTTAGTGTTTTGACTATTCTGTGGCAAGGGGCTTTCTTTTCTGGTCCAATTTATTTGGTGTTCTGTATGCTTCTTATACCTTTATCAGATTGGCATTGCCTTCTTTAGGTTAGGAAAGTTTTCTTTTATGATTTTGTTGAAGATATTTTCTGGGTCTTTGGACTAGGTTTTCTTCCCTCCATTTCTATTTTTGTTATATTTGGTCTTTTCATAGTATCCCGGGGTTCATGGACACTTTGGGTGTGGAGTTTTTTGATTTAACATTTTCTTCTGTACAGTTTTTTAAATTGTATCTTTAACTCCTGAGAGTCTCTTTTCCATGTTTTGTATTCTGATGGCAATGCTTGACGTTGTAGTTCTTGTTCACATTCCTAAAGTTTTCA
Organism: Mus musculus; assembly: GCF_000001635.26. Lineage (NCBI taxonomy): Eukaryota > Metazoa > Chordata > Mammalia > Rodentia > Muridae > Mus > Mus musculus. The sequence continues at coordinate 162,482,960 of NC_000067.6, read as the reverse complement.
TTTCCAGAATTCCCTTAGTTTGTGTGTGTGTTTTTAATTGCTTCTATTTCTATTTTCAGGTCTTGAAGAGTATTATTCATTTCCATCAACTGTGGTTTTTTTTTTTTTTTGGCTTTCTTTAAGAGATTTATTATTTTCCTCCAATTGTTGGTACCTTCCTGCATTTCTTTAAGGTATTTATTAATTTCCTCTTTCAGCATCTCTACCATCTTCATGCAGTTAGTTTCAAGGTCTTTTTCTGTCCTTCAGCTATGTTGGAATATTCAGAGTCTGCTGATAGCTGGCTTTAGTGGAGACATATTGTTCTGGCTGTTATTGATTTTGTTTTTATGCTGGTGTCTAGGCATCTGGGTTTGGCATGATTATATATCTAAGTGGTGATTTATGGATTTGTCTTTGTTGTTTAGGTGTTTTGTTTCTTGGTTTCTGTTTCCTTTTTGGATTTTTTTTTTGGAGAGTGTGATGCTTTTGTGTTGCCTGGTAGGATTTCTTTGGATTTGATAGTTGAGGCCTCTGGGGGTTCCAGATAAAATGTGCTTCTTGCTATTGGATGACATCAGGAATGGAGATAGGCTAGGGCTTTGAATAGGTTCAAAGAAGAGGGCTCTTTTTGTTTGGCTTTGTTTCATTTTTAAAATCAGGATCTGCTTAATTTGCCTCCTTGGACTGAGGAGAGACAGTGAAGAGAGGTCACCCCAGAGGGTCTGTTAAAGCTCTGGGCATGAGACTGGGGTTTATATCTAGGAACCAGAAGGAAAATGGAAAATCTACAGATTAGCAGGAGTGGTCTGTGGGCCAGTAGGGAGTGCCTGCTGCTGTTGAGGGCTGGGACCAAGTATCATGTAGAGAAAGCAAGGTTAGAAAGGGAAGCTCTGTGGAATTCATAGGAGATGGGAGGAGGGAACAGGGAAGGCTGCCAGGGTGTGCTGTTGGGTTTGGACAAGATTTGGGGACTGAGTCTGGGGAAAGAGAGAGGAGAAGGCCTACATTCAGCAGACCTAGTTTTCTGGTGGGCATGACCTGTGGCTTAGCAGGGGTGCCTGCTAGAGTTGGGGGCTGGGAATGGTGAGGATGGAGTTGGGGTTAGGAAGGCATGATCTGTGGCATTCACAGGAAGATATGGACAGGGGCAACGGAGGCTGTACTTGGTATTCTGTTGAATCACTGGGGCAGGGACTGAGGGTTTGGGTCTGGAGGGGCTGAGAGACACTCATTTAAAAGTTTGATCATCTTTCTGTGCCATTAAAAATTTCATAAATGGTATTTTAAAATGGAATTTTATAGCTTCACACACACACGCACAGTATTTACAGGGAGGTCAATTCAACAAGTCAATTGTAAATTTTGAAGATACAACTCAACAACTGAGAGTTAAAGCATGGAATAGCTTTCCTTTCAAAGCGCTCCTAAGAGATTCCAGAAGAACACGTGTAGACCTGCTTGACAGAGGAAGCATCTCTGTGTTAAAAATGCACATGTGAGACACAGACTGTTCTTCTTGTCCTTGATTTCTCAGTGCTTTAAGCTTGCTCACCACTGTTCTCTCTCCTGCATATGTGTCAATTTGACCATGTTTTGAGGAGACTACTGATGAGGGTCCATCTGTCAGATCTCAAATGAACAGAAGCCATTGAAGCAGGAGCCTAGAGGGCCTCTTCCGCAGTTGTTTGGATGCCTGGCAGTGCATGAGGAGCATGGGGTAGGGAGTCCATACCTTCTTACCAGCCCCCTAAGTCGAAGGAGAGAAAGGATGGTGTCAGTGTCACACAGAATGACTGCAGCTTGGACAGTCTGCCTGCTTAAATTTCTCATCGTGTTTAACAAGCTTGAAAAGGCCTCTGCAGTGAATCTGATTTTCAGACAGGGTCTAAAATCTGTGCAAAGGGAAGAAAAAGAAAAACCTTTGCAGAAAGAAGCAAAGAGCCCAAATAGATCCTAAGTAGTATTTGAGGCAGTAGTATTATTACCCAGCTATTAAATGGATAGCATGGCAAATGCTTACAATTTTGGTGCAGCTCTGCCTCATAAAAATTTATTAAATGTTGTGCTGAGCACTATGGGAAATAAACAAGATATGACTTTGTAATAATGTGGTGGATTTTTAAGAACATGAATCCCTAAACTCATATATCTGAGTCTGTGTTTTTTGGGAGAGTTTACATATTTTTTTCTAGGCATATTTTCATTACTGAAAATTTTTCTTTCAGGGAATGCTTTCATCCTGCAGCATATTTAAAATATATGTCTCTGTGTATATATATATATATATATATATATATATATATATATATATTTATTATTTATAGATTTAATTTTGGAAATAGCCAGGCTGTGTGTAACTAAGTCCTATAAACAAGGTAGGTGATCAAAATGGAGAAAATTCTGTTTATCTAAAGGGAAGTGTGACTGTGTTTCATGGAGTGTGGCTTTTTTGGGGGAGGCCACATCAGTTTTAAAAGTTCCTCTTGGTCTTTGGTGCTATTCTTTCATTAAGGTTATCTTTTAGATTGACCATGAAGTAAAATACATACTTATGTATCAGTGTTCTTATGGGCTTACTAAGTTCTTACACACAGAAGACAAAAAGAGTTTTGAATCTTTAGGAGTTACCAGGAAAGTAGTGATGACATAGATATGGGAGCCAGGGAGAGGAACCTACCATCCATCACTGGGGTTGGGACAGGGTTGAGATGACTGTATGATACATTCAAGACACTCGTCACTGAGCAGACATCCCTCCTCAGCTTTCATATATATTGGAAAGGTAGATATTAGCTTTCTGTGGGATTGTCCCATCTGCTTTTCCACTTTGTATTTCTGTTTCCTGTTTGTTTTACGTGGATTAGCTTATGAGTAGAAATCTACACCTCTGAAGGACCTTGGCTGTTTCTGCGTGGATTCAGAGTCTCTTGTCCCCATGTTACTGTGGAATAATCTGGAAAAGGGAAGTAAAGAAGAAAAGCAGTTGGCAAGAGTAATTCTGAACGGCTTCTTGAACTAAGTGAACAGGACGGATTAGAGGTTTCAAATAGCTGATATATTTTCTTTCTAATGCACAATAGCATATAGTCTTTTGCATTAGAGCTCAAAACACTTTGGACGTGGGCTAGTGTCCTCAGCTTATACAGCGTGTAGTGTAGTGGTGTACAGGAGGAACCCAGCAAGGACCATGTCTTCTTAGATGCTATCCATGACCCTCTGCAGAGGCAGTCATTGCTCCCTGGTTTCCATCACAGGTTCCTTTAAATACACCCTACATCTGCAGTAAGCTTGAATCGTATAACAAAATGCCATTGTCTGCATAACTTTAAAAGACACTTTTATCCAGTGTTCTCAGGGCTGGGAAGTTTAAGGTCAAGATGTCTGCTGATCTGTCCTGGTGAGGGCCATCTTTCTGCTTGGAAGATGGCTGCCATCTTGTTGTGTCTTTGTATGGCAGATGGGGCTGGGTCTCTGGTGTCTTTTATTACAGGAACACTAGCTCTTTCAAACTAGAGTTCCACCATTATGACTTTATTTAACCATAATCATTTCTTTATATCAAATACATTGACCTTGGAAGGATCTAGAATCACCATGGAAACAAACCTCTGGGCGTGTCTTTAGCTAGGTTAGTTAAGGTGGGACTACTCCACGTGTTGGGATTTCTGAGATTTCTGACTGCCTAGGAAGGACAAAGGTAGCTGATGATCAGCATCCGTTTAACTCTGCCTTCTGACTATAGATGCAATATGACCAGCCTCCACCCTCTTCTGCCACAGACGTCCCTGCCACCAGCTCCTCAGGGTCAGTGCGTAGAGGTTGCTGCAATAGTGGTCCAAAGTTTCCATCCCAAACCGGCAGCAAAGCATGGCTCTGTACTCCATGTGGTACTGGTTTTGCAGGCATGAAAAGTGAAAGACTGACTCAGCTATCATATAGCATATCCAGAGAGCCACCGAGCCTAGGAAACGTGGGGCAGGCTCAGACTTGGTTCACTGTTGTCCTAGAAGGGCAATAGTGCAATGGTGATGCCTAAGTGACAGTGAAGACCCCAGGGTGCTAGAGATGCAACACATTTTCCTATGTAGTCTCTAGTCTTTAGGTTACTTAAAGCCATTGGGCAATCATCAGATGGAAGATGTGCAGGACAAGTAAATATTGCGCACTAAATCCTGAGAGGTATCAGTATTCAAAATGCACAGGAAACAGGACCACGATAAGGAGGTGAAGAACCATGGCCATTTATCTTCGTGTCTCCATCTCCGGGCACAGACTCTTCTCAGTGTGCTAAATTTAACGGATCGAGTGCAGACTGCGTGGTTACAATGGACTCAACAGCCAATCTCTTTGTCCTGACCAGGAGCTAAAAGGACAGTTAGCTCAGGCAAGGAATTCTAAAAGCCAGAATGAGTATGGTAGGAGTAGGGAACAGAAAGGTTCAAGGAACTACACTTTAGCTTACAGAAGGTAGAGTAGGACAGGCTGGTAATGATGAGTACTTCAATAAGGTCAGGTAACCCAGTTTTCTAATGGGGATTGACTCTAAAAGGCCAGTTTATCTCTGCATCCCACAGCAATCTGGGGTTTTGGAGTAGGGGGTGAAATGTGAGATTTCCTTTTGGGAAATGTATTCTGGTGCGTACAGTGGTGGTGGTGCATGGTGAAGCTGATGTCAACGTGCTGTTAGCTGATGGTAGATGGTAGTGCTTTCCTCTAGGCTTCGTCTGTGTGGTTTAGCTCCTTCAAAAGGAACAACAATTCCTGTTGGGTGTGATTTTAGGCTTTTCCTTGACCAAGTGCAGTACTCTGCCCTTTAGCCTGGGCAGTGGCATCTGACTGAAGCTGGGAGGCAGTCCAACCGTAGGCCAGTAGGATTGGAAACTCTAGGGAGAAGCAGGGCGAGAGGCGTGGTGTGGGCGTGACCGTCTCAGGACCAGGCCACGCCTCCTTCGCCTCTCTGGGCTGCGCAAGCGCGTCGTGGGCTGTGAGCTGTCAGGATCCTAGCAGTGGGAGGCAGGGATCGGACATCGGTGCAGGGACTCCGCCGTGTGAGCCCCGCACAGCGACAACCGGGACAAGTGCTTCGAGGCCTGGGCTGCCTGCCAGGTCACACAGTCGAACAGGGACCTGTGGGGCAGTTGGCCGCACAGGCAAGATGGGGAACCGGGAGATGGAAGAGCTGATCCCTCTGGTGAACCGTCTGCAGGACGCTTTCTCGGCTCTGGGACAGAGCTGTCTGCTAGAGCTGCCACAGATCGCCGTGGTGGGCGGCCAGAGCGCCGGCAAGAGCTCAGTGCTCGAGAATTTCGTGGGCAGGTGAGCGCACCGGGAGCGCGGTGGGGGCGCGTCCGTGGGGGTGGGGGGAGCCCCGTGCTTCAGGCCGTTGGAACATGGAACGGTGTGGGGAGCCCCGAGGGTGGACTAGAGGCTGCAGCGGATTGGAGGCAGAGCACTAGTGTTTCTAGAGCGGGCGGGGTCCTCCTTGCTCTGAGCATCCTTCGCCCCAGCATTCTCTACCCGGTGGTGACCCCCTGTCTGCCTTTCATCCTGCCATACAAAGCCATTTCCTCCCCACCCTCGGTGGGGGAGTCGGGGTACGCCCTGGGATCCACTTCCCTCGCTGGCTTGGTGCGCGCCAGCCCCTGGCAGCCTGGAAGCGCAGCCTGGTGCTTTCCAGTCGCCAGTTCTCTTTCTCAACACCCCTCTCCTTTCCCTGTCACTCTCCTGGAAGCTCTCAGCCGGGATGTACCCCTCCTTCTTCGTCCACACCCCCCTCTCCCCCACCCCACCCCCCCGCCGCCCCGGCCCCCCATCCCCTGTCCCTGACTCTCATCTCAGCTGTTTACTGTTTGAAACAGTCATCGCCTGCCCGAGCAGGGGAGGCGGGGTGTGTGAACCCCGAAATCCCTGTGGTGAAGGCTTACACTGTTTGAAACAGTCATCGCCTGCCCGAGCAGGGGAGGCGGGGTGTGTGAACCCCGAAATCCCTGTGGTGAAGGCTTACACTGTTTGAAACAGTCATCGCCTGCCCCGAGCAGGGGAGGCGGGGTGTGTGAACCCCGAAATCCCTGTGGTGAAGGCTTACGGGGAGATGCTTGCCTACCATTCGCCTTGGGAGCTGAAGAATAAACGGTGGTGTGTTTATGAGTGTGCACCCATTCACTGCTCAGGCATGACTGAAAACCCGAGACCTCCAGGGATGACCGTGGACTTGCGATGTTCAGGTGCCTTGTCATTCCTGCACCATCTCAGAACTGACCAGCATCTCTCTTGCACTCTTTCTATGCCATGCGCCGCCTCCCCCCTCCCGCCCCCCACCAATCCTCTTGCATTCCTTAAGCTCTTGTTTATCCAGCGGGTCTTCAAGATAACATCCAGAATTCAAATTGTAGTTATAGCTTCATGTCTCACAATTTTAAACAACAACAAAGAGTTGTTATTGTTTTGAGTCAGAAATCAACGTTTTTTCCAGCAAACAATTCAGGAAGGATTGAGTTACCTTAATGGCCTTGTGTGAGGAGTGCATCCTGAAGGCTGGAATCTGTTTCCCAGTAGTAAACCAGGTAGAAGGTGCAGCAATGAAAACGGTGGGCTGGATGGGGCAATCTGAGATTACACTTTGTTCTTTTATTTGGCTGGTGAGCGGCTTGTGATGCAGAGGGTTCCTGCTGTGGTTCTCCATCTCCTTCTTCCTTTTTGTTATTGCTTGGCAATGTGTAAACTGTACTGCTGACTACTCCCACATTTTTGGGTGTGAGTGTTGCGAAGTGCGTTTCCCTTTTTCTCGAATGATGCTCCATCTCTCAGGAGATACTCTTCGTTTTTCTTGCTTCAATGTGAACTAGAAAGATAAGACCGTGTAATTGCTCGCAGTTGACAGCTACCCTTTCGTAGTTAGTTCCCTGGATCATTTCTCCTTGGTTTTATAATTAATTTTTGCTCAATAAAAAAAAAAAAAAAGCAATAGCAAAGCATTTTGCCTACGTCATCTCAGACCTCTGGTCCAAGGCAAGAAGTTATTTAATGATACTCATTTTTAAGGATTAAAATCATATTTCAAACGCAACAGCCATGTTCTTATGCATCTTCCTTATAATTTCCTTGGAACGGCTTATATTTAAGCATATTTTGCTCGGTGCCTTTGATTTCAATGCAAAGTGTATGCACATATCTCAGTTCTGCCATCCAGGCTGGCAAATCAGAACAGTCTTCCTAGTGGTATAATGAAGATGTCTACATTTCCCCTCATTAGCTGCATTCTTCTATAATGAGGATAAAACAGAGGCACAGGAGAGTAACATATTTAATTCTGAGCATTCTTCCATAATAAAATGAAAAATGGGGACTGTAAAAATCAGAGCACTTATCAGAATGTGTTAAACATTTTCCCTACTTTATAAAGTTTTACCAGTAGTGACTGTAAGGCTGATAAGAAGATAATAAACATAGAATATGCTCATTTAGTAAATATATAAAACCTTTCCTAGCTGCAGAGTAGCCCTGTCTAGCGCAATTTATATATTAAGGAGAAAACTTAATTAGAAGGTCATTTGACTTTAATAAAGATTTTGGTCATTGAATGATTGAGGAATCTAATTTCTAATTATAACTCAACCTTAGGGGAGGGAAAAGGAAAAAAAAAAAAACCCTTCATTTTCAGAAGTGAATCAGCCCAGGTTGAAAAAGAAAAGGTTTTCATGTTTCAGTGGAATCTTTTAACTTTTATTAAGCAGGAGCTTCATAACGAATATAAAGTTCTTTAAGAGGCAGTCTTTCTCCTCTGCTCATAGCTGTTCTCACTGCAATGCTTGACCAATTGTGCAGTGACCGAGTACAGACCAGCACCAGGATCTTCACTTGGGTAAACTGTTTGCTTCTGAATTAAGCTTGTTCTCTTCAAAATACTCTCGTGTTTATTGACTGTTTGTTTACCACTTAACAATCCACCTTTAGTGGCTGACCATATCTTTCCATCAAAAATAGTGTGCTTATACTGTTTTTCTTTTAAAAATACCATTGAATGTATCCGGTTGTGGATGTATTTGTTTAGCTGTATCTGTAAGACCAATTGTCGGGTGACAAGTTTGTTATGAATAAAATGTGTCATGAATGAGCTACTTGTTTGTGATTTTCTTGCTGAAGCAACGGATTTGCATATTAATGTGATATAGAGTGAGTAGCTAGATTGTTGTGATTGTTCAGGGCGAGCCTATATGCTGGCAGTGAGAAACTGCTTATGGTCTAATACCCAGAAAGTTAAACCCACGGGCTGAAGGTTCACGACCAGACTCTCATCTGTCCATTGGTCTGGTTTGTAAATGGAGTAATTGAATTTATTCAGCTGCTTTCTTATGTGTGTATTTATATGAACGTTCTTGCCCTCCCTTCCAGCTGAACTCAGGGCCTGGTGTAGGCAAGTGCTCCATCACTCGGCCACATTTTCAACTCATTTCCTCCCCCCGCCCCCCCCCCCATTGTAGCCTTGAATCACCCTGTATCCCAGGCAGGCGTTGAACCTGTGACTGTCCTCTTTCAGCAGTTATTGTAGCTGGGATTACAGGCCTGAGTCACCTGCACAAACAGAAAAGATTTGGAGGTCTGGCTCTAAATTTGTATATTTAGATTGTAGTAATGATAAAAATAATGGCTAATATTTACCGAGTGATTGCTACATCTTGGATGCTACCTCGGGTCCTTTTATATGAGTAATCTCATTTAATCCTCATAAAACTCTGAAGAGGTAGGCACACTTATTCATTTCATTTTACCTAATAGTAAATTAAAATGTAAGGCGCTCGAACAAGTCACTTGTGGCAAATTTGAATTAATGTAAAAACTTCAGGTCAACCTGAGATGTTTGAGCTCCTTAATCCAGTCTTCAAAACCTGTGTGCTGAACTGCCCTTCCACATGGAGGTTTATCAGTCCTTTTGGTTAATACTTGCAGTATCTTTCTTTTTGGTCTCATAACTCTGGGCACTCTATTGATATAATTTTATTTCCACTATGTTTTATTTCCACCTACTGTCTTAGAAGCGTTAATGAAAAGATACACATTTTTATTTACTAGACATTCCTGAAGATAGCTATGAAATGTAATTGAATTGTTTCCTTAAGTATGTGTTTAGAGTGCATATGACTTATTTATCGAGGTGCTAAGTGAAAACTGTACCAGCTGCTAATGTGCAAATGTTTTTAATGATACACTTGTTAGTAGCACTAGTTGCTCAGTGCTAATTATATAGGCAGAAGGTTTCATGTTATTTTATTTCAGTCTCAATGGTAAACAGGCCCCCAGTTCTGAACAAGTGGAGAAGAAGTTGTGGTTCCTGGAAACCAGATAAAAGATTTTTAAACACTGACTGTATGGGAGTTTATTTCAGTGTGAAACATTATGTATAAGGCTTATGAAGATGTTGGCTATCGTGTTTGAGGGGAACTGAGTCATTTGGTGATGTTGTTGGCTATGATCAGAGAATTAAACCTAAAGTTTATTCAGCTCAAGGACTAATGAACTCAACTTCTTGATGGATTTCATGAACATGCTTCAAAGTAAGAGTCCTCTAATTGTGATCAAGATTAAAACTTACTAAACCATTGAGGAGAAGGATTTTGTTAAAATATCAAAGCATGTAAGTTATTGGATTTTCAAAACAGAAATGGCTTTTAAGATTATAGTTATTAGGTTAATGGTTGCTAACAATTAAAGTGGGTTAACTATTGAAAATTATGCTTAGAAATCTCTAAGGAACTTATTCAGTAAAATATGAAAAATGTGAACTGTTTTTTATCTAATGAGTTGGTGGAACCTGAAATTATGAAGGCATTTGTGCTGAATCAGCATTATATAATGCCTTTTAAGGTTATCACAGGATCATAGCCAGTAAGATTTATTCACCACAACCAACATCCTTTATTTAAATACCAGTAATGTCCAAAAAAGATATGGCTCAGTGACCGAGTTTCAACAGAATATCTTTGTTTTGGTTTTACTTATAATTAACCAATGTTAAAAAAAAAGTTCTTAATGTCACAAAGAATGATGCCGAGGGATTGAGAAGATGGTTCAATGATTAAGAATGCTTGCTATGCAAGCTCCCACTGTATGGTATTAGGTATGGCCTTAGGTGACTGCAACCCCAGAAACAGATGGATCCCAGGAACTTGCTAGCCAGCCAAGCTAGTCAGAACAACAAGCATCAGGTTTAGTGAGAGATGCCATCTCGAAAAATAAGATGGAGAGCAATAGGAGAAGACACCAGACATCTTGCCTTCCTAGGCATGCATCTGCAACACTTGTCCTACCAACCATAAACCATCACCACTATACCACAACTAAAAATGTTGGGCAGGAAGTCTTCCATAATCTCAGAGGAATGGAAACAGTATCAGGCACACTAGAAAATAGGGTATTGGGCTTTCTATCAATTAGATATAATATTTGATTTATGTATTAGTATGCTTTCCATTGTTATAGCAAAAATGGTGGAGACTGGGTAATTTTATAAAGAGATGAGGTTTATTTAGTTCAAAGTTTTTAGAGGCTGGAGCCTCAACAGCGTTGTATGGTTCTGGTGAAGGCTTTATGGTGGGAGTGTGGGGGAAAGAGGTACAGGTCTCATGGCTAAGTGGGAAGCATGAGAGACAAGGGGGAGGGGGATGTTCTCGTATAACAACCGTCTTGGGAATTTATCCAAGTCCCACAGATGTGCATCAATTACTCCAGAGATCAAAGATGCCAATGATCTCAATCATCCTTCCCAAGGTCTCATAAAAGTTCTCCATTTCCTTAGCCCTGCTGATGGAATCCAAGCTTCTCAGACAAACCCTACCCACAACAGAGCAGCATGAGACTTTCTGTAGACCTCACCTTTTGCTGTGGCTAGTTAAATCATGAGGTTTTACTTATCATGATGGTCTCGTTTACTTTTAAGAGGACCAAAGGCAGTCAAGAAAAGGAGACTTTTCCCTCTCCGACCAGGGACAAATTAAGAGAGCTGAAAGCTAATGTACTGTATAGAGCAATCAAATTTAATATTCTATATTAAAACTTTAAATATTTAATATTCTATATGGACAGAGTTCTTCCATTTCCCCATCTAAGTCTACTTTTCAGGGTCTCATGTTATCAACATTGCTGTAAAAACCACAAATGATTATGAATACTACACATGTTTCAATATTTTTAAAGGGAAGGGCAGACCAACATTTGTTTAGGCCTTACTGAGTATGTAGGCCTGCACTCTTTGACAGAGTCCCCATATTTCTCAGTTCTTATGGTTTTCACATTCAAATGCCAATGGGGATAAAACTCAGAGACAGAGAGGAAGGTTATTTGTTTAGATAGCATGGCTAGTAAGCAGCCAAACCTTGACATAACCTTGGACAAGACTCTTACTGGAATCCTTGAGAAATACAGAAGTAACATTAATGAACATCTATTGAATGCTAATGCTAAGATTAGTGGGCATATAAGACATCCAGAAACTGATGTCTGTGTGTGTATGTGTGTGGGATATATAAAACACCCAGAAGTATATATATGTGTGTGTGTGTATGGATATATATGTATTAATATGTACATATATATATGTGTGTGTGTGCATGTGTGTGTATATGTGTGTGTATGAGGTATGCACACAGAGAGAACTGCCAAGCTCAAGCTCACCAGATGCCTCAGCAGGGAAAGGGGTGTGCTCTGTCAGCTTAATGGCCTGGCTATCCATAGAATCTACATAAATCTGCTCTCTGACTGTCACACAGTACCATGGCACATGAGCCCTCTCATTAGTAATTAGTAATTAAAATAAGAAAACTGACAGAATAAAGTATGAGACCATAATTTTCAAATGGATATATAAGAAAAAGGCTGTTAAATACACTGTCAATTAGCTGGGATAAAAATTTACAGCATATTGCTTTTTGAAATAAAGCGGCCCTCCCCAGGCTGCAGCTCTGAAATCGATCTAGGATTTAAGTGGAAAGCATGGAAAGCAGACAATGTATGGGTTTCAGTGTCACTTACGCTCAAGGCCACATGTACCAAAGTATCAATGTCAAGGCAGGGAGGTGGTGATCTGCGTCTCAGTGTCCAGCTTGACAACAAGCTATTGAATTTAGACTGTCTTTTTAATCACAAAGAGATACTGTACATTGAAGAGGGGAAGAGGAAAAAAGATACTGGAGAGATTAAAAATATGACTGAGGGTTGATGGGAGTCACATGCACAAGCACACACTTGTGCACACACACACACACACACACACACACACACACACACACACACACACACCACACTTCAGAGGCACTAATTCTGAAGAGGAATTCTATATTCTATTTTCTTATTTCAATATGAAGCACTTAGTTAAAATTTGGAAATAAATTGGATCCAAAAATGTGAGAGAAAATTTTCTATAGGCAAAACTAAAAACATTGTCTTGTTCAGACAGTATAAGAGGAAAGAGAAGAGGTTGACTTTAAATAGTGTATATTGCTGGGTGTGGTGGCCTTTAATCCCAGCACTCCAGAGTCAGAGGCAGGTGGATCTTTGTGCAAATTTGGGGCCAGCCTAGCCTTCATATGAAGTTCCAGATTAACCTTAAGTACAGAGTGAGACCGTGTCTTAATATATAAAGTTAAAAAAGTGTATTTTTTCAGAAACCATTTTCAACAAATGAGAGTGTTTATAAATAGTATGCTAATGGCACTTTGCACATCTATGGCTGTGAAAAGTCTAACTTTTCTTCCTTTACCAGAAGCAAGAACTTTGGCATCAAACAAGATTGATGAAAGAAACCTCCCTCTGGTTTAATTTACACTCATTTCTTGGCGTTAGATACAGAGAACCCAAGAGATTTGTCCAAGGTCAGGAAAAGTCAGAGAGCTGGCTTTGGAACTTGATGTTCGGAACTCCTGGCCTTGGGTTTGGTTTCATTGTCTGCTCTCCCTCCTCTTATTGTTTTTGAGAGCCCCCCCCCTCACCCCCACACAGCCTGCCTGCTCCTTTTCCCACCCCTTAGTGGTACTGGTATTGGAGCAGACCTTCTTGACACTTCCCTGAATTATTCTTCTTGCACCAACAGTACACTGTTGTCCCCCACCCCCCACCCATACAGGATGGTAGGTGGAGACTGGGAAGGGAGTTCCTCTCAGATTTAGACCAGATAATTTTCTGAGATGGTAACCCCCTGAGTAAAGTATGAGATTCAGAAGGTCCAAGTGACACACTAGAGTGACACACTAGAGTGACACACTAGAGGTATTGTTGAGGTGGGCATCAGCTAGAAAGCTGAGCCTGTCATAGTCACTGACTTTTCTCAAATCAAGGCATGCTTCTGAAAAATTGCATATAAAGAAACAATAAGGCCCCAAATGACACTCCTTAAAGAAAGGGTTGTGTTTCTAGGTTAAAACCAAATGCAATTGTGTAGCCAATGACATCCTTCAGTTTGCCTGGTTCATAGTCTTGCTTTTATTGTCTTTGCAGTCTTCAAGTGAACTGAGAGGCATTAAGGACCATCAATATCATTATATAAGTTATTTGAATTGTCAGTTTTAAACAAACATCAATATTGTTTTAAGTCTTTTATGTTGAGCAAAGATCTCTATTTCCAGGTCCTGAATGGGTCCATCGCTGATTCCTTACGACAGCATGTCATGTCTCTGCCTTAAGGAAATGATGGAGCTATGAGTTGCATATTTAGGTATATTAGAAATAGGGTTTCTGAAGTATCCCTTTTTCTACTGTGTTTCTGTGGCCTGGAATAGACAAAAAAGATAGATATACTTAAATAAGTAAGTTGATAGGTGCCTATCCTAGTTAGGGTTACCATTGCTTCAGCAAAGCACCATGCCTGGAGAAGAAAGGGTTTATTTGGCTTATTACCTCCACAGTACTGTTCATCATCAAAGGAAGTCAGGGCAGGAAAACTCAAACATGGGAGGAACCTGGAGGCAGGAGCTGATGAAGAGGCCTTGGAGAGGTGCTGCTTACTGTCTTGCTCCCCATTGCTTGCTTAGCCTGTTTTCTTATAGAGATAGCACTACCTACAATGAGCAGAGCCCGCCCTCAGCCACCACTAGTTTTTTTTTTTTTTTTTTTTTTAAATGCTCTTCAGGCTTGCCTACAGCCTAATCTTACAGAGGATTTTCCTTAATTGAGGTTTTTTTTTTCCCCCTCTCAGATAACTTTAGCTTTTGTTTAAGTTCACCTAAAACCATCCAGCACAATGACCAATCTTTCTTATGGTTGGTGGTTTTCCTTTAGAGACCCTCAGAGAGCAGCTCTTGAAAAGGAGTCATCCCATTACGGTGATCAGGCTTGTGCTTGGCTGACTGAGTGGGCATCCCATCTCTGACTTTCACAGTATATAAACCTCTTTGGGCTTTAGCTTACACATTTACTTCATATTTGGGGTGTGTGTGTGTTACAAAATTACAGTTGTATTAAAGTGCACTTTTAAAAAGATCGGCTAACTTGTGCACATTTGACTCCCTGAGAGAGACGGTTATTCACATGCAGCAGTATTACAGTGCAACCATTTTCTCTCAATAGATACAGAGAAACTGAATTTAGATTACTTCTCCCTTCCAGCAGTTTCAAAGAGCCTTTTTGTTTATTAATTCATTAATCTTTTTATGTTCCCTGAGAGAGTAGTAAAGCATATTTTGCTAATTTAATTTATAAATGAAAAGTATTAAGTTGAAGAAGAAATCAAGTGACGCACAAGGAGTCTCAAGGTAAGTCCTAGAGACGATGAATGCAATAGAAACAGAAATAGTACAATGAATTTTGCAGGCATTCTTAGCCATTCTAGAGAATAGGTTTTTGTTTTTGTTTTTAATCACCTTAAACGTTCTTTATTTTGTGTGTGCATGCACACGTAGGTATGTTGGTGCTCACGCCACCTAGGTCAGAGGACAACTTGTGCAGTTGGTTTTCTTTTCCCACCATGTGGTTCCCAGAGATGGGCCTCAGGCTTTACGGGTTGATAGCAGGCTCCTTTGCCCAATGCGCCATCTTGCTGGCCAGGGAATAGGTTTAAGGGACACATTTGATTCTATTATATGACCCACATCATTTTTAGGGTGTACTTTTGTTTGGAAATGTTAGCTCTGTCTCTCTGTCTCTCTGTCTCTGTCTCTCTCTCACACACACATACACACAGAACACAAATACACACACACACACACACACACACACACACACACACACACACAGAGAGAGAGAGAGAGAGAGAGAGAGAGAGAGAGAGAGAGAGAGAGAATGCTAGAAGTCTGTCTACTATGAGAATTAGGAGTGTGTTTGTGGGTTTGGTTTATCATGGTGGCAGGTCCTTCCCGGGTATGTGTAAGGTGAGGTAGCATGTTGGCGACATCCACTGCTGCCCTGTCTTCCTCGGGACTTGCCTCCAGTGTCCTTGTGCCTAGGTCTCTGCAGAGTTCGCACTATGTGATTGGTTTCCTGTCGATTTTCCCAATTATTTACAGCTTCCTGTATACCTGTTATTTTTTGTAATGTGATGCTGGCGAACAGCAGGAATTAAATGATTGTTTTAGCTACATGATCCTTTACAAGCCATTTATCTAAGCTGAAATAGACTCTCCGTTTACAAAAAAAAAATGTTTGTGAGTGAGTGAGGGGAGCATGGAACTAGATCTGAGCTCTTCAAATTATGTGATGAGTAGCGGTTGGTTTTCCACTGCTGTGATATCACATCCTGACAAAGGCAACCTACCAGAGAAAAGGGGGCTTGTTTGCGCTCACAGCTTGATCCATCATGGCAGAGAAGCCATGGCAACGGGAGCTTTTGAAAGCTGGTCACATTGTAACTACAGCTTGGCTAGTCTTTTGGTTTTTATGCAGCCCAGTACACAAGTCCAGGGAGCTGTTTTCTTCTAGGGTGGGTCTTCCCACCACAGTTAAAGCCATCAAGATGATTCCCTCATAGATGTACCTGAAGGCTTGTCTCCTAGATAACTCCAGATCCTGTCTTAGCCACAAAGGTTACAACCTATTAGTGGGCCACGGTGTCTAAGTAGCTGGTTATGATAGCCTTAAATAGACACCCATTACATTTTAGGTAGCAATGGCAGATATTTGTAAACATAGGCCAGGCAGCGTTAGCCTGTACTCTTGTTCTTCTTAAAGCTGTTGAATATGTCTGCAGCACTTTAAAGCTAACTCTCCTCTAGACCCTTGGCCATTCTGCATTTAAATGGATGAATTTATCTTTTCCTTATAGTAGACACACTTCCCATTACACAACACTGTCCTATGAAGACTAATTAAAACAGAGATCATTTTAGTGTGGTGAAAAAGTAGAATATGTCTGTAATAAAATTCAGCCATTCTAAATGAATACGTAATAAAAATTGCCCTTTGTCCACTGAGACTTCTTAAGATCTATCATTTACCTTTGTGACTGCCAGATTGCTTCTAGGCTCATGTTTTCCTTGTATGTTCACACATGTATGTGTGCGCACATGTGGGAAGACCAAAGTCCAGTGTCCAGCATCCTTTAAAATTCATTTTACATACGTGAGTACACCGTCACTCTCTCCAGGCACACCGGAAGAGGGCATCAGATCCCATTACAGGTGGTGGTTGTGAGCCACCATGTGGTTGCTGGGAATTGAACCCAGGACCTCTGGAAGAGCAGCAGTCAGTGCTCCTAATCGCCAAGCCATCTCTCCAGCCCTTGAGTGTCTTTCTTAATTGCTTTCCTTCTTAATTTTTGAGTGAGGGTCTCTCTCAGAACCTAGAGCTCACTGATGTGACTGGATAGCCAATGAGATTCAGGGGTCTTGCAGTCTCCACCTCCCTAACACTGTTTACGTCTAAACTCAGGTTCTTATGCTTGTCTGGCAAGCACTTTCCTGGCTGAGCTCTTTCTCCAGCCTGGAGTTTATATTCACATTATGTGAAATTTAATTTTGAGGGCAGAGAGATTTTAATACACTTGGTTGTAGGTAGCTGACAAATACAATGGCGAGTTCTGCTTAAAAGCTGGTAGTGGATGGGTTAGTTTGGCAGCTGAGTGCCTTCTTTAAGAGTCGTGTTTTGAAAGTCCACTCACTGTATTTCAGAATGGGGGGAGGCTGTATGGGTGTACAGAAAGTTGGTACCCAGTAGACTCTGATACGCATGGCAACTGCTATTATTTGGGTAAACAAATGTGATGGAATCTTCATTATCGACTTGATAGGATTGAGAACCACCGAAGAGACGTGCTTCTAGGCATCCCTCAGCGTTTGTCTCCAGAGATGCTTAGCTGAGAAGGGCAGCAAGGCACTATTCTATGGAGTTCACACTAGATGAAAACAAGGAGGTGAGGGGGATGCAGGCATCCATCTCTCTCTGTTTCCTTGCTGCAGACACAGCCTGGTCAACTGCCCATGCTCTTGCTCTCACACCTTCCTGGTGGTGATGGACTGTACTCCCAAACTCTGAGCCGTAACGAACAAATCTTTATATCCTTGTCACTTCTATAGGATCTAAGAAAGATTTCATGAGAAGGGCTGTGATTTAAGATGCATATCAAAGAGTATGAATCTGATAAATCAAGATGGGGCCAGTGGCACCAGGTGAGAATGCTTTTATGGAACAGAGACCTCTCCATCCAGCCTGGATGGGAATGGTGGGAGATACCTGGCAGAATGAACTGGGTCCCATTTTTGGTTAAGAAACCAGTCCTTAACCCAAGAAACAGTGAGACCTATGAATACTTGGGGGGGGGTGCAATGGGGCCAGGTTTTAGGGAGATTAAGATGACCACACACTGTATCCTGCACAGATGAAAGATGTACCAGGGGCACTGCTGAAAATTGACCAATATAATGGTGATGGAGGTGTGAGCTTGTAACTTTCTTTCTTTAATAGAAATAGAAAAAAGATCATTTCAGGGATAGCCTATGATTAACGAGGAAAGCTCAGAGACAGGAACCCCAAATAATTTTAAACGTTGACTGGGCCCTGCAGTTGGTGTAATTTATTTAGATAAGTATCTGTGCTGAAGGAAGGGATGCATCCTCCCTCTGCTTCCAACTAATTGAGTCTCTCACTGCACCTGGGCCCTGTGGCACAGTCCAATTAATAATCCCAGCAATTCTGGAAATAGCAGACTAGGGATTACAAAGTCGGGTCAGCTTGGTTTATATAGTGAGTCAAGGCTTTTCCTGTCTCAAAATTAAACAAAGAAAGAAAGAAGAGAAGAGAAAAGAAAAGAAATAAAAGAAGAGAAAGAACATGCCTGGGTCTATAGCTCAGTGTTGAGTCATTTGCTTAGCATGCCTGAGGTTGATCCCAGTAGTAAAAGATAAATAAATATTTGACTCCATTCCAGATCCAGGGTCATCCATGAAGCTCCCCATCTGACCACCCTGGCTGTATTGATTGTGATCTCCAACAATCCTCCCCTACTCGTTGCTCACAGTGTTCAGCAGTTGACTGTTTCCATGTGTTAGCTCAATATCAGTTCTGGGACACTGAGGTGGACTGAAGACCTTTTGTTAGCATTCTACACAGAATTTTGTATCTTGGATACTATTATTTTAGGTACGGTGATAGACTGGCTGTTTGAACCCGCTAGAACTCATACAGACATCAGAATCTGCAATGTGACTGTGTTGGAGACTGGTCCGCAAGGAAGTAGTTAAGAGGTCATACACGTGGGGTCTTGTGCTAAAAGGATTAGTGACCCTAAGATGGTGATTCTCAGCCTTCCTAATGCCATGAGCTTTTAATAAAGTTGTTCATGTTGTGTTGATCTCCGACCATAAAATTATTTTGTTGCTACTCATAAGTAATTTTACTACTGTTATGAATCATAATGAAAATATCTGCTATGCAGATGGTCTTAGATGACCTCGCCCAAGGGATCTCTACCCACATGTTGAGAACCACTGCCTTAAAAGGTGAGGCATCAGAGACTCCCTTTGCTTCTGTGGGCCCAGGAAGACAAGGTCCAGAAGAAAGCAGTCGTCAATAAGCCAGGAAGAGTGCCTTGACCTTGCTCTTAGATTTCTAGCCTCCACAATAGTCAAGAAATAAATTAGTGTTGTTTGCGCTACTGTGCCTGCGGCGCTTTGTTACGGAACCCTGAGCAGACTAATGCAGCTACTTAATTCTTTTTGAGTTCTCGCTAGTTAAACTGGTGAAGCGACTTAGATGGATTGGTACTGAGAGCCGGGATCCTGGCTTTCAGGAAGAGCTCTGGTTTTTTCACAAGAAAATTGGCTCATGAACCCTTGCTCTTGACAAACTAAAGCCCTTAGTCTGTGTTCTATAGAGTCATCCCTTCTCTGGCCTGAACTTCCCTCTCCTTTTTTGGGATGATACAGACATACCTCGGAGTGTACTGTTTTAGCCTCTTCCTGCTTCAGTTGTTGGCTTAGCTTTACACCCCCCCCCCCCATTACAGCATCCACACCGATTTGATTGACAGGGGAAAGTCCATTCCAGGACTCCCTCCCCCAAGGCCAGTATATATATGTGTGTGTGTGTGTGTGTGTGTGTGTGTGTGTGTGTAAGATTTAACCAAGGATCTTATCAATTAAAGGTTCCTGGGCTCCCCCCATGGAGCCTGGTGTACCGGCTCTGGAACAAGCCGGAGCAAGCTGTATTTTTCCAGAGCTCTCTTTGGAAGTGCCCCTGGTAAACAGCCAGTTATGAGAGCTGCTAACCACCATTTCTGTAATTCTCATGATTTCTACAGCTGTGGATAGGCAAGACAATATATCTTTTCCTCCCAATTTTCACACCAAAATGGCCCCTGTTAGGGCCACTGATCATCTATAGTAACCTGATTTCCAAATGTGTCTGTGCCTAATTATGAGTACCTATTGACTGAGTCAAAGTGACATCAATGACCTTCTGAACTATAGTTATGGACTGATAATGACTTCGCTATGTGTAATCCTCCAATCTAGCCTCCACACAGTCATACACGATTGAAATGTACCATAGTTTGTATCTGGAGTGTCCTATGGTGGCCTGTGTATTCAAGTCTTGGTGGTGTTAAAGCCTGGGCACTATTGGGAGGCGGAACCTTTAGGATGTGAGGCCTTATAGAAGAAGCTGAGTCACTGGTGGCAAACCTTGGGTGGGGTATGTCTTAGTTACTTTTATGTGGCTGTCATAAAACAGCATGAACAAGGCACTCTAGAAAAGACAGCATGTAACTGGGTTCATGGCTCTAGAAGGTTAGAGTCCATGATGATACAGGGAAGGCACAGCAGCAGGAACAATTGAAAGCTTACACCTTGAATTGAAAGCAGTCGTCAGAGTGCATGGGAATGGGGGACGCTTATGAAGTCTCAGCTCTCGATCCTGTGACACAACAAGGCCATACCTCCTAATCCTTCCCAAATAGTTCCACCAACTAGGGATCAATTATTCAAACATATGAGCCTATGGGGGTGGCATCTTAGTTATGGCTAATGTCGCTGTGTTGAAATACCATGACCAAAAGCAGCTTAGATAGGAAAGGGTTGGTTTGTCTTACATATCTTGAATCACAGTCTGTTGAGAGAACCTGTCTTAGGGTTTTACTACTGTGAATAGACATCATGACCAAGGCAACTCTTATAAGGACAACATTTAATTGGGGCTGGCTTACAGGTTCAAAGACTCAGTCCAGTATCATCAAGGTGGGAATATGGCAGCATCCAGGCAGGATGAGAGTTCTATATCTTCATCTGAAGGCTGCTAACAGAACTCTGACTTCCAGGAAGCCAGGAAGAGGGTATTAAAGCCCACACCCACAGTGACAACCTACTCCAACAAGGCCACCCCTCCTAATAGCCACTCCCACGCCCAAGAATATACAAACCATCACAGAAGCCAAGGCAGGGCAGGAACCTGGAGGCAGGAGCTAAAGAGGCCATGTAGGAGTGCTGTTTACTGGCTTGTTCCCCTGGCATGCTCAGCCTGCTTTCTTACAGAACCCAGGACCACCAGCCCATGGATGGCACCACCCACAATGGTCTGGGCCCTCTCACATCAATCACCAATTAAGAAAATGCCCTACAGGCTCACCTACAACCCAATCCTATGGATGCATTTTCTTGATTGAGGTTCTCTCCTCTCAGATGACTATAGCTCAGGTCAAGTTGACATAAAAACTAGCCAACACTGGGAGGTACTCTCATTCAAACTGCCACAGGCTATCTATTTTTTGTTTTGTTTTGTTTTGTTTCCTGGTCATCATGAGATGAACAGTTTTTTTTTTCTTTTGCTAGGATATGTTGCCTTGACACAGGTCCCCAAAGCAATGGGGCCAAGTGACCATGGACAGAAACTTTGGAAATGTGAGCCAAGGCAAACCTATCCTCCACGACATTGATTTGTATTGGACATTTTGTTCATAGTGGTGAAAAGCTACGTGACACAGTAAGACACTCAAATCAAGTGACACTACTGTATTTAGATATCGAGTCTCTTGGCGTATCATATAAGGCCTCAAGTAGCTCAGTCCCTTCATGGTTATCTGCTGGTATTCTTGAACAGTTACACCCTGAGCACACTCACCAGCTCCATTGCTTTTATTCATGTGGAGGACCTCTTTATAGGAATAACATAAGGGTCCTGGCCAATTCCTCCTCTACTTAACTCAAATCTTCTTTTCTCTAGGAAGCCTCAGGGGCCTCTCACACACTGTCTGGGTACTTTGTCTGTCTCCTGGACACCTGGAATTCTCTCTGTGCTTCTTTAACATTATACTTACCATATTGCATCAAATTATGTTTATTGCTTCTACTACTAAACTGTAAATTCCTTAAGGGTAGAATCTCTCATATTTGTTTATCTTCGTTTCCAGTGCCTGGTAACTTCTAAATAAATACTGATGGAATTAACCAACAAGCAGCATAAAGAGGTTTCATGTTTTATGACACTTGACTTCTTTGCAATGCATGATTTGGTCATTTGGGCATTCTCTGAGCTTCAGTTCCTGTCTTAAGCATGAGAAAGACTCCAATAAGAAAACAGGGACGTGTGTGTGTGTGTGTGTGTGTGTGTGTGTGTGTGTGTGTATGTGTTTAAAATCTGGGTGTTTTCTATCTAACAGAGACCTCAAGTTATCAAGTAACTGGGCACTAAGAACTGGCATAGATGTCTCAAGAACACTGACTGGGATAAAGTAGAGTGTGAAAGGAAGGGAGATAGAGATTTTCCCGGAAAGCTACAATTGGGTGACACTTCAGTTGGAGGACAAGGACTCAGCCACAAGAAGACTGAGGAGTGACAACTGGTTCCATGAGAAGGAGGTTCCATGTGGCAAACTTCTGCAGTGTCTCAGAACTGAGTGTTGGTGAAACTTAACTCACCATGACTGAAGCCAGAGAGGTGGGAGAAACATGGCAGGGAAAGGTGGCAGAAGGGAGTTAGTAGGCTTTATTGGAGCCCAGATAGGGTTAGGGTTTATCCAGAGCACCGTGATAAGGTGCAAAAGGGAGGGTTTTAATCAGGACAATGACATAATCTGATTTACATTCTAGAAAGGGCACACTAGGTCATTGAGGATTGCAGCAGCTGTGGACCCTGAGGTGCCACTGTAGTTAACGTGCCTGAGAAAACAGAATTGTGGTTGTACATAATTTTAATAACTTCATGCCTGCAGTTAGAAGCAATAGATTTAGTTATTGCAAAACAAGAGTGTGATTTGGCACATCAAGCTTCTTTTCCACTGTAGACTTTATAAGCATTCAGTATCAACCAACCATGTGGTTTTTTTTTTTTTTTTTTTTTTTTTTTATGAATGATACATGTTGGTAAAGACCTATGGAAAATGAAATCCTTACAAACTGCTGTTTGGAACAATGGAATTTTGTAGAGGGTTCTGTATTTGGTTGGAGGTTCTTGTTTGATTGTGGGAATGATCCAGAAGGGGAAGATATAAATACAAGAGGGGAGGGTAGCAGAAAGAACAGAGTGTGATGGGATGCAATTCAGGGCTTCAGTGAAGGGATGGCTCATCCACAGGGCCTGAAAGGCATAGGTTGTTGAGCTGTCTGTGAGGTGGCAGTGTGTGTGTGTGTGTGTGTGTGTGTGTGTGTGTGTGTGTGTGTGTGGTGTGCAGGGAAGCTTCAGTTTGAGCAGGAGACAGGGAAGGAGAAAAAGGTAAAGTTCAAAGCATACTATGATGTTCAAGGAAATGAAAATGTGGGCCGTAGAAAAAAACTGTTGAAAGCTATGTGAGATTGTTCCTTTTCTAAGAAAAAAAAAATTCACTAGTCTTTCTGAAATGTAGGCTATATTAGACGGGCTTTTTATAGAAGAAGAGACCTAATAGAATGTATGGATGTTTGTGTATGTGCTTGCGTTTGTGTGTGTGTTTATGTGTGTGTGAATCAAATATATGTGTATAGATCCACATTTACATGCAACACACATGCGTGCATACACACACATAATCAAAGAGGATCTACTAGATTGGCTTCATTACACAATCACAGTCAGGGCTGGGTGCTACACCATAGGTTTTCTGCACAATGGAGGGATAAAAACCCAGTAGCTGCTTAGTCCTAGGTGCTGGATGCTTCTTCAGTCTCCACCTAGTACTGAAGGCCCAGAGCTCTATGGAAAGCCATTGATCTTCAGTCCATGTTGGGCAGTTAGGGAAGCTAGAGTCTGTTAACAAAGTATGGCAGTCACAGATATACTTTTTGTTTGTTTGTTTGTTTTTTGTTTTTTTAGACAGGGTTCCTCTGTGCAGCCCTGGCTGTCCTAGAACTCACTCTGTAGACCAAGATGGCCTCAAACTCAGAAATCTGCCTGCCTCTGCCTCCCAAGTGCTGGATTAAAGGCGTGTGCCACCACTGCCTGGCCCAAATATTCTTGCTTAGGAGGAAGCAGAGACAAACAGGTGTCACTGCTCTTTCTGGGCTTCCCAGTGGGAGGTGCCACCCATTTTGCAGGCAGGACTTTTCACTTCTGGAAATGCTACCGTAGACATGCTCAGAGACATGTCTCCAGCTGAGTCTACATTTCCTCTAGTTGTCAGTCAAGACTAACATCATAGAGGTTGTATCAAGCTTCTCCATAGTCCCCATTCTGCATCTTCTCAGCGTGATGTCCTGTTCCCTTCAGGATTCACCATCTGCCTCTCTTTCTGTCCATCTGCCTCCCTGTCCACACTCCCTCCCTCCCACTGACCATGGTATCCTCTCCCTTAAACTAGAGTTCAGAGAATGTGCTCACCTTTGTGTGGCTAACTTTACTTACCTCTCAACAAACAGCTATGTGCTCTTCCAGGAAGCCTTCAGGTAGGACTAAATGTAGTCCACAAGACTGCAGGTTCATAGAGTCCTATCAAAGGGATGCACTGTTTTAAGACAGATTCATGTAGCAGCGTTCTTGTGTATGTGAAAGAAGCCAATGACACATGAAGCCATGGACTCCTGCATTGTTGTGGCTTTTAGAGTCTGCAGAACATATAATACACACTCTTTTAATTGCCTTTTCAGTCCAAAATGTAAGAGTACAGTAGTCCTTAATAAATGATAGGTTAAAAATAACGCTTACACAAATATTTGCATGTCCCTCATCGCAAGGACATCAGTTCTTTTTATTTATTATATGAGAACATTGCATATTCTCATATAATATTCAAGACAAATAATGAAAACCTGTCACTGAAGGCCTTTGATCTTTGCTTTCCTGCTTTGGATCTGTGGATAGCAAATGGAGGGCACGTTTAGTGTGGAAGGAAAAGATTGAGGTCTGCCTGTGTTGTCTTCACTTAGGTCTCCATCTTCCTGGGCACAGAGGATCAGTGCCAGTGATGGGGAACAAGGCCTAGTAACTGGTTAAAACAAGCTAGCAGAGCTTGGGATGAGGTCTGCCAAGCTGCCAGACAAACTCCCAGTTGTCTGGTGAACAGACAGGACTTGTGGAAACATCGTGTGTTTAGTGGAAGCCCCCGTGCTGAGAAAAGGGGCCTCAGTACTAAGCTTAAACCACGAGGCGCACAAAGAGCTCATAGCATGTGCATCTAACAGACATCCCTGTTTGGGACGGGGTGTGTCATCATTTTCATTGTACTGTGTGTTCTCTCCTTTAAAACTGCGTATGAATCAAATGCTTGCCAGAAATGCTTTCTCATTGTTTGGTGGAATTAGATTATAGATACTTTAATTTCCAGTTTTGGTTGCCAAAAGTTTCAAATTTTTGATTACATTTCTTTTTTGGTTGTAGAGCTTGGCATTCCTAATTTAGAAGTGTGTGTGTGTGTGTGTGTGTGTGTGTGTGTATGTCTGTGTGTGTGTGTGTGTGTGTGTGTGAGAGAGAGAGAGAGAGAGAGAGAGAGAGAGAGAGAGAGACTACATTGTTCTGTGATGGAATTAATTTTTAAATTTTGTCTCTAAAAGTGTAGGGGTTTTAATAAATTGGGAGAAATAGTCTTGTAGTAGTGTGTGTGTGTGTGTGTGTGTGTGTGTGTGTGTGTGTGCGCGTGCGCGCGCGCGTGCTCATGCACACTGAGGATTGGACCCAGTTCCCTACAGTTGCTAAGTCTGTGCTGTGAGAATGAGTTTGTATCCTTAGCCTCTATTTTAAATTTACAATTTATGGCCTGCTTTTATACAAAGGCTTTTTGAGGCTCCTCACAAACCAATTTCACTGATGTGTTTTCAGCAACCACTAATGGGTGCATAAGGTGAAGTGATAAAGGGAGACAGAAATGAAGAAGTAGGACCACGATGAGCGAGTGACGAATGTAAGACCAAGAGAAGGAAAATAGAAAACTTCCTGAACACCGACGTCATCATAATAACGGTGGCGAACACACATAAGCACTCAGGTGGTCACGGGAAAGCGGGATATGGTTACCTTATTCTGTTACCAGCCTCCTCTGCAGGCCAGTAACAAAGAGGAAGGGCTTCTGTTCTCTGTACCTCACTCCTTACCAGGCAGGGCTCAGATGGGCCAGGTGACTGTGATCTTGAGTGTCACCATCTGTTCTTCCTATGTTGCAGACAAGTATTGAGATTTCAACACAAATGTTCATAATCTCACTAATAGAATCACCATCTTTCCCAATAAGTAATTTCCTGTTTCCATGTGTGGGGATGGACTTCATTCTTGTATTTTGTTGTCTTCCCTTTCCCCCTCTACTTCTAAACGCTGTGAGTGCTGCTTGAGTGGGGCCTCTGATCTCTGTGGATGCCCTCCCATGTATGTCACTGTAGTGGTGTTTTCTCCATCTTGCTGTATTTGCTCAACCACTTACTACATAGGTTAGTTCTCCAGTGTTACCCACTGCCTAACAACCCTGAGTGCATCAGGCACCACTCTGAGCATTTCCTTTCCCTGCATAAGAAATCCTAGTTTAGCATGACATTTAAAGCTTGCTACTGTCTGGCCGCCAGCTACCAGCCACCAGCCGCCAGCCTCCAGCTACTTTCTAGGGAATCCACTCCTCCCATACACACAGCACTGGCAAGGGTCCTCGAAACAGTTTCTGGGGTTTTTCTTTTTAGTGTGTGCTATTCCGCACAGGATTTCCTCACCACCTAGAATGCTTTCTGCTCTTCCCATTTCTCCAATTGTCATTCATTCCATGGAACTTCAGTGTTTGCTGTGTGCCTAAGGAGGCAGATATGGTTGATCCAAGATGAGGATAAACCCAACCCAACCCAACCCAACCCAACCCAACCCAACGCAAGCAAAGCAAAGCAAAGCAAAGCAAAGCAAAGCAAAGCAAACCAACCAAACCTGTCCAAAGAGCTCACAAGGTATTTGGAGGTATTGGTTAGCTGAAATTTAAATATTGCTTTCTCATCTATTTTACCAGCTTAAATTTACTCTTTTGTCTCTTTTAAAGCCCTCACTTGTATTTTTCAGCTAGGACTATGGGTCTAGATGTGGGCTGCATGGCTTGGATAAGTGTTCCCCCAAAATGCTCAGGTGTTGGAGACTTTCTGCTGTGAGTCAGGGAACTCTTTAGGAAGCTAGGCCCCTGGGAACATGTCCTGGGAGAGGATATTGTGGGTCCATCCTTTCTTGTCTATCTCTTTGCTCTCTGCTAGGTGTTCCTCCCTCATCACAGGACCTAAAGCAACAGGTCCATCTGATCATGGCTTGAAACCCTCTAACCCTTTTCTTTCTTTCTTTCTTTCTTTCTTTCTTTCTTTCTTTCTTTCTTTCTTTCTTTCTTTCTTTCTTTCTTTCCTCCTCCTCCTTCCCCCTCCCCCCTCCTCCTCCTCCTCCCCCCCCCTCCTCCTCCTCCTCCTCCTCCTCCTCCTCCTCCTCCTCCTCCTCCTCTTCTTCTTCTTCTTCTTCTTCTTCTTCTTCTTCTTCTTCTTCTTCTTCTTTTTCGAGACAGGGTTTCTCTGTATATCTCTGGCTGTCCTGGAGCTCACTTTGTAGACCAGGCTGGCCTTGAACTCAGAAATCCACCTGCCTCTGCCTCCCGAGTGCTGGGATTAAAGGCATGTGCCACCACGCCCAGCCAGCATATTACTTCTTAACACATACCATTTTTCCAGTGCTTTCTACAGCTTTAGCCATCTCTTTAGTTCTCACACTTTTAAGTGCCATGTGTAACTGTACAGGGAGTATAACCTTCAGCTTACCCAGCATTCTACGAATAAGGTACAGAAGAGCTTGGAATAGTTGGGTGGGGATGGGAGACAGATCTTGTGGTCTGGTATCCACAAGGAGCAGAGGAACTGAAGGGGAGGCTGTGATCAGCTTTGGAACAAACTTGTGTCCATGTGGAAGGTGATTGACTAAAAATTTAATGTTTTGGTTAGTCCATTTTAGAAATGGCTACTGGTTATCAGTACTCCTTTTTGGCCTCACCACAATCACCCCTTTTCCCCATTAAAATCTTGCATGTCGTTACAGATGTTCATGCTTCAAATCTTGAGCATTTGGAATATTGTAGGTTATACTCATGGCTCTCCATTTTATAGAATTTCTATTAATAGACAGGCAAGCAAACATGCCTTGGGGAGTTGCAAAGAACATGGGGTTAGTTTCATATACTTAATTCTACACTTAGGTTAGGTTTATCGAGACCACGTTTTGTGTGCTTATGGCATTAACTTAGGTTTCTCTATCTTTTTACAATTACTTTGCATGTGAGCATGTATGTGTGTGTGTGTGTGTGTGTGTGTGTGTGTGTGTGTGTGCGCGCGCGCGCGCATGTGGGCATGGAGGTCAGAGGATAATCTTGGGAATCTTTTGAGAAAGGGTTTCTCACTGGCTGGAACTTGCCAAGATGGTCAAGCTGTTCATCAAGCCCCAGGGATCTGCCTGTCTGCATTTCCCTGGTGCAGGGGCTACAAGTGTGGGCCACTGTAACTGGCAAAACTTTCATGAGTTCTGGGGATTGAACTCAGGTCCTAAATTCTTGCAAGGCAAGCACTTTACCGATTTATCTATCCCCATCCTTAGATCTGTTTTCATTCAAATATAATTCCACCTTGGAATAAAGAATGTATCATATTTAGTGTCTGCTTTGATGTGATTGGTGGGCTCAGGACCTACATACTTGGGCACCAGAGTATTGCCACCTGTGGGTTTGACTTTTGTGTGCAGTGTAGTTATTTTAGTTACATGTCACATTTGGCATATCTATATCTATCTATCTATCTATCTATCTATCTATCTACACACACATATAAATATATATATACATTTCTAGATCTATATAAAACATTGTCATAATGTACCATATTTTTCCTATCAAAGATACCACTGTTTTAGGAATCACATCATCTTATATGCAATTAAAAAGAGAAAATTACTGTCAGCTAAACTAAGACATAATTTTCCTTAACATTTGAAATTTTAGGTTTATATCTATTGGAAAAACTCTCAGGTTGTTATCGATTATATAAAGTATAAGATAAAAATGAAAGCAGTTATTCATATTGAGTAAGTTTTACGAATTGTGCTTCAGCTCAAAAGGAACATCTGTTTTGTCAGACTCTAAGGAATCTCAGTGGAGAAGCACATCTAACTGGAGGGCTTACTTTCTTACTTTCTTACTTTCTTACTTTCTTACTTTCTTGCCCCTGTGTCCCGGATCCCTCCCCCCCTGTCCTGGCAGCTTCCGCCTTGCCAGGCATCCATCTTCTGCGTGGTTTGCTCAAGTCAATGGCAGAAGCCAAACCTGCCGGAAAGCATTTGGCATCAGGCCAAGTGATTTTTTTTCCTGTTTTCATCCTCAATGCTGAAACACGTACACTGGGTGAATGAGTGGAAATTTTTAATCAAGAAGTAGCTTCGTGACAGGACTGTTTGGAATGCTCGGCCGACCTATTCCATGGCACCTCCTCAGCCAGGCATGACAGAGTTAGAGATGGTGCAGTGTAGGCCACTCTGCCAGCACACAGAAAGGACAGCTAGGTTAGTGTTCCTCAGCAACTCAGGCTTGCAGCATCCAGCCAGACTTAGCTTCTCTGCATTAACTTTTGATTTCCTACCCAAGGAATGAAAGATGCCTTTATACAACTTTGTGTACTACCATCTTGGGGCTGAATCCTCTCCACTGTGTTTTTTGGGGATATGGTTTTGAACCATAATATAGTTTGCCGTTTTGGAGAAAAGTACTTTGAGAACATTCTGAAGCGCAAACCATTTCTTTCGTGTCTGAAGGAAGGTGTGCAACACCCCTGGCATGCACCCTAAGCACCATTCCTTTCTTCCTTCCGATCTGGGGCTCCCTCCTCGGTCCCCAGGCCCTGTCACCTGCTGCCTTCCAGCTTGGCTCTGGAGAACCTCAGCAGAGTTCAGCTGTCCTAAGGTGTCCAGTGTGGGGGCTGCATTCATTCAGAGACATTGTCTTTGTGACAGAACCAGGAAGGGAAGCCGGCCACTGACTGTTTGCTGTTAAACAGGGAGGATTTCACGCTGGAATTCCTCCTCTCTAGTTTATAAATTATTTCCCCCCCCCACCCCCCATCCCCCAGCCTCCACCTCTGTGGCACTCAGATCCACAAAGAACTTAAATTCTTGACCTGAAAAGTCCTGGCTTTTCTCTTTTCCCATTCACTAATCACAAATAGACTGAAGACATGACCGGTGGTTATGGCTTTCAGTGAGATATGATGCTGGGTCACTGTTGCTAAGATAGCTCACTGCTCTGCCTTACTGCTGCTTCAAGATGAAAAATATGCTTATAGGCAATGGACGTTTCCCATCGCCTTAGGTCAGAAGGCAACTGTTACCAGTTACTCTCAGGTTAACCTTTTGCGAGCTAAAGGTAGAGACTAAGCTCTGGGGAGACTCAAGTTAATTTTTAAATATAGAAAGCTCAAGTATACCCTGTAGCTTTAATTACAGTTCACCATGTTAGATATGTGCTTCATCCACTAAATATTTGGGTTGTAGAGCTGTAATTTTGGCACCATTGTTAAGAACTATTAGACGTACAGAGCTGAGGCAGGTAACACAGGTGCCCTGGAGAGCAAGCTGCAGGACTAACTAGCTGTAACTATGTCTGACGGCTTCCTTTAGGAGTCACTTAAATACCAGGTCCTCTGTTTTACATTTGTCACTCTAAAAATATTACTAAATAATGATATCTGATTGGCATATATGACTCTCTAGATTCCTGACTAATTTAAAATGAAATTGTTTCCTCATTTCATGCACCCTGTTTATATCTTAAGAATACATTATTAGGGGGTCTCAGTGGTTAAAAGCACTAGCTGCTCTTGCAGAGGATTTGGGTTCAGTTCCCAGCACCCACATAGTGGTTCACAACTGTCTGTAACTCCAATTTTAGGAGATCCAATACGTCTTATGGCCTCCAAGGACTACAGGCAATACTTGATATACCTATATCTATATCTATATCTATATCATCTATATCTATATCTATGTCAAACATTTATACACATAAAATAGAAATATTTATTTAAAAAAAAGAGGGCTGAAGAGATGACCTTGAGGTTAAGAGCAGTTGCTGCTCTCGGAAAGGACCTGGTTTCAGTTCCCAGCGCCTATATGTGACTTACAAACACTCATAACTTCAGCCAGAGCACCAGATGCCCTCTTCTGACCTACATGACGAGCACAGGGCATGCATAAGGTGTACATACATATATGTAGGAAAACCACCTGCACACATAAAATAAAATAATAAGTCTAAGCAAGGAGAACACAACTGAAGGTAGTTTTCATGTAAAACTAGATATAAACTAATATTTGAATGTTTTCATTATGATCTGATAACCAGCAAATCTTGCTCATTTGGGACCCCTGAAGTCTGCCATATTACTTTCTTCTTTGGAAAGGGATGACCGCATTTCTTTCTTTTTTAAAAAAAAAATTATTAGATATTTTCTTTATTTCAAATGTTAAGCCCTTTCCTGGTTTCCCCTCCAAAAACCCCCTATGCCACCCCCCTTTTCCCTGCTCACCAAACCACTCACTCCTGCTTCTCTGTCTTGGCATTCCCCTACACTGGGGCATCGAGCCTTCACAGGAACAAGGGCCTCTCCTCCCACTGATGTCCGACTAGGCCATCCTCTGCTACATATTTGGCTGGAGCCATGGGTCCCTTCATGTGTACTCTTTGGTTGGTGGTGTAGTCCCTGGACACTCTGGGAGTTCTGGTTGGTTCATATTGTTGTTCCTCCTATGGGATTGCAAACCCCTTCAGCTCCTTTGGTCCTTTTTCTAGTTTCTCCATTGGGGACCCTGTGCCCAGTCCAATGGTTGACTGCGAACATCCACCTCTGAATTTGTCAGGCACTGGCAGAGCCTGTCAGGAAGCAGCTATATCAGGCTCCTGTCAGCAAGCACTTGTTGGCATCCACAGTAGTGTCCGGGTTTGTTAACTGTATGTGGAATGGTTTCCCAGGTGGGTCAGTCTCTGGACAGCCTTTCCTTTAGACTCTGCTCCACACTTTGTCTCTGTAATTCCTCCCATGGGCATTTTGTTTGCCCTTTCAAGAAGGACCAAAGTATCCACACTTTGTTCTTCCTTCTTGAGCTTCATGTGGTCTGAGAATTGTATCTTGAGTGCATACCATGTGCGTTCTTTTGTGATTGAGTTACCTCACTCAGGATGACATTTTCTAGTTCCATCCATTTGCCTAAGAATTTTATGAAGTCACTGTTTTTAACAGTACTCCATTGTGTAAATGTACTACATTTTCTGTACCCATTCCTCTGTTGAGGGACATTTGGGTTCTTTCCAGCTTCTGGATATTATAGATAAGACTGCTATGAACATAGTGGAGCATGTGTCCTTATTACATGTTGTAGCATCCTCTGGGTATATGCCCCGGAGCAGTATAGCTAGGAGAACCCAGCTAGACCACAGTTCTTTAAAATTTAAAGTCAAGGATTGACTTTTCGTTGAATGCTTATAATCATGTCACTTTGCAAAGTAGGTTGTATGGCAAAACGGGCATAGAATGTTCCTCTGTATTCAAAATTATATTTTTTGGGTGAAAGGTAAAGTATGGAATGATGAGCAAGCATCACAAAGCTATGGAAGTAAAACACTAAGTGAACATAACCAGGTGCCCAAGGAGCTTTATATGGTGCAGGCAATCAAAAGGAAATCGTTGACTTTGGAGGGTAGGGCCTGGGGGCGGGGAGCAGTCTTAAAACAAGGGGCACCTGAGGTATCCCTGGAAGTGACAGGAGTTGGGCAAATGGAAAGGTGGAAGGTGTGTGTGTATCTGGTAAAGAAATGGCTTGAATAGACACTTGAAGGTACAGGAGGAAAGTCTGGGCTTATTAGGTGAGTATTTCTGTTAAGCAGGTGAGATTTTATATATGTACAAGTGTGCTATGTCAGAGAATGTCAGAGGACACAGAAGGATGACAGCAGAGAGAAAGGAAGAGAGAGGGATAGTGAGGGAGGGGGAAGGGGGAGGGGGAGGGGGGAGAGTGAGAGGGAAAGAGGAGGTAGGTGGGATGGGATGAGATGGAGGACCCACCACACTTGGAAGCAAGAGACACCATGTACAACTAAGTACCTGTTGCTTGCCCTACAGGAGTAGGCACGCTATTTTGGCAAGTCAAATCCCCAAAGGGGCACTTATGTCACGAAGCAGATTTTCCGACATGTTAAACAGTTCTTGATAGTGTTCCAGATGAAGG
This sequence comes from Mus musculus, assembly GCF_000001635.26. Classification (NCBI taxonomy): domain Eukaryota; kingdom Metazoa; phylum Chordata; class Mammalia; order Rodentia; family Muridae; genus Mus; species Mus musculus. The sequence goes on along the minus strand of NC_000067.6, from coordinate 162,449,909 downwards.
GAAGAACAGGTTTGCCTGCGATTAGTGTGACTGGTTCATTCCTAGCAAATTGACTATATTGCCAAAATCCTTGGTAATTAGCTATAAAACAGAATTTGGCTACAATTTAGATCATCTGGCCTATATGAGTATGCAGTAGAACATAAGAAAACCCTATGGGATGTGGAATAACTGTTCAGTGCACAGGGCTGCAGGGTGTTTAGCATTCTTGGCCCCACAACATCACCACTGCTCTCTGTTCCTCTTCCCTACAACCATTGCCCTATTGGTATTTCAGACACTGTGTAAATTATGTATCCTAACCCATCCCCCTTTTTAAAAAGCTTAGTGATGGTTTTGCTTATTTTTCTCTGCCAAAACAAAAAAGAAACCTTTAAAGTATTTCTCAGGAAGACAGATTTTATGAAGCTAAGATTTAGTGAGTTCTTTACTTCTTTAGTTTATCCAACAATTGCTAGGCCCCTACTGTTTGCCAGGCAAAATACAGGTCTAAACTTTGGCCTCTGAGTCCTGTGGTCAACTGATAACTTATCTGCAAAGGTATGTGATAAGGTATGTGGGTGGTGGGGAGTGGTTGGGGGGAGGGGAATTTGAGAGGCATGACAAAGCACGACAGAGGAGCAAGGAAAGGCCAGGGAGAAGGACAACGCACATCACATTTGAGTTAGAGTCTGAAGGATGCTGTTAATTTAACAGTAGTGGAATGTATTACATTATGACAGAAAGTCTTCAAGACCTAAATCCCAGAACTTTGCTTGGCTTTAGGCCCCAAAGCCAAAGAAATCAATGAAAATAACAAGAATTGTGGCTATTCTCTGCTTCTATCATAAACTTTTATTTAGGTGTTCTTAAGGCATCATATGAAAAGTACATTTTGGGAAGTTGAATATTTTAAATAAAAGGTGGATTGCATAACCTTTAATTTCCTTCTCATTTTTATTCTTTAATTTTAAAAAACGATTTATTTTATGTGCATGAGTATTTTGTATGTATGTATGTATGTATGTATGTATGTATGTATGTATTTATGTATGTATGTGTACCATGTGCATGCCTGGTGCCCACACAGGCCAAAAGAGGGTATCAGATGGCATGGAATTGGAGTTATAGATGGTTGTCAGCTGTCATATATGTGTGTGATGGGAACTGCACCTGGGTCCTCTGGAAGATCATCACGTGCCCCTAACTGCCAAGCGTCTCCCCAGTCACACTTTCATTCCTGGCAGAGGTGCAGCTTTCCTAGAGAACTTCTTAAAAGGTGATTCTAAAAAGAAAAAAAGAAAAAGTAATCTGTGAACTAAAGGATCAAGTCAAAAGCAGGATAATGAGGTCTGAAATTATTTTGCCGTGACTCCTGTTTGCCATGGAGAGTAAAAAATATGCCCCGCCTTTGATTTCTCCCCAACCCCAGCCCAGCTCTGCTGCTGCTACCCCAGTGGCTTGTTCCCGTTAACCCGATTCCTTGACCTTTAACTACTGCACTGAAGAATTCAGACTCCCAAACCGTGAATTGCCTCATTCATATCTGCAGGGTTCAGACTGCACTTGAGTTTTAGGTGGGGTGTCTGACTATAAACAGACTAGAGGGGAGGGTGGGTGTTCTGCGAACGTACTGACCACTGCTGTCTTAATTACTCACTGAGAGTTTCCGGCACTCAGCGCAAGGATGTTCAGGCCAGCCCTCGTGACAGATCATACTGCCTCTGGTTGGCTCATATGGTTGGGAGAGAATATGGATGATAAAGTGACATTTTCATCTTCGAACATGGCATGGAGGAGAATGGGGAAGTGATCACTAACGATAAGATGCTCAACAAGCTCCCAAAGCAAGGACCAGTGACCCTCGGTGAAGCTTGCATGACATTCTTTTCAATACAAACGGAAAGACAATAGTGAGCTGTTTTCTCCTTTCAATCATATTCCTTAGGAACAACAGCCTCATTTCCTATTTTGTATTTCTCCATGGTAAATAATGAAGGCATCTCCACAAATGGAATAATCCAGAAAGATTAATTTAAAAATCTTTAATTAATAAATTAATTTATTTTTTTGGGCTGGGGACAAACTCAATCAGTTGAGAAACTTTCTTACATCTTGGTTAGACTGGGAATTTATTCAGGAAAAGATGTCTGTAAGTTACTCCCTTTCTTCAAACGCCTAACAGCCCTGGTAGAAGGGTCTGCTGAACTAAAAGCTTTCTTAAGCTTTGGGGAGCAGACGTGCTGTGGCAGAGACGGAAGCGCATCTTACTGATCTGCTGCCTATCTTCATAGCTGTGAACCAGCATTTATCCAAGTTTGTTGTCAAAGAGCAACATGGTCATGCCTTCCTTTGTCCTTCCTTCCTTGAGGTGCCCCACCCCACTCCATCTGTGCGTCGAAGTCAAGAATAACTTGGGGTATCATTTCTCAGGTCCCATCCACCTGGCATTTTGAGGCAGGTTCTCATTAGCTTATAGCTCTCCGAGCAGACTAGGCTGGCTGGCCAGTGAGTCCTGCAGATTTTGCCTGCCTCCGTTTCCCCAGCACTGAGGTGATGCCCGGCTTTTCTGTAGGTTCTGGGGGGTATTTAACTCAGATCTTCATGCCTGAATGGTAAGCACTTTTCCAGCTGACTTGCCACCTGAGCTCTTGTTTCTTTTTCTATCTCAGCTTGACACATCTGCAAAGGTTTATTACTAGTTTGACTAGGGCCTCTGATTTGTCTTCAGAAATAGTGACATTGTTGGGACCTTGGTCAAGCAGACCCTATAACCTTGATGAATATATTCCTCACATTTAAGGCCAGATTTTCTTTTTCAGTGTTTTGATGAGAAACAAATACATGGAAAGCCAGAAATATTCTGAGGCAATCATGCATCCGGTTGGATCTCTGACATCATGGAAAGTTACCATGCCAGTCCAGTGTTTATAACATGTTTGTAAAATTTCAACACTGAGCCTCCTGCCTTCTTCTAAGTGTGTGTAGTCCTGGAGTAAAATACGTGGCCTTTGTGTTACTGACTTTAACTTCCTGGAACATCTTCCTAATTCAGCTTGTGAGTCCTGGTTCAATCAAACATGGTTGGTGGCTTTGGCTTACCTACTGGCTTAAATGATGTGTTTGTCCCCAACTCAGTCCATCCAGTGCATAGGTAAAGTGGAAGATTCTGCTTTAGTTGCTTAAAGAAGTGAGGACCGGAGGCCAGATAGTTCCCCTGACCCCTGCTTTGGTTCTCAAATGACAAATCATCATAGGTTTGAGTGGAAATCACTTCTTCTACTATTTAGAGAAAGAACTAAGAATTGGCTACATAGTGCCCTTCCTTCAGGGCCACTTTAGATTGCTCTGAGTGTTTGAAGGCACAGAAGTACTCAGGTAGTTGAACATTGCCAGGCAATTGTTTCAATAATGCATCATTCAAAGTTCATTTACAGATAATGGGAGAATACACTAACTATTCAAGAAAAAAAATGGAATAGAATATAAATAAAAACATGTCCCATAAGGGATTAGGTGCTTACTAATTATTAATTGTTAATATGGTTATTTTAGAAGAGAATCAGCTCCTAAGCAAGGCCTCCAGATGTGCATTTCAGGAAGACAGTGTAGAGCTAGAAGAACTGATGCCTTCTTTGTCACCCTTAAGAGGCTAGGGACTCAGGAAATCTTATGACAGCTACTAGCTTAAAAAGGGCTCCACTCAAGCTATGACTAGGAGCCAGGAGGCAACAGTGATCTTCTGGAATGTTCTGTTAGCTGAGATTGAGGGATGGCCCGGCTATGAGCACTAGGGTCTTTAGAGCACTCTCCCAGCTGCTGTGTCTGCATTGCTGGTGCCTGAGTGCCTCTCTTCTCTCACTTAATTTAACTCTAATTCCAGATCTCCTGGAAATGCCTCTAATGGTGAAGACTAAACTGCAATTCACCCTCACGGTAGTACATCTATGGCGAGACCTAAATTACATCAAGAATGCTAGTTACAGGAGAGTCTGGGAAAAGAACATTTTAGTGGTCTAAGCTCTGTAGTGTAAGAAGGCAAACTGAGAGCTTAAAAGAGAAGTGGAGACACTTTGTTCCAGTGTTGTTCCCTGTAATGGCCAGAATATACACTTAGAATTTGGCTAAGTATAGGAAACAATGTTCAGATATAAACTTCTATGTTACATAGGTCTCTAATCAAGAGTTTTTCCATGCTGGGGTTTGAGCCCAGGGCCTTATAAATTTCAGAGAGCTGCTTTAATTTTGGGGTGTTTCTCCCACCCTCCAAGTAGGGTCTTAAGATAGGTTTTGGTTTTGTTCCCATTATCTAAGTCTCCAGAAGAGCATCTAGCAGCCTATAATTGTACATTCAGATGTGGCATCTGGAATAACTCAGGTATTTTGATGTATTCATGGTCTGAATCCCATCTCTTTAAACTTGGCTATCTTTGAAATTAGACTTTTCCCACTGGTGATAGGCCAGTGTACTTAAATGAGATTTTTTTTTTTTGGAACAGAGAACAGTAAGTAGAGTAAATGAAACACAAGCAATTTTAGTTTTGTAGTCTGTGAAGTTTAGCTAGCACAATCCTGAGTGTTCTATGGAGTGAAATTACCCCTTTCTGGTACACATTGTTGGGGTAACAAGGCTGACACGAGGTGTGGAAGGCAGATACATCAGGAGGAAGCAGGGATGGGAGGTGCCCATGCCTTCCTGTTAAGATCCTGATTTGTGAGGCCATGTGTTGGCACCTGTTCTTTTAGGCTACACGATTAGGTTCTTATATCTTGACCTCCCTTCTAACCCTTACTCCATCCCAACCTCTTCCAACCCCAACACTAGGTAAGAGAGAAAGAAGGTTAGAGGGAAAAGGAGACAAAGAGTTCTACGGCTACTTCCTGCTAGGTAGGGTCGTTGTGTTCCTTGGGGCCAGGCTAATCTTCATCGTCAGGTTATTCCCGTTCTTCTTCTTATCTCTGCACAGGGCCACTTGACAAACCACAACAGCAGCACGCAGGAGCAGCAGCCTTCTTAGAGCTCACCTTTGGGGCTCTCACATTTATACCTTCACAGAAGTTCCCAGAACTCCAAAGTAAACTATCTGCAGCCGGACAAAACCACAACCCCTGCTAGTACACGTGGTAAATCATAATCACTTTCTGTGAAGCAGCCTCTAATTCCACACATCTGGGACTAAAAAATACATTCACGTAACGTAACTGGGCTTTTAAAGAAACCAAAATTTTCACTACAGCTATGCATATATATATCTTCTGTATAGGTGAAAAATTCATTCATTCCATTACCTGGCAGGATAACCCAGAATTGATGATGATGATGACTCCTGCTGCTGCTGCTGCTAAAGTTGCGTTGTTTTTTCTAGGACCATGTTCTGTTGACTACTTATAATGCTCACTGCAAGTCTCTCTCTCTCTCTCTCTCTCTCTCTCTCTCTCTCTCTCTCTCTCTCTCTCTCTCTCTCTGTGTGTGTGTGTGTGTGTGTGTGTGTGAGTGTGTATGTGTATACATGTGCGTGATTATGGGCACACATAAGCTGTATACAAGCCTTTGTCATGTTCATTGTCTTAGAATCTAGACCACAACTTGGCACTTAGAGAGTGTTCAATATTTGGATAAATAGATGAATAAGCAGACAGTGAAGGGCAATGGAGTGGAACTCAGGGTATCAGCACTGTAATTCACCAGAAAGTCAACTGCCTTCTGCATAAGTCCTGTGTGCCCCTTGACAGAAGTCATGCTGGTGCTTCATAGCAACGCTGACACCTGACACCCACAACCCGCAGAATAAATCCACGTACTGTAAACCTGGCTATTTCATGTTTTTGATTTTCAGTTTAAGCTGGAGACGGAGAACTGGGTACCTTTAAGCCTCTTTTAGGATAGATTAAAGTACACAATTGGTTGGGTCAGTCTTGTTTAAGATGTATTATTTATAGATTATGTACATGTGTGTCCACGTGTGTGTACGTGCACATGAATGCAGGTACCTATAGAATCCAGAGGAGGGAGGCAGATCCTCTGGAGTTACAGATACAAGTGGTCATGAGCTCCCTCTATTCCCTGCCTCATGCGGGTGCTGGGAATCAAACTCTAGTCCTCCTCGTGAGCAGTATCACTCAAAGTTTTTACAGAGTTATCATCTATTTTTATTTTATGTGTATGAGTGTTTCATCCGCAAGTGTGTACCACACTTATGCCTGGTACCTATGAGAGTCAGAAGAGGGCACCAGATACCCTGAAACAGGAGGTAAGGATTGTTGCAAACAGCCCATAGGGTACTGGGTAATGAACTTTGATCCTCTGAAAAAGCAGGAAATGTTATTAGCTGCTGAGCTATCTCTAGTTCCTTTGGTGGTTTTAGGTACTATAGAAGGGTGTGTGTGTGTGTGTGTGTGTGTGTGTGTGTGTGGTGTGTGTGTGTGTTTGTTCTGTTGAGCAAGATAACCATTTCTTTATACATTTGTAAATTAGTTATGGACAAAATTTTCCTTTATCTAGGAAATTGATATGAACAAGATGTACTTACTGTAAGCTAGTAAGACAGGATTTTATTTTTCTTTATAAACATAATTCGTTACATAGAATAATATTAGCCCATTGTATATTTTATAGGATTTCTTCTTTTTTTCCCTTTTTAAAAATTAGGTATTTTCCTCATTTACATTTCCCAATGCTATCCCAGAAGTCCCCCATATCCACCCCCCCACTCCTCTACCCACCCACTCCCCCTTTTTGGCCCTGGCGTTCCCCTGTACTGGGGCATATAAAGTTTGCAAGTCCAATGGGCCTCTCTTTCCAGTGATGGCCAACTAGGCCATCCTTTGATACATATGCAGCTACAAACAAGAGCTCCGGGGTACTGGTTAGTTCATATTGTTGTTCCACCTATAGGGTTGCAGATCCCTTTAGCTCCTTGGGTACTTTCTCTAGCTCCTCCATTGGGGGCCCTGTGATCCATCCAATAGCTGACTGTGAGCATCCACTTCTGTGTTTGCTAGGCCCCGGCATAGTCTCACAAGAGACAGCTATATCTGGGTCCTTTCAGCAAAATCTTGCTAGTGTATGCAATGGTGTCAGCATTTGGAAGCTGATTATGGGATGGATCCCTGGATATGGCAATCACAAGATGGTCCATCCTTTCGTCACAGCTCCAAATTTCGTCTCTGTAACTCCTTCCATGGGTGTTTTGTTCCCAATTCTAAGAAGGGGCAAAATGTCCACACTTTGGTCTTTGTTCTTCTTGAGTGTCATGTGTTTAGCAAATTGTATCTTATATCTTGGGTATCCTAAGTTTCTGGGCTAATATCCACGTATCAGTGAGTACATATTGTGTGAGTTCCTTTGTGAATGGGTTACCTCACTCAGGATGATGCCCTCCAGGTCCATCCATTTGGCTAGGAATTTCATAAATTCATTCTTTTTAATAGCTGAGTAGTACTCCATTGTGTAGATGTACCACATTTTCTGTATCCATTCCTCTGTTGAGGAGCATCTGGGTTCTTTCCAGCTTCTGGCTATTATAAATAAGGCTGCTATGAACATAGTAGAGCATGTGTCCTTCTTACCGGTTGGAACATCTTCTGGATATATGCCCAGGAGAGGTATTGCGGGATCCTCCGGTAGTACTATGTCCAATTTTCTGAGGAACCACCAGAAGGATTTCCAGAGTGGTTGTACAAGCTTGCAATCCCACCAACAATGGAGGAGTGTTCCTCTTTCTCCACATCCTCGCCAGCATCTGCTGTCACCTGAATTTTTGTTCTTAGCCATTCTGACTGGTGTGAGATGGAATCTCAGGGTTGTTTTGATTTGCATTTCCCTGATGATTAAGGATGCTGAACATTTTTTCACGTGCTTCTCAGCCATTTGGTATTCCTCAGGTGAGAATTCTTTGTTTAGCTCTGAGCCCCATTTTTTAATGGGGTTATTTGATTTTCTGGAGTCCACCTTCTTGAGTTCTTTATATATATTGGATATTAGTCCCCTGTCTGATTTAGGATAGGTAAAGATCCTTTCCCAATCTGTTGGTGGCCTTTTTGTCTTATTGACGGTGTCTTTTGCCTTGCAGAAGCTTTGCAGTTTCATGAGGTCCCATTTGTCAATTCTCGATCTTACAGCACAAGCCATTGCTGTTCTCTTCAGGAATTTTCCCCCTGTGCCCATATCTTGAGGCTTGTCCCCACTTTCTCGTCTATAAGTTTTACTGTCTCTGGTTTTATGTGGAGTTGTTTGATCCACTTAGATTTGACCTTAGTACAAGGAGATAGGAATGGATCAATTCCCATTCTTCTACATGATAACCGCCAGTTGTGCCAGCACCATTTGTTGAAAATGCTGTCTTTTTTCCACTGGATGGTTTTAGCTCCCTTGTCAAAGATCAAGTGACCATAGGTGTGTGGGTTCATCTCTGGGTCTACAATTCTGTTCCATTGGTCTACTTGTCTGTCACTATACCAGTACCATGCAGTTTTTATCACAGTTGCTCTGTAGTACAGCTTTAGGTCGGGCATGGTGATTCCACCAGAGGTTCTTTTATCCTTGAGAAGAGTTTTTGCTATCCTAGGTTTTTTGTTATTCCAGATGAATCTGCCGATTGCCCTTCCTAATTCGTTGAAGAATTGAGTTGGAATTTTGATGGGGATTGCATTGAATATGTAGATTGCTTTTGGCAAGATAGCCATTTTTACTATATTGATCCTGCCAATCCATGAGCATGGGAGATCTTTCCATCTTCTGAGATCTTCTTAATTTCTTTCTTCAGAGACTTGAAGTTCCTATCATACAGATCTTTCACTTCCTTAGTTAGAGTCACGCCAAGATATTTTATATTATTTGTGACTATTGAGAAGGGTGTTGTTTCCCTAATTTCTTTCTCAGCCTGTTTATCCTTTGTGTACAGAAATGCCATTGACTTGTTTGAGTTAATTTTATATCCAGCTAGTTCATTGAAGCTGTTTATGAGGTTTAGGAGTTATCTGGTGGAATTTTTAGGGTCACTTATATATACTATCATATCATCTGCAAAATGTGATATTTTGACTTCTTCCTTTCCAATTTGTATCCCCTTGATCTCCTTTTGTTGTCGAATTGCTCTGGCTAGGACTTCAAGTACAATGTTGAATAGGTAGGGAGAGTGAACAGCCTTGTCTAGTCCCTGATTTTAATGGGATTGCTTCCAGCTTCTCACCATTTACTTTGATGTTGGCTACTGGTTTGCTGTAGATTGCTTTTATCATGTTTAGGTATGGGCCTTGAATTCCTGATCCTTCCAAGACTTTTATCATGAATGGGTGTTGGATTTTGTCAAATGCTTTCTCAGCATCTAACGAGATGATCATGTGGTTTTTGTCCTTGAGTTTGTTTATATACTGGATTATGTTGATGGATTTTCGTATATTGAACCATTCCTGCATCCCTGGGATGAAACCTCCTTGGTCAGGATGGATGATTGTCTTGATGTGTTCTTGGATTCGGTTAGCAAGAACTTTATGAGGATTTTTGCATCAATATTCATAAGGGATATTGGTCTGAAGTTCTCTATCTTTGTTGGGTCTTTTTATGGTTTAGGTATCAGAGTAATTGTGGCTTCATAGAATGAGTTGGGTACAGTACCTTCTGTTTCTATTTTGTGGAATGGTTTGTGAAGAACTGGGATTAGATCTTCTTTGAAGGTCTGATAGAACTCTGCACTAAACCCATCTGGTCCTGGGCTTTTTTTGGTTGGGAGACTATTAATGACTGCTTCTATTTCTTTGGGGGATATAGGGCTGTTTAGAGCATTAACCTGATCTTGATTCAACTTTGGTACCTGGTAGGATTTCTTGTATACAAAATTACAGAGAAAAGAATGATTTATTATGTTGTGTGGTGTGGTCCCAGTACAGCTCTTGTTATAGCTAGTTGAGGATTATTGCCTAAAGGGTAGAGGAGAGCTGTTAATGGGTGCCAAGTCCAGATGTGCCAGCTGTGGGAGGCTCTTTATGTGTCACAAAAGAGTACTGGAAAGTCTGTTCTGGAAAATAACCATCCATGTCTGTGTATTTATTAATAGAGTTGTATATGTTAGAAGGAAACAGAAGCAAGCTAAATGTCAAACATTTGTAACATCTCAAAATAGGCTAATCTACAGCCTGTAGACCTGATGGTGAAGAGGTGTGTTTATTGCCAAGAAACATCATTATACAGCTAAGTTAGCAGTACAAGCTACAAAACCATATGTCAAGTGTGGAAATATTTTTATGAAAATGTGTGGGTAAACATGTCTGAAAAGGTCTAAGATAAAATATCCATGTTGACAATTGACTGGGAGTAGAGCTATAGTTTATTTATTTTTTTACTTAGTTATATTAATTTTTAAAGACTAAGGAGCGCATAGTATTTGTATCATAAAAGAGTGATTACTGTACAGTCTCTCTATCTTAGTTTTCCAACTAAGACCTCTATTAAAACATCTGTCCAAAATACAGAGCAAATCATGAAGAGTAAAGCAAAAGCCAGAAACCAATCAACCAACTAAATAATGCCACGTGCTGCTTATTTTTTTCTGAATTTCAATACATTTTTATGATGGGCCCACAGTACTTGTGTAGTTTATTCTAAAGTAGTTTTGGTTGCGAATAGAACTAATTTTGCTGGCTCATACCCCAAATCTTGGCACATAAGAACACTTAGTTTGGCAAGGATACTTGTGCTGCTGTCCCATGACTTGTTTTGTATCATAAAAAAGTTTTGATCATGTTCTATTTATCTGCGTATTTAGCATTTTAATCAATCACATGTGAAAATTTTCTGGCTTCACTGATTTCTTGCTTTAACCGCAAATAATTACTTACAGAGAGATGAAATTAATGACGGGGACCCTTCAGATATCATTAATATTCTTTATTGGGATCGTGATTTTGAATACACATTAGCTCTAATGTAGACCAGACGTGAGGTAGTGTTTGTCTTTTCAGTAGCTTGAATTGCAGAGATGGACTGTGATAGATGTGCTTAGGGGAGGGTTGTTCTGCTAGGCTTTGTCTTTCCTTGTTAGACCTGTGCAGAGGGGCCTGGAGGGCGTGGTTCCCCATCGTAATTGTGGCAAGTTTCAGGACTGAAGTTCTCTGACTCGAGGCAGAAGGCCAGGCCAAGCAAGCCAAGTGGCATCCTTCAGCCAGGGTTTGATGGCTGGCAGTGAGGTATTATCCTAGGTTCCCTGCCACAAGTGTGGACAGGTTCAGGCAGAACGGAACTCCAAATCTCAGCGCTCAAGACCAGGCCCCAGTGTGCTTGTGTTGCAGGTACCTCTGACCCCCCAGGGGCCAAAGGAGAGGGCCCAGCCTCAGCCCAGAAACCTAGCAGAGAAACAGGGTTCGCAGAAGGATTTGTCTTACTCACCTTCTCTCAAGAAGGGTTAACCAGCCAGCACAAAAATGTTCTAGAATATTTCAGATCCAAATCTTCAAAATAGTACATTTATAATAGCCAGTGAAGTCTTCTTAAGATGAATTCTTACCAGATGAGAACTATTTTTGATTTTATTTTGAGATAATTTCAAGCTGCCAGAAGTTTGTAAGAACAGCATTAAAACAAACCCTGGTTTGTTAGAATTTGCTTTGTCATTCCATTTCTGTCCCTTTTGGGCTCTGACCATTTGACTGTCAGGGATCAGTATCACCATGTTGATAGTAACCATGACAGTGTGTGTTTCCTAAGAGCAGCTATGCCGTCCTGTGTAACCATAGAGATGTGAAGTCCATGTTCAAAACCTGCCTTTTATCTCAATAGTAATTTGTAGATAACACTTCCTCTTGCCTAAGGAAATCACAGCCACACATTATATCTTACTGTCATGTCTTAATACTTTGATTTAGAATAATTCCTTAGCCTTTCCTTTTATGGTATATATATATGTATGTATATATGTATATATGTGTATATATGCACACACACATATGCTTTAACTAGTTCTTTGATAAGCAGTGTTGACCATATTCATTCCCTTTCCCAACCTCTCCCAGATCCACTGTCCCTTCCCGACCCATTCAACTTGTGTCACCCTGTTGGGATTATTCTGTATGTATAATTATTAATCCAATTTCTGAAATTTTCTTTGGAAAGCATATTTTTGTAGATTTCCACTTTTAAATCACAGTGAAACTATCATAAACTCTTCTTATCATTGAACATTTATTTTCTATCAAAAATAACATCGTAAGGATAAATATTTTTTACTCAATAAATTACTATATGATACCCTCTTTACTTTCAAATGGCACAAGCTCCTGCTTTTAACACATAAACACTTATGGTAGACCCGATGCTAAACCAGTAATTAAAGGTGTGTGCCCGAGTGTGTGTGAGTGTGTGTGTGTATGCGCGAGCGTGGAAATATGCATATGTGTATGAAGTAAAGGTTATTTCCCAGTTTGAGTTTGGGGGCTTTTCTCTGGGTACAGCTTTGTTGTACTGTAACGAGGCTGCTGTCCTGCTCAGTGTGCTTGCAGCACCTTTCACACTGACAGTGTATTGTCATCTTCTCAGCCTGACTGCTGTAGGACCACAGGATGCTGAATACACTTTAGTTGGCTGAGTCTTCAAGGTCTGGCCTGGTTCTGGTGCTGATAAACTTCTTGGACTCTGGGAGAAGGTGTGGGCTTTTGATTCAAGGGATAGCTTACAGTTTCCCAGAGGGAAATAGACTTCTATTTGGGCCCACCATTGTCTTTGGAAACTTGTAGCAAGACCGGTAGCAGAAAAGGTCAGTTAAGTTTGTTTCTTCTTGGAGTAGTTCTTTGTCCCAGGACACAGCATCATCTCCTGTGTGATGCTCTGTCCATCCTTCCATGCGTTCTAGCCTTAGGCCTGGTATTACATCACTCACACTAATTACTTAGTGTTAATTACTAAGTGGTAATTTTCTGGAAGGCCTTCACACTTTCTATCTGTTAGAACTGCTTGCCCTGTGACAGACTACCCCAAACGTAGCGCCTAGTAATTTGGCTCATGATTCTGTGTAGTCAGCATTTCAGCCTGGGCTCAGTGGGGCTCAGCTGAGTCCTGCTGAGAGTCACTCCCATGCACAGCTGCTGGGTCAGCTGGGTGGCTGACTGATGCCCAGGCCAGTTCAGTTATGTTTTCCTGGACTCCTGGTCTAGCTTACGCTCATGATGTGATATTGCCAGCAGGGCTCCCAAGACCACCAAGTAGGCAAATTCTCTAAGATACAATAACTTTTCAGGTTTCTGTGTCTGTGAAATGCAACATGCCTGCTTCTGTCCCATTGTCCAGAGAGAAATCAGGTGGCCACGCCCAGAGTCAGTGTGTGATGGCTCTAGCAAAGGGTGTGCATAGAGGGAGGAGTGAAGAAATAGGGTTGCTCTGACAAGGTAATTGATGTTAGGGTCATAGCTTACCCATTGATCTTCTCATGGTGTTTGTCATGGGCTTGGTGCTGTGGAAATGTTGACTGTGCCATCTGGCTTTCTTTAGCATCTCCCAGCCCAAGCTTGGATCATCTCTGGTGCACAGAGAAGGCACAAAAGAACCACTCTAGTTGTGCTGAGTTAGAAGAAGTTGCTTCGAGCTCACCTGCTGATGAGAAGTCTATAGCGAGGACATGGATATGACCCTCAGTTAACACTGTCAGGAGGTTGCTTAGAATCCAATGACAGTTTCTATTCAAGAACAGTTCTAGTCAAGAAGATACCTACACTGACTCTTATGCCGTATCTTCCTTTTCTTCTGTATGATGCCCCTATTTATTCTGAGACAACAAGGGAGAGAGCACATAGTTGTCAAGACCAACCCTAGCAGTGAAGACCACTGATGAGGTCATGGTGAAATGTCACATGACCAGGAACAGTCCCACCTTTGGACTTCTGTCATAGTGTTTTTAGAGTGCCCTGCTCTGTCTTCTTTAGCCTGTGCCTCCTTGTGTGTACTGGGATAGGTTGGGCTAAGCATGTGTCAGGATAGGTATCCAACCATGAGTTCAGGCTCCTTACAAACAGCATTCTAGGTAACCCGGACCTCACAGCTACCTCTAAATAGCCTCCAGCTGCCTTCAGGACATTCTCGTGACACTGCTTTTCTCCTATATATGTGCTCTGTCATGTGACCCTTCCAGGCCCAGAGGCTAAGGAGTAGCTGATGCATACTGGAGGCTGCTAGAAAAGGGGGGGCATGAGTTTTGGCAAAGAGTACTCTAACCTTGCCCTGGATGTCCCAGAAAGAGAAGGCTGGAACTATAATCAGGGTGAGATATTGACAGGTCTTGTGGGAGAGGCTACTTTACCCTGCGCTGCAAAAGTTGGGGAGAGCCTGAGGGAGATGCCCACAAGCTATCGAGAGTGCCAGCATCTCTCCAGAGACCAATTTGTTCCAACTTGTATTTTGGAGGTTTTGCTAAGCTGAGGATGGCCTCTGGAATACAATGAGCTAAAAAGTGCTGTTTGTGTACTTCTCTCACTGGGTTCCAGTTGAGCAAGTGGATTTGGTCACCAGTGCTATGAGAGTATAAATGGAGATGTTGGCTGATAATGTATAGAAAGAAAAAGTGAACTCAAGGTTGTTTTAAGAAATTAGAGTTGTTAAGATTTCCATAAATAACTTCCAATAAATAGGTACCAAGTCCACATGAGTTTAATCCTCAAGTAAGTTGGCATCTTAATGAGCATGTGGTATAGGGCCCAGAATAGGGACTGGTGAGGGGGCTGGCCCAGGGTGCTGAATGCAGACATATAACCAGAAAAAACTGGCAGGTAGTAGTGGCGCTGCAGTTATCACACATTTCACACGTTGTTTTCCTGTCCCTCTGTCACCTCTGTGTAAAGAATGTGTCTGGAATCATGGTCCTGGTAAGTTACCTTTGGGCTTGTTATTTACATGACTCTTAGGAATTCTAGAATGGTCCGGGTATCTGTAATAGAATTAGAATCACAGCTTACGATTGGTTGGCTATGGTTAGAATTTGATGTCAGATGGAACAGAATGGCATCTTATCTTTTATAGCCCGAGTGTTAAGCCAGGAAGTGATTGGTAATGAATGCTTGCTTAGTAATTTCGTTTCTAAGACATCTGATTAATGAGCACCCTGTAAACATTACTTCAGATGCATGCAGATCTCTGATAGGGGTTATTTCTCACCCCAGAACTCTCTTTATTTTCCTTCTCCTTCTTGTTAGTTTAACGTTTGAAAGAGGCACCGCACATCTCTGCAGAATGTTATTTCCTTTGCTTATTATAGAACTATATTCTAATGTGATGTGTGATTGGGGACTAACATTATCATTAAGCACAAGGACAGGAGAAGGTCAGTTTGTCAGGCTGCTTAATTATCAGGGAAACCATTGCTCTGTGAAGGGGAAAGATGTGAGTGGGTCACCTTCTGCAAAGCGAGAAACAGCCCCCATTAGGGAGTCAGGCTACTGGAAATGGTGCACTTATCCATAAAGTCATGGGACTCAACGACTGTTTCGTTACGTTTTAAGACTCCTACAGCCAGGCCATGTTCCTCTGACTTACAAGTTTTCATTTCAAACCTTTGATATTTTTCTTCTTCTGTTACCTATAGCTGGAAATCAGTTCACTTATTATAATATAATAAGTATCTAGGCAAAGCTAAGTAGTAGAAATTTTTCTTTTACTTTATCACTAAAGAATTTTGCTTGTGAAGTGTGTTGAAAAATAAGAAGGGTAACATCATATTTACAATAGGGTTTAGGAGGCAGATCTCCGGTTATACAATGGACATTAAATGGGAGAATGCATGAAGTCATTCTGTTAGAGAATTCTCTGCTAGAGAAAGAGGAAATGATATTATTTTCCTAGAGAACAAACTCAGTAGCTATTTGAAACACTTATAAAGGTTTCCCAATACGCACAGAGCTGGCGCAGATGCGGGAAATGACGGTGGTGGGATCCTCTAGCATCCTGACATTGGCTGGAGAGAATTGTGCTGTAAGGAGGAGGGAGTCCATTGACAAGTGGGAGGGGAGCTCCTGCTGTCTTCCTCCTTGACCTCCTGACCTGGAGTAACTCATGTAGCTGTTTTCAGCATTGGGGGTGGGGGCGATAATGCTGCTTCTTGGAAACTTGTTAGATTCCATGAGGATTGAATGTGATGACACAGAGCCCTGTGTGCATGGAAGTTAGCCAGGTGCCAGGACATCTGACAGCAACCTTCTTCAGAGGTGGGGAGAATCACAATCCTCTATCTTTTTGTCTTGTTTTGTTTTGTTTTGTTTTGTTTTTGTTTTTTCGTGACAGAGTTTCTTTGTGTAGCCCTGACTGTTCTGGAACTCACTCTGTAGACCAGGCTGGCCTCGAATTCAGAAATCCACCTACCTCTGCCTCCCAAGGGCTGGGATTAAAGGCGTGTGCCACCACCGCCCGACAATCCTCTATCTTTTAAGGGATATCAGAAATACCTTGGTGATGTGGTCTCAGGAGGAATCCTAGGGAGCAGTGGCCACATTGGAGTCCACCTTAATAAGAAAATCACGGGCACAGCACAGTGAACCTGTGGCCGTCAGAGGACTTCTTGCCTCAGGTGGTTCTCCCCATCATTTGGGTCCCAGAGATCAAACTCAAGTCATCAGGCTTGGTGGCAATTACCCTCCCTGCTGAGTCATCTCACAAGCTCCTGGGCATACTTTTTTTTAAAGTCATTGGAAAGAAGTTTAATGAAAAAGTGGCTATTTTAATAGGCCATGAGTAGTGAGGATGGTCTATAATAATAATAAAAAAGAAAATATAAAATCAAAGTCCATTATATACAAATAGGAAAATATCACAAGAGATCTCATTGGTTTGTTTAAGTGATACATACTAAGGCCCAGCAAATCTAATAATTTACTTATGAATGATCTAAATAGGAGAGGAAGCTATACAAACAAGAACATTTACTTAAAAAAAAACTCAGTGTATTTATTTAAATAACTTTCTGTGTATAAGTGTGTGGGAAATGTATACAATACCAAGGAGGAAGCATCTAAAGGAACATGAAAGAGCAGCATTTATGTAAAATGTAGTGACTTTCTACTAGAAAAATTGGCTCTAGTTTATGCATTTAATAGGATATACTTTAAACTTTAAGGAATAGGTAGCTACTCTGACACGTTCATAGAAAAAGAACTTAATACATTTTGTCAGTACGGTGCCAGGGGCCTGTGGCAGAGAATTAGTGAAGTTGGTAAGAAAATTAGGAGAAGACAATCATGAAGAAGTTAAAACAAGGGAAAAGAGAAAGAGCTCTTTGTTTTCCTCTAAAGCTCTGGGCTATGAAGACAGATGAAGATAAGGCTGCAGGCTCCAGGAGATGGAAAGATCTTTTTAAATCTGATTCTTTACTGGAAATTTAGTAGAGACCAGCTGAACAGTCATCTGAGCTAATCAAAGACCCTGAAAGATAGGTCGTTGTCTGACCTGGTGTTAATAGTTTCCATGTTTAATGTAGCTGACATGCTCCATGGATGTGGATGAATGTGCTGTGTTGTAGTTAGCTTCAGCTGTTGACTGGATACAACTCAGAGTCACGTGGGAAGAGGGATCCTCAACTGAAGATTTGCCTAGCTAGAGGCTGGCTAAGAAAGCTCGCTTTGCAAGTCAGTGAGCAGCATTCTGGTTTTTGCACCAAGCTCCCGTCTTGGCTTCACTCTGTCACGGACTGTAACCTCCCAGCTGAAATAAACCATCTCCTCCCCAAGTTGTTTTTGGTCATGATGTTCATCAGAGCCAAAGAAAGCAGACCAGGACTTTCTGCAAACTCATTTCAGGTTGCCCTGGCTCTGACTTTGAAGCCAGATCTTTCCATTTGAGGTGATACCCAGAGTGCTAAGGACTGGGGTGGAAGGAGTTGAGACAAAGAGAATATGCATGTCTCAGTCTCAAGAGCAATTCTCTTTATTTACCACAGGATCAGTGAGTCAATTGATGATCTTGGGGTCTGCCACTCAAAGGTCCAGGAAACCAGTGTGTGTGTGTGTGTGTGTGTGTGTGTGTTGGGGGTGGGGCAGATGAACACTGGCATCACCTTAAAGCATGCCTGGGAGCTATTTCATATTTTAAACCCCAGCTTGTTCTTTGTACTGTGAGACGGGGGCTAAGAATAACTTTTGTAGTGAATTTGTTTTCTGGTTTTATTTTAAGACCCAGGTTTTTCAAGCTTTCTCCATTCTTTTTTTTTTTTTTTTGACATTTTTTTTTTAATTAGGTATTTTCCTCGTTTACATTTTCAATGCAATCCCAAAGGTCCCCCATACCCACCCCTAGCTTTCTCCATTCTTGTGAGACAAGCTTATTCTGTGAATCTATATGAAGTAGTATTTCTGGCAAAGCAGGAAAACATCCGCCCAAAACCCAAAAAAACCAATTAGTTCATTTTCCTAGAAAACAACCAGATATTTTCCTAGAGCTAAAGTGTGGTCAAATCCATGCAAACTTGAGTTAGTAACTTCCCAGGTAAAGTTAGTTTCAAATTGTGAATTTAACAGAATGTATTTTTAGGAAGGTAGATGATACACCTACTCCACAGCTCTCTGAATGAAAAAGTAACCCATAGGAAGTATTGAATATCAATGTAATTAGCTTGAAAGTGACTTACACTGGGGAAAGATACCTTTTGAGTACTGCCCCATGGATGTGTTTGGGAATCATGGGAGTTGTAGTCCATGATGGTAGAGTAACAATGATGTTCAGTTTTGTATGTGTAGTCTTGTTTGTTAGAGACCAGTGTCAGCCTCAACAGTGTAATCGCCTGGACACCAGGACCGCAGGGAAGACAGCACTGACCATGCCACCCTTCATGACTATCCAGAAGTCTGCTCTGTCCTAGGAGGTGTGACCTCACAGCGGATACCCTGGTCCTTTGCTCTTACAGTCCTTTCCACCCTATTTTCATCGATGCTCCTGGAGCCTGAGGTGCAGGAGTCGAGCTAGCTGTAACTCTAGTGGTCACGTCAGTGTGGAAGGAGGAAATCTCACAGGGCCTCGCCCCAGGACAAAGAACCACAGGCAGCTGGGAGCAGGGGGATTAGATTATCCAGTTCCAACTGGTCAACCTTGAGTGTCATATATAAAAGCAACACTAAATGGATTCTTCAGGCTGTATTTATATATTTATGCAAGTATATGCGTATATATGTGGCAATAGCAATGGAAGAAAGGGAGGCCAGAAATTTGAGAGTGAGTAGGAGGGGAAAGGGGGGAAGAAAAGGGGAATATGTGAGGTCTACCTTAAAAGTAATTGGTTTCTGAAAAATTTCCCATATAGTTGCCACTTAGTTAAAAAAATTATTTGAGACATAGTCTCATTGTATTGCTTAGGCTCTCTGTGGACTCACAAACCCCTGTCCCAGTCCCCAAGTTCTGGAATTGCAGACATGCTAATATTATACCTGGTTACACCTGCCTCTTATGTTTTCTTCAACAAAGCTGTTCTTGGATGGGTACAGCCTACTAAAGACAGGGAGACCATCAGCATGAAAAGGCCACAATGGCCTACTCACCAGGTCTGAGCCTCCCTACGGCAGTGCTAGCAGAGGTGAACTTGGCAGCTATTGGGATACTTAACTCTTATCTCCTCCGGAGTCATCTTTTAAATAAATACTTTTTATTTCAGAGAAGTTTTAGACTTATATAAAAAGGACCAAGTCAGCACACAGAGTGCTGTTCATCACACCTGGTCCACTGATTCCTAGGATTTTGCTCTGGGCTGGGAATGGACCACTCAATGCATTTTCTTGAGTTGAAGTGCGTATTTACTCAGGTTTCCATGGATTCTGGCCCCCTTCCTTTCCTCATTCCATATACAGGTGACCACATCACACTTTGCCATTGTGTCCCTCTGGCTTCTCTTAGATGTGACAATTTCTCAGACATACCTTGTTTTAGAAAATCTGTCAGCAGTTTTGAGGAGTCTCTTTTAGACATCTTGGAGAATGCCTCTTAACTGAGATTTTAACTCTCTCTCTCTCTCTCTCTGTGTGTGTGTGTGTGTGTGTGTGAGGGGGGGAGAGGGAGAAAGAAGGGGAGAGAGAGAGAGATAGAGAGACAGAGAGAGACAGACACAGAGACAGACACAGAAACATACAGACAGACACATAGAGACAGAGACAAACAGACAGACAGACAGACAGACAGAGCGAGGATCTTTGTTTTAAGCCAGTCATCACTCGATACCATTGCCTCCAGCCCTAATCTATTCATCCATCAGTAATCCTAGCCACCTCCTCTTCTTTACCTGACACTCCCCATTCCACCAGTGGCAAACTTGGTTTCTACAAGTCACTATTTTATTTATTTCCTTAATTTGTTTATTCTTACACACACACACAAAGCTTAGAAAGGCTAACTTGTACCCTCCTAGGTAACGGCTTTATCAATGGGAGCACAACAGCTTTGCCTCAGGACTCACCAGCTTTAGGCCTTCGCATTTACCTGACTAGCATTCTCTTACCCTTAAGTTCCTTCAGCGAGGTCATTTCATGCATTTATAACATATTTAGATTGTGTTAGTTTTTTTTTTTATGTGTAACATTCCATTCTAAGATCCTCTGATATCCGTAAGGACTTTATAAAAATTGTATAGCTAAAGAATACCCTTTGGACTCTAAAGCTTTATAGATTTTGATAATGCACACTGCCATGTGTTTTTGATTACAGAAAAAACTGCCCCAGTTACTGAATACTTTTGACCTAGTAACTTCATATAACATAATTTGTGAACTAAGCCAATGTCTTATTTACACATAGCAATGGTTCCCGAGTTGTGATTCCTTTAGGGAAATGCTTATCTGTTACCCTGCATAGCAGATGTTTACATCATGGTTTGTCACCAGTAGCAAAAGTTATGAAGTAGCAGTGAAATAATTTCCTGGCTGGAGGTCACCACATCCTGTGGAACTGTATTAAAGAATCGCAGCATTAGGAAAGTTGAGAACCACTGCCAAATAGGAACAAATAGTTAAAACTTTTATGTTTATAAATATCTCATAATCTTAATTATATAGTTACATTTTACATACTTAGTGACCACTCTGACAAAAAAATTCCTGCAATTTTTTTCTGATAAAATACTTACTTTAAAAGTCGCATTCCTTAATCTTCTCCAGATTATTTGCATTTTCAAAGTAGAGTACATGTTAATTCAAATATAACTAACCTGCGCTGGACTCTGGCACTCTGAGCTGTGAATTAGAAATTTGTAGGTAACAAAGTGAAACTTTGTTTTCTCAAGTGGCCTCCCTTACTTGTGCCTTAATGAATCCCTTCTTCTGGTTTGGTTTTGAACCCCTGACCACCTTAAATAGTTGGAGTCATTTTAAAGTGGACTTCTAGCCAGCCACTTCTCCTACATGAATAGGGCTATGTTTCTTCACTCAACGAATGTATCTTTCGTATCATCTTTTGCATGTGTGACATTGAATTAGTATCTAGAACCTCAAATTAACCATCTTGGGCTTTGACCTCAATGTCAGCCAAATCTTGGATGGCTAAAATGTTCTCAGGACTCATGGCTCCCAATTTGCTGATTTTTATGGGCCAGTTTATGTAGTTTTTTTGAATTTAGTTTTACTTACAGCCTTTTTTCTTAACTGATCTTAACTATTATAGGCTAGATCGTTCTTTAATAAGCAGAACAAATGTCAGGGGTTTGACAGTGATGGATAATCATGTCTTCCCCTTGCCTTTTGATTTTAGATGATGGAAACTATGGAGAATGACTTCTTTGGTCGATGAGTATATTCTCTGCTTTAGTGAATGGGTGTTTACTGCACTGGGTAGTTTTATGTCAGCTTGCACAAGCTATAGTCATTTTAGAAGAGGGGACCTCAGAATATATCCTCACCCAGATTGGTCCGTGGGCTAGCCTGTGGTACATCTTGTTGATAATCAATGAGGGAGGGCCCAGCATGCTGTGGAGGTGCCACCCCCTGGGCTGGTGATCGTGAATGATATAAGAAAGCAAGCTAGACACGCAGGGAAGAGCAACATTCTTCCACTGCCTCTGCGTCAGCTGCCGCCTCCAGGCTCCTGTCCTGTTTTAAGTTCCTACCCCGATTTGCCACAGTGATGGACTGTGATGTAGAACTGTAAACTGTAATAAAACTTTTCCTCTCCAGGTTGCTCTTAGGCATGGTGTTTTATCATTACACAGTAATAGAAACCATGACTAAGACACTGTGTAAATGATTTAGAAAGACAAATCTTTCCAAATAATCCCCACCATTCATGAGATTACGTAAAATCCAGCATATGTCAGGAACTCTGAGCTTTCAGAAGTCCTTCAGTAGTGAGTTCCATCTGTCTCCGTTCTTGCCCTGGTTTGTCTCCGGCCATACCTGGGTGCTGAATATTATTTTTGTTCCTATTGGCCGGTGAAACCAACGAGCTGAACAGAAAAATACAATCACATATTTGAACTGTTATTGTTATGTTTTTGTTCACTAAATGCTATCATAATGGACTTATTGAGCTCTTGGGTTCAATTTTCTTTGGATGGATACTTCTGTTTGCATGGAATCTTTTTTCATTGAAGTTCTCATTTATTGTCTGTAACACTTTCAGGTGGAGAAGGGATCATTCCTCAAGCTTCTGCACAGGTCAGGTCAAGGGAAATATCTGTAAATCACATTACATATAATTATGTAATTAATGTAAATTAAATTACATATGGGAAATGTCTGGAAATTACATTGCTTCTGCTAAGAACTTCATTTAACTTTACGAATCCGACTTTTTAACATTTTATAGACAAAGAGAATAAAAATATGATATCCACCTTGATTGGTTAGTATTAACATTTCCTCTTGGTTAACTGACTTTGCTCTAGAAAGCTTCTTGATAGGAAAAATAAATAAATAGATAATTCTCATTCTTGTTTTCATTTTGAACCTGGTTTCTGGAGCCTTAAATTCAATATCTGAAGGTGTCATGCTGTTGAAATACTGTTCTATAGCTCTTATAGACTCTCCCATAAACATCAGTAAGATTCATGTAAAAATTATTCTGAGCCATCAGAATATAAACAAAAATGAAATATACGTATAAAAACCTATAGACTCAGGATCTTCTCCAGAGACTACTGACTTAAAAACAACTACTCTTAAAAATAAATGCTTTTTAAAAGAACATTTAGAAAAAGATATATAAAATACAAGGAAAACCAAGTCAGCTATAATCCAATCCACTGAAATTTAACCACCTTTTACATCTTGGTTCTTTATTATGTTAGACTATAATAGTATATGGCTTAAAGGTGTGTACATTTGTATGTGTGTGCTTGTGGGTGCTCACGTGTGTGTGTGTGTGTGTATTTACATTCTCTATCCATCTATCGATCTACCTATTGTGATGTCACACTGCACATTGGATTTTGTTAACTTACCTTTTCAATTGTAAACATTTTCCCCTTGAGGATTATTCATTTTCCTCTTTCTTAATGATTACTTAATCATGGCTTGCTCTCCTTTTGGATGTCTATTTGACTTCCAATAACAATTTTATTTCAGTGCTAATTGGTCAGGAGGCTATGTTTTGTCTCTTGAGGACAAAGGGACCCGAGTGGTATTTGACGTTAATGGGAGCTGGCAGAGCATGGCCGTCCTTGGATCACCGGACTCCCCCGGAGGTCCTGAGCTTTTCTGGGGGTCTGCATGAGTAGCTGGTGCGTGAGAGGCTTGTTTCTCGCCCAGCGGAGAGCAGTGGCCTTGCCTCAGTGCTATCAGCAGGAACACAGCGGGCGGGCTTCATCTCTGTTTTGTCCTGCCTGGTGCAGGGACATTTTCCTCCACGTTGCCGCGTGATGGCTCATGAGAAACACCACACAGGGATCTGTAAGGCCTTTTGAACGCTCTATAGTGGGCTGCTGTCCTGTTCAAATGGAGGGGAGGTTTATGCTGTGTGGGGCTTTTCCTTTCTTCCAAATGCGAATGAGCCTTCCTAGAGAGTCCTAGGTGAGCAAAGGACAGGTTCCTAAAGGAAAGAGTTTCCCCTTTCTTCCTGTGTCAGTAGATCAGCAGTAGGAAAGTAAGCTCTTATCTTTCCCTTACGACTTTGCAATCAGGTTAATTGTCACAGGAGAAAGCAGAGATGGGATTGGGGAGGCTTTCCAAAGAGACAGTATCTGAGGAACTCGATGAACAGTGCTCCCTCAGGGAAGGGAGCATCGCAGTGGACAACGGGTGCTACTGAGGCTAGGTTTGCTCATTCGTGAAAACAAAACCCCACAAACCATTAATCAGACATTATAATGGAACAGACATTTGCTAGGCTTCGGAAAATCTCGAATGAAGTCCATGTGGTCTTTGTTCCATGGAAGTTGATAGTCTGATTGGGAAAAAGAAACAAATAATGCATAATAAAGATGGCTATAACAATGTGGGGTACACAGCATCGGGACACTGTAGACCATCTTAGGTGGATAAAAGATGTCTTCATGGGGACTGAGGCTGTAGCTGTCTTAAAGGAAAAGTGATTTTTTTTTTTTTTTTTTTTTTTTTTTTTTTCCATTTTTTATTAGGTATTTAGCTCATTTACATTTCCAATGCTATACCAAAAGTCCCCCTTACCCACCCACCCCCACTCCCCTACCCACCCACTCCCCCCCTTTGGCCCTGGCGTTCCCCTGTACCGGGGCACACAAAGTCTGCGTGTCCAATGGGCCTCTCTTTCCAGTGATGGCCGACTAGGCCATCTTTTGATACATATGCAGCTAGAGTCAAGAGCTCAGGGGTACTGGTTAGTTCATAATGTTGTTCCACCTATAGGGTTGAAGATCCCTTTAGCTCCTTGGGTAGAAAAGTGATCTTGATTTAGTAGTGGCTTTGTCTGCAAAGGCAGGAGACCAAGGAGATGGCAGATGTAGGAGCTGTGAGGAGTTGAATATGTAGCAAAAGGAGGGGGCACAAATGGGGTAGAACTGGCAACAGAAGCGTGATGAGATTTCAGCTGCGGTCGGTACGGTAAGGGTTGGGAGGGAGATCAGAATGATGCTCAGACTCCTATCAGTGAGAGAGTGGTTGGGGTGCTTTTCACAACCAAGCCACAAACAAGGAGGGATAGATTCAGAGACGAAAGAGTGTGTTGCGATCTGGTGAGTGTGGGATACCTGTAACATGGTTTGTGCTGGACACCTTTTGTTGACCGAGATTGAAAATCGTTACTAACGAAGAGGGAACCACAACTGTGTAATTCCTTCTATTGGGTTATCCTGTGAGCAAGTCTGTGGGGCTTTCTCTTTGATTAATGATTTTTATCAGAGGGCCCAGCCCGCTGTGGTGATGCCATCCTGGGTTGTATAAAAAAGCAAGCTGAGCTCGGGAGGAAGCTTTCTTCACTGTGGGGGAGTGCTCGCAGCGTTCCTCCATGGTCTCTGCTTCAGTTCCTGCCTCCAGGTTCCTGTCTCAAGCTCCTGCACTGACTCCCCTCAAGCAGGGACTGTAAACTGTAAGCTGAAACAAATCCCCACTCCACCCAAGGAGCTTCGGGTTAGTGTCTCATCACAGTGTCAGAATGCGAACTAGAACATGGTAATATAGTATTTAGACGTCCGGAGATTGAGGCTACAGTGAACAGTAGCCATGATCAGGGAGTGGGTGAGGGAGAAGATGTCGATGGCTAAAGAAAAGTCCTAGAAGAAAGGAAGAGACAATGGACAGCACTGAGGAAGAAAAGTGCCAGCGAGGAGGAGGAGGAGGAGGAGGAGGAGGAGAGGAGGAGGAGGTGGTGGTGGAGGGAGAGGGAGGGAGAGAGAGAGAGGCCGGTGACAACATATTATTTAAGGAAGTGAGATATATTTTAGCCTTTTTTTTTTTTTGAAATAGAGTCAGTAGTGATTTTGCTAACAGCAGCTTGTAGAGTTTGGAGTGTTCAGTGTTTGGGAATCAGGAAGGGAGACATAGTACTTTAGAATCCTTTTTGGAGCTTCTCTGTGGGGGAAGGGTTAGGAGTGGTTGCAGGTGTAGGAGTACAAGTGTGGCCAACGGTGCTGCCTTTGTTTAGAAGTCAGAAAGCTTGGAAGGTTGGAAATGGTGATGAGAGCCAGCATGTAGAAATGACTGGCTGGAGGATGCTCCCAGAGAGGAGGAGGTGTTAGGGCTGGGATGCTGGGCACGGATGAATAACTGTCCCGAGGTCCCTGAAAGGCCTCTGAGTGGTGCTACCTCTAAATATAGCAGTTGGTAGACTGTGCTCAAAAGGGGCTGCATCCCCATGAACGCTACAGTGTGAGCCAAGGGCTTGTGTCTGAGCCCCAAGTCTTTTATTTCCCAAGTAGAAGTATAAGCTTCCTCCAACTTCAGCTCTCTTCTCTCTAGTTTAGCACATGAGCTACACAGATATTTTTTTCCCAATGGAAAAGGATCAACCTCAAGGTAATGGGGGCAGAGGATGTCCCTGCTCTATCCCTCTTAAGTCAGTGAGGGCATGCTATCTGCTGATGGGAGACACTGCTTTGGAAAGCATCTCTTTCCCAGAGAAAGGAAGGGAGTGAAATTGGGACGTCAGACTCCAGCCCAAACGTACTAATGAGCAGTGGTATAGAAGGAGTCCCTTGACTTTTCCCACTCTTTCCCCACTTTTGACAGGGAAGAAGTAAGAACCATTATACCTGACTCTTTTATAGCCCAGAGAACTAATAATGATAATATGTGGGTATCATAAATGCTTTGAAATGCCTAGAGACTACAGGAAGCTGACACGAGTGCAGTCATATTTTACCTAGCTAGAACTGAGAAAACCAAAGTTTCTGTAATTTTAACAGTTAGAGAGTAATGCATTATGTCATGGAAACTGTTTTTTACCTATGCAATATTTCCACATAACCGGAGAAGACAGCCCTGAAAGGCAGGGAGTAAACGAAGTGACCACAGAGCATCCCAGATGCTGTGCCAGAATCCTGGTGATGGACTGCTGTCAAGAGAACACTTCAGGCTATCCGCCAGAGACCCGTCATTTCGAAATAATCCTCAGAGGCCACCGCCATTACCCAGAGGAGCTAATGATGAGGGGTGAGGGAGGAAAGTGTGACACCTGGGAGAAGTGGTAAAATGAAGAAGACAGCATAAGAAGGGATGGAGAGAGTGTGGAATGCCTCCAAAGAAGATAGCAATGGTAGTATTAATAATAAAGGTAATAGCCCATAATATGTACAGGGTTATCAGGTCCCCTTTTAACAACCACAGAAGACATCCCTATGTTATAACATCATTCAGGAAGGAACTGGTGCTCCAAGTGAAGAATCTATCAAGGAATGCTTAGTAAACTCTTGGCATGCTACATTTAAATAACGTCAGTAATGAACTACAGGCTGCAACCTGGCCTTTCCCAGAGGGTCTCCCTTCGGTTTGTTTGCAGGGTGCCTGAGTCTTAGTGGTGCTTATATAGATTGCTGGCCAAGAGAGAACTATGATGAGTAGCAGGTACTGTGAGCCTGTTTACAGATGAGCAGGATGAGGTTGTCTAGACATCATCGAAGCTTCCATTTCCACGGTGCATCTTTGGCCAGTCTTGTCCTCTGGGGTGATAAAAAGCTCTAAAGTCAGAGTTTTGATAATAAAGCAGCTCTATTCCAGGCTGTATTCTGACACTGCAAAACAAAACATGACTAGCTTCGGGGTAGCAAAGACTCACCATTTTCCCCTCTAAAGCACAGTATCATTTCTCACAGTGTCAGAGGCAACCTGTAGCAGAGATTGTTTAAAATCAAATATGAAAGGCTGACGAGTCTCTTTCGAATTGAAAAGGAGCAGGAGTTTTAGTTGCTCTCTGGTAATTGCCAAGGATCAGCCTGAGTGTGTGGCAGTGACTCTGCTCGCACTCAGGCAGTGTGAGAAATGCTCTGTCCTTCACAAGCCAGAGTCGGAACTCCAGACAATGGCTTCAAATCAAAGCAGTAGCCTGGAGTGTTGTTTATGCTGTAGAAATGTGTTACCAAGTGATAATCTTTGTTGAAGAGAGTTTTTATTTAATTGATCAAAGACTTCAGTTATTTTTATTCCCTGTTTGGATAGTGAGTTCTTGAGAGAGAGCATCAGTATTTGTCTTGCTAGGACTGGCTTATTTCACTTAACATGATGTCCTCTTGTTCTGGCATGGTCTGTCTGTCTCTCTGTCTCTGTCTCTGTCTCTGTCTCTGTCTCTCTCTCTCTCTCTCCCTTTTCTTCTTCTTTTATTTTGTGGGTAGTTCAAGCTGGAGTTCTCTTGAAGAGGTGCCTGGAGGCTTCTGCAGTGGTAATGGCTCTGTGGGTGTTAAGGGGAGCTGTTTGCCGGGGGGATACACACAATTAACATCCTCAGAGAGGATGAGCAATGGATATCATCAATGGAACTAAGTCACCTCTAGCCAGGCCCTAGGATACAGACAGTGAACATCCTTAGTGGGGGCTGCCACAGGCAAGATGTGCTTCCTTCTTTTCATTGTAACTCCCTTGAGGTTCTAATACAGTCATGTGGGGCAAAGAATGTAATCTTAGACTTCTTAGATAGCTGAATCTTGGTCTTAGGTATACATTGAATTAAAATTGACAAACAAAATGATATGATATTTCTTACATCTTAATTCTAGTGGGGCAGTCTATATAGCTTCATATACACATATACATATATACATATACATACATTTATACATACATGTATACACACATATACATATATACAAATTTTTATATATGTATATGCATATTTAAAAATATATATGTCTTTGTCATACCTTCTCCGTCTTTAGACATTCATTCCAGAATGTTTGCAGCTTTACCTGACAACCTGGAAAAGCTTCCTCATCATTCAAAACTCATGCATCTCTTTTGTATAAGCAGTGATTAGGGAGTCTAAAAATAATTCTCATTTCTTAATTGGCCAAGTGCAGACCCTGCTTGAATCAGGCTGGCTATGTGAACTGAATTAAATCACTTGCATTAAAGAGAAGGTCTTGAGGGCTCCATTAGCAATCACCATGCGACAGAGGAACTTGGTACATAGGAGACATGTCTTGAGAAAGCGGAGGTTATTTACGGTATGGAAGAAAACAGTCAGTTTATTATGTCCCCAACATGATCTTGGACTTAGAGAAAGGTTCTTTTATATTAGGAATGCAATGACTATCAGAAAATTGTCCCTCTCCCCTGAGTGGCAAGGGAGGCAATTTAAGTATATGCTGTTTGCTTTGATTAAAAACTGCCTTCATTGTAGGGCAAAGGGCCTGGCGAGACAGGACTTGGAGATGAGCTGTGAACTTGGACTGAGTAGATGACAAAGGGCGGGCACGAGCATGACTGAAACATGCAACAGACTGCTGGGAAGGTGGAGGTTTTGGTTCTCAGGAGGAGCCCAAGGCTGATGCAGGTGGAATGGGATCTCAGCCTGCGAAGGGTCAATGCACATTGCTATGTATTTTAAGGGAAGGGGCTGTTGCTGGAGTCCTTAACCTCGTCTCTATCTCTAGTATTGAAAGATATGCTTGTCAAATGTTAGCATGATATAGTTCAGTCACACTTTGCCTAAAAACACATTTAATTCTTCCTTATGAAATAACTGTTTAAATGACCCACTGCACAGGCCCACAGCTTCTTGAACCCGAGACCTGCTCTTTGTCCTGTTGCAAACTAGTATGATAACTGAGATGAGCCAGTGAGGTACCCTTAGCAAAATTTTCACTAGCAATTTACTTTAATTTGAAGAGTCTAATACAACCCTTAATTTACTTTTTTTTTTTAAATTTGAAATGCATGAAAATCTTTAAAATTTTGCAAGCAGCTTATTTGTTCTAGCAATCACATTATCTTCACCAAAAGACCCTAACTGTTCAGGGAATGTTTATCTGTTGCAGTTCCCTAGGCCTTTTGTACTGTGAATATGTCTCTAATAATGACAGGAACATATGTGCTTTATGCAGGCCATTTGGTTGAAAGGTCCATAGACCTTCAGAGTAAATGAGAAACTTCTTCCCCAGATGAGCCCAGACTGTAAACTTTGAATGTAGACACAGCCAGGTTGATAGTGTTCGTTAGCAGTAGACTCTACTCTTCCCCAGATGATCCCAGACTGTAAACTTTGAATGTAGACACAGCCAGGTTGATAGTGTTCGTTAGCAGTAGACTCTACTCTTCCCCAGATGAGCCCAGACTGTAAACTTTGAATGTAGACACAGCCAGGTTGATAGTGTTCGTTAGCAGTAGACTCTACTCTTCCCCAGATGAGCCCAGACTGTAAACTTTGAATGTAGACACAGCCAGGTTGCTAGTGTTCGTTAGCAGTAGACTCTACTCTTTCCGAGACTGGTTGCTCTTGTCCTGTTATGCTGTAGGCAAAGGCAGACACAGTTTTCCGTGGTTTCTGCTTTTAAATATATCCTGACCCTGACCATCTCCACCTACTCTGCGGACCATCTCCATCGCTCCTCCTGTGGCCAAAAGTTCCAACTTGTTTCTTCTGCCTTCCTCTTGGACTTCAATCGCTAGTCTCACTAGCTGCCATGATCCTTTTAAGCTGTAGTTCAGGCCATGTCACCTTGTGCACAAAATATTTCAGTTCCTCTCCAATATATACATAGAAAGCTCCGACCTCTTCGATGGCCCACACTCCCTTTTCTCTTCATCTCTCTCATCCAATCCCCGGTTTCTCCACCCACTATTCCTTTCCAGCATGCTCTTATGACATCTTCTATGTCGTCACGCAAATCTTATTTTCTCATCGATGCTTACCTTGAACCGCTGTTGAAACCTTAACTCCAGTAGGGTTTATGGTACAATCATTTAGGATTTTTAAGCCTTTGATTTAAAAACAAAACAAAACAAAACAAAAAACAAAAACCCCCAAAACCAAAACCTTTAAACCTCTAAAATTCTCTGCTTCTTTCTTCAGGGATAGCTTCTTTATGTTGAAATATAAAATTGGAATAGATGTAAACTACTACAACATATATTCATTCACAAGTGGAGTGGACTGAAGTTTTCCAGAGACTTTTAAAAAAATGATAAATAATAGGTTTTCTGTGATCTTAAGGGAAAGGTCTTAAGGGTCAATTATCCCTCCTTGTTTTTCCCTTCTCTCCCTCCCCTCCTCCCACTTGTTCCCTGTTAACCCCTTCCTGCCCTCACTGTTCCACCTGTGTCCATTGTGACCCTTCCACATGTGTGAATACAAAATGGAAACCAAAATTCTACAAAATACACAGCTTGTATATGTGTGTGTGTATGTGTATATGTGTATGTGTATATATGCACATTATATATGTGTATACTTGTGTATGTTTGTGTGTATTTGTATATATATATGTATGTGTGTATATGTATTTGTGTATGTTTATGTATATGTGCATGTGTATATATGCATGTGTATGTATGTGTGTATATGTGAATGTGTGTATATATATGTGTGTATTTGTGTATGTTTGGGTATATTTGTGTATATATATATGTGTGTGTGTGTGTGTGTGTGTGTGTGTGTGTGTATGTGTGTGTATGTGTGTATATGTACTTGTGTATGTTTGGGTATATGTTTGTGTGTGTGTGTGTGTATGTATGTACACATGTATGTGTGATGTGCTTGTATGCTTCCAGGCACAGTCTGTTGGTTTTGTATTATAAAACTATGTTGGCCATGATCTATAAAATTGGTCTGATAATTTACTTAGTGCCTACAACCCCAAACTTAAAAGATATGGATGATTGCTCTTCAAAGTCTCTGAACTCAGAGGATAAGATAGGAATCTTACGTGCTAACTTCCAGAACACAACTCATGGAGGGTGATGACGGGAGTTCACAACCTTCTGAGGTACTGGCATGTGGCTTCTGATGAGAATTGTACATTTGCATTCATCATAACAAAGGTGATTAAAGTGCATTGGTAGGTAATTAATTTGACATTTTTACATTTTGTTGATTTAATTTCTTAATATCAGAATTCTTGAATGAGGAATACTTCATCCCACCTGCTGTGTCAGAAGGTTTCTGTTTTATCTTTTCTACCAAATTTCTGGAGTTTTAATTTTCAGTTAATTGGTGTTTATTTTCCTTTGGAGATTGTCTTAGGGTTCGCTAGAGTCACAGAACTTACGGAATGTCTCTCTATGTTAAGGGAATTTGTTGTGATGACTTACAGCCTGTAGTCCAAGTCCCCCTTCAATGGTCAGCTATGGATGGGAAGTCCAAGGGTCTAGTAGTTACTCAGTCCCACGAAGCTAGTTGTTTCAGCTGGTTTTCTGCAGAAGTAGGTTCCAACAGGTGTGCTGGCTAGTAAGTGCAAGCAGACGAAGAGTGGGTCTTCTTTCTGCCAATATCCTTGTGTAGGTCTCCAGCAGGAGGTGTGGCCCAGATTAAAGGTGTGTGCCACCATGCCTGGATCTAGGATTTACTTTGTGGCAGGCTGACCTTGAACTCAGAGATCTCCTTGCCTTAGTCTCTTGGGATTAAAGGTGTGTACTACCTTACCTGGGCCTAAGCTTTTCATGGCCGCTGTGCCTCAAGATCTCCATGCCAAGATCCAGGTCAGAAACTTGTGTCTTCCAGCCTTGAGACCTGCATCACAGGTGTGTCCTCCAATTCTGCATTGTAGTTTATCCCAGATAGAGTCAAGTTGACAACCAGGAATAGCCATTACAGAGATACTAAATATTAACAGTGAAGGAAAATGTGCAGGTGTGAAAAAGTAATTTGTGCTTCATGATTTTGAAGTAACACACCATTAATTCATTACCCTATGTAGATACACAGTTAAAATGTTACAATATTTTAAATGTATGAGCACAGAAAATATGATGTCAGTAGCAGGAAGCCACAAGATTACATAGAATGTGCATTTGGATTCTGCACATCTTGACTGACAGCCTGCCTCAGAGATGGAAAGAGTGTTAGAATGAGTGGGGGCATTAAAAGATAATCCTCCAGTCCTTACATTTTAGAGAGGCAGAAACTTGGTCTCTTACAGATTCAAGGGTGGAGTGAGCTCACAGCTGGCACCCAAGCTGATCTCTTGGCCAATGCCTTGTCCACACCAGCTCCTCCCTCTCTGTTGTGATAGTGCCTGTCCAGATCTACACTGCTGTGCACTTGCTCATGTGTGTGGTTTATGCTGTCAGACCTCTTCTCACAAGGCACACATTGAACTGCACATTTTTACCATTACGGGTTTTCTCTTACTTGCAGTTATAATTGGAACAATTAGAGATGCGTCAGTGGAAAGGCAATGAAAGAAGGCCATTAAGGGCTAATAAATGCCTCTCCTCATAGGAATGGAGACCTTTTCTTTTCTAAGAATTTGAGCTCTTTGCTGTGGTGCTTTTAAGTGGCTAGAAATAACACTTGCCGCACGCGTGTGGAATACTCTGGATACCAGGAGATTCGGTTCATTCTGTGTTTGAATCAAGCACACTGTGGTTGGAATGTGTGCTGAGTCTTTTGCTGGGTTTCAAGATCATTCCATGTCTTGAATTAACCCTTTATTGTGGAAGAAGGTAGAATGATCTAGAGAGTTCTCAGGGAAATGAAGTCTTTAGGTAGCTAGGGACTCTCAAGGGTGCAGGTAAAAAGATTAAAGATCTATTTTGACTGATTTTTTTTTCTTTCACACTACACACAAATTTACACACACTATAAATAACTAGATGCAACTTACCCTTAACTCAAATGCCTATGGCTAGCAAGATCACCATTTATTGATGTGGAGAGATATACATTTTAAGGAATATGACCAAACAATTACTAAATAAACATCAAGACAGCTTACTGTGCTTCTGACAAAACAACCTGGTAATGACTGTGATGCTGAGAGTTAACTTTTTCTGACCTCTTGCTATTTGCTAGGTGCTACTATGGGTACTTCCATTTCTTCTACAATTTCAAATATGCGGAGTGCTGTAACAACCAAATACTATTTTTTTGTAACTCATTTATGCACAAATATATATTCACAGCATATGTATGTATGAACATATATATTCACAAATATATATTCACAAACTTGCATATGTGTGTGTGTGTGTTTGAGAGTGTAGGGGTCTGAGGTTGGTATAAAGATATCTTCCTCAACCATTTTTCCACATAATTCATTGAGACAGGTTCTTTACTGTAGCTCACCAGTTTGCCTAGTCTCTCCATCCAGCTTGCTCTAGAGATTTCCTATCTCTGTTCTCCAAGGCTGGAATTATAAATGAGCTGCCATGCCCATGTGGAATTTTCATGTGTTCTAGGGACCTGAACTTTAGTCTTTACATTTATTTGTTAAGTAGCCAGAAAGAATTTATTAATCTCTTTTTATTCCAGTATGCCCTATCAGCTACTATTAATATACTTTAGAATTTGAAGGTATTGGTAATAGTTTCCACAGGCATCCATTTGGAACATAGTTTCATGGATAACAATAAGAAATAGCAAAATGCTTATAAATATCTTTTTTATACACATATACATATCTATTAGATATTGAGCGATCTTCCCCCTCTTTTACTCTTTGCTTCCTTAAAATACCAGTAAATGATAAAAGTAAAAACAAAAATGATTATAAAGTAAAAACAAATATATGAGGTGAGTACTTTTGAGGAAAGAAAGTGAATAATAGAGCATATAAGTGATTATTATTGTCAATGTCATTGGACTGAGCGATACCTGGGAAATTGTTAGAGTGCACCTTTGTGGGTATCTGAGAGTGTTCATACTGTGATTAACCACCAAGCAATAGAGAGCCACCCTGTATGTGTTTGGCATCGATAGGCTTGTGGTCCAGAGGGGATAAAGAGGAAGGAGGAGGATGCTCTGGACTCTTTTGCTATAAGGAGCAGCTCCGCTCCATCACAGCCTTCCCACCATGATGCTCTGCTTTATCTGAGGCTCAGAGCAGTGGATCCAATCAGCTGTGCACCAGAGCTTCTGAAACCATGAGCCAAAGTAAAAACCCTTCCTCTCTCAGGGTCCCTTCTCCCAGATGTTTGCCACAGTTTGGAAAAGCCTGACTAATACAATATACACGAAATAGCTTCTCTTCCCTTCCCTTCCCTTCCCTTCCCTTCCCTTCCCTTCCCTTCCCTTCCCTTCCCTTCCCTTCCCTTCCCTTCCCTTCCCTTCCCTCCCCTTCCCTCCCCTCCCCTCCCCTCCCCTCCCCTCCCCTCCCCTCCCCTCCCCTCCCCTCCCCTCCCCTCCCCTCCCCTCCCCTCCCCTCCCCTCCCCTCCCCTCCCCTCCCCTCCCCTCCCCCCTCCCTCCCCTCCCCTCCCTCCCCTCCCTCCCTCCCCTCCCCTCCCCTCCCTCCCTCTCTCTCTCCCTCTCTCCCTCTCTCTCTCTCTCTCTCTCTCTCTCTCTTTCTTTCTCCAGCTCATCCTATGAGGTTTATCTCTTTAGTGAATTTGCCAGTTTTAGTTTCTAAAGTACAGAGTTGATTGGTTTGTCAAGTCTGTGGCAGGTGCTATGCTAGACAGCCCTGCACTAAGAGAGTGTGTCTAGGGAGGGATGTGCTGGAGGAATCTTGGAACCTTGAGAACAGAAGGGAAAAACATCTGGTTATCCTGGCATATCCGGAGATATTTCTCATGGGAAGGAGGATCTGGTGAAGAAGGGGGCATTGGGGAACGACTTCTGTGGTAAGCATCGACACTGAGACATCCAAGCAGCCTGAAATCACTTGAGAGATTGACCTAATAACACGTTGGAGGAAATAATGGATGCAACTTCCAGAGAGGAAGGGTTGGGTCTGAGAACTCTCGGGTTAATTAGAAAGTCATTTCCAGTCTTTATAAATAAGCAGGATGTGTGTTCTATCCTGTGGTACTCTGTTTTGTGTTTTGATGGTGAAATTGCCTTGTGCTATCCTGGATTTTAATGGTATATGTCATTTTTCTTTTAAAGTCTTAGAAAAATAAGAAACAAAAATTGCACAGTATAGGCCAGGGAAGTTAGCTCACTTCTGCTTTCTGCTATGATCCTCACTTCCAGTCCTGTTACAAGGAACAGTGATGGACCTTCAGGACCAAGGACAGATATTGAACCACTGAGCCTTTCCACGGAGGGGAAAGAGGGTAGTGGGCTGTCTGCACCACCCTTTGCCTGGTTACCTTGTACATGTCCTTGTGTCCTTGTATCTTCTCACTGACTGGTTTGATCTGGTCCAAGTGGGTTTTTGTTAGTCATGGCACAAAGGCTTGTGACCTTGGTTTCCTGAAAAGGGGGTAAGGAGTTCTGTGAGCCTGCCTATTGCATAGGATGGGTAAAGAGTTCATTTCATCCTGTGCATCTTTCCAGTCTTGGAAAGGAAATTCATTGGGTTTGAGGCAAAGGTTGTTGGACTTTGCCTTCTCCATATTTATCTCTTCAGGAACTCTGCAGAAAAACATGGCTTGAGGGACTGAATGCCGAGTAATCTCAGATCTCTTATTTTCTGGCCCATAAAATATTATTGATAAGCCTGGTATTTCCCCCGAGGAGGTAAAATTGGTTTTTGGAGGAATCTTCTATTTAAGCTTAAATAACAAATATGTACATCAAATCTGCAGATAAACTTAAATTTATGCTATCAAATTTGAAAAGGGAAACTGTGAGAAGGGAAAATAATCAGATAATGTTTTCATAAAGAGGCAGCAATGAAAAGCAAATTGCAAACAGTTGCCTGAAGCACCTCATTTCTTGTCCCCTCTCCTTCCCAGGGAGCGTCAGGTTGGCTCCATGGACCGTAATGTTATTAGCATCCTAGGTTCTCTGTGGTGTGTTCTCTCTGTTGTTCTGGGCACATGGCTTCTGTCCACAGGATCGCCTTGCCTCTCTGTATGGAGATGATCACTACAGCGCTGTAATCACTTACAACTGGCAGACAGAAGACACAGACAACTGACAGGCAGAAGAAAGAAGAGGAAGGGCAAAGAGTACATTTGGGTGAAATCAGAGCGTGTTACAGAAACCACTGGATGGCACACAGCAATCCCCAAAGACATCTTACCATGCAGAACGCAGTTAGGGGCACGGCATTTGCAAGGAAGTCTGGGGCTCATGGTTAATTTATTCATTAACATTAGGCATGCTGCCATCCCCAGGGAAATTTGGGCTGTGCTAATAAGAAAGAAAAAATGGACATTGGATAGGCAACTAGCAGCCTACTTAATAGTCTCTCTAGCTATTTATTTTCATGTTAGTTAAAGAAAGTAAAGTATAATGTGAGATTTTGGGGGAAAGTGATGCTATTTCTATTTTGCACCACGACTCATTAATCTGGTGCTAAAAGTTTATAAATAAGCTACTTTTGTAGCTTAGTATTTGTGAACCGAGGCCTGTCTTCATTCAGTTTATAGATCTTGGATACAGAAACTTTACATCCTAAATGCTTTGGTGGGAACTCTTGATCCATGATTAATTTGGTTGATGAAATGTGTTGCTTAGAAATTTTGAGTTTTCTGGGTGAATGTCACTGTTTTTTGGATGCGTAAAAGAAGCAAGCTTTCTGTAATTATGGTCTTGTATTTCCCAAGTGAAGTGATGTTAGCAACGGTCACTTTATAGAGTGACCGGTATTGGCAACATGTGATCTTTTACAAACAAATGCTAATATCCTTAACGTGGCCAATAATGTATGTGAGGGACGGAAACTGCAGTTTCCCAAAGAATTGGAGGCTCTTGGTGTTATGACTTCCTCCAGCTGAAGTGGCAGTATAGGCTGGTGAGGCTCCGGTTCCAGAGTTCCAGCACGAAAGCACAGAGGCATTTAACAGCACATTCCATTCAGTAGTAGCATCAGAGCAGGACCCCAGCACTTCCTGGGGTAGGGCAGGTAGTGTTTAGTACTTATCTGCTTGTGTTTGCTTCTGCCTCCTCTTTATTTCTGCTTTCTTCTGTCCCTATCTCTTACCTTCCTCACTTTCTTGTGAGGTGTTTTGAGATGTTACCACCACAGGGATTATTCTACAGTACATAAAACTATACTAGAAGCAATAATTTCAAGAGATTTTTTTTCTAGTATAAAGACTAATTTTTAGAAGTATGATATTTCTTGGATTAAAACAATTGTTTTCTTCAAATTCTATTTCATGTCTTTATACAAGGAGTAAGACAGATCAACACTGTGTTTCATACTTTATACTTTGGTGAATACTTTTTTACTTTAAATGTGCATATTAAAATAGCAAATTAGATTATTTCAAGCAATATTTAATAAATTGGAAGATCTGCTGTTCTTTCATTCATATGCCACTTAGCTATTTTTCAGTTGAAGAGGCAAATTCAAGACTGCTTCCTCTGTGTGTTAAAGACTCTAACAAGCAACCAGGAACCTGGGTGAAAGAGGAAGTAGAAATTTAATGAAATACTTGGACATCTAATTGACTCTGGAGGAGCACATGGGACAGAGGACAAATCTATGAACAGACCAGTATTTTTTGAGAGCTTAGACAGAGGCTTAGATTGGGGGAGCTAAGGAAGGAAGACATAGAGTTAACTGTTGAAGTTCTAGTAGGACCCTGCCAGAGGAAGCCACTAGGTCAAGAGTTCCAAGCACAGGTCATGAGTATGATTGCCAAAGCACCAAGATCATTGGTAAATGGCCACTTACCTCTTTGTTGTAAGAAGCCATTTCTGTACTTATTTGCTGTCCAGAAGGAAATACTGTGTAATTTTTTTTTGGAGACAGCAGCTACATTCTCCTGATGGGGCTTCCAAAGTCCAACCATTTCCGACTGGAGCAAAATTACTATTTCTTGGCAACCAAATCTGAAAAGGCCAGTAAAAAAAATGCTACAAATTCCATTCTTTCTATAGGATTATAGAAATGATTTTTTTCTTTTTTCTTAGGAATTATGAAAGTAGGAAAAGCATATACTTATTGTCTGAAAAACTCATGTTTGGACTGGGGTGACAGGCGCTTGGTTAGTTAGTCGGTTGCATGGTCATGTATGCAATTGTGTGTGTGTGTTTTAAATGGGGTTTCTACCCCCTCTTATCTCTTTATGTATGTGAATTAAACTATAATAAAGAAAACACATGTATTAAATTAAAACTACTACTAAAGGTACAGAATTAGCGACCCGACTTTAATGTAGAAAACTCACTTCCCCGTAAGACATGCTGACAGGAGACAAAAAGCCAACTGTCTATGGTGCAGAAGAAATGAAAATCAAGTGGATGATTGCACTCAGTGGCTAATGAATTATTCAAGATTGTTTGTGTCAGTGCCTGGCTTGGTGTGGACGGAGGCAGGGATAACAAGCTGAGCATTCCAAACCACTGCAGCTGGTCTGCACCAAGAGGGTGGTTCAAACGGGGTCTGTGGCCCCTCGGCTCAGATGCCATTCATAAAGTGCTAACTAACGTTTTGTAACTAGGGACTGAGAGCATTTATTGCAAGAGAACACTACAATATTAGCGGGAGCACATCATGACTACGGCGTAGCAATAATCATGGCAATGTGGATGTGCATTTTTATGGTACTCAGGTTTTTAATGGGTTGTCACATGCTGCATTTCATTTGAGCCATATGATCTCTGGTTTGTAGTTAGAATTACTGAAACACGTTTAGAGAGAATTTTGCCTGTGTAGTGGGGGAGCTGGCATCAAAACCAGTGTTCTTTGTCTCTCCTTTGGGGTCCTCTGCCCTCACACCGCGGGAAGCTTCTGGACTTAATTTTGCTGGGTCATCACAAGGAGGTGCGTTTTCAGGGGGCCAGATTGACACCTGCTTCTTTATTAGAGAGAGATTTCTTATATTAGAGGCTCCAGTGAAACAGGAGAGAATTCCAGACAGCCAGATTTCATCACCCAATGTCCTCTGCTTGGCGAAGAGTATGTATTAGAGGCAGGCTGTGAGCAAGGAGGAGGCTGGACGTCTGAATCCACTGATTCCTCACAATGCAGTGTTAAGCTTGGCTGCTTAACAAAAAAGGTGGAGGGCTGGAGAGTTGGCTCAGCGGTTAAGAGCCCTGACTGCTCTTCCAAAGGTTCTGAGTTCAAATCCCAGCAACTACATGGTGGCTCACAACCATCCGTAATGAGATCTGACGCCCTCTTCTGGTGTGTCTGAAGACAACCACAGTGTACTTACATATAACAATAAATAAAATCCTTGGGTCGGAGTGAGCAGAGGTCCTAAGTACAATTCCCAGAAACCACATGATGGCTCACAATCATCTGTACAGCTACTGTGTATTCATATACATTAAATAAATAAATAAATAAAAATTTTTTAAGGTAGAGAAAAGCATTAGAATATAGGTAGGTTTGCTTTCAGCCAGATGCCTAAAACCTGTTAGTTGTTGAAAGTATTATTTATGTTTTACGTCAGCCATATCCAGAGGAGTTACATATTGTGTAAAGGTACAGTCACAAAAACAAGCTGAGACAGGCTCCGGCGGGAGGGTATAAAGTCAACACGTCTCTTCGCCCCCTTCCTCTCCTCTCCTCTCCTTTTCCTCTATCCCTCTTTTACTGGAGAACATTTCAGTTTTGAAATGGCAGTATTCAGGCAGTTAAGACCCCACGTTTCTCTTTGGCATCTATAAAGCCTCAAACTTCACTCACAGAAACACAGATTGTTCTCTTCAGCTTTCTACGCTGGTGTTTAGCTTTCCTTTCATTCATTTTGACTTTCAAATGAACTCCTTCCCTTTTGGTTGTAGGCACAGAACATAGCTGCTCTGTTCCGTGTTTTTGTTTCTTGGTTTGAGACAGAGTCTCACTGTGTAGCTTAGCTGGCCTTGAACTCAGCATTCCCCTGCCTCACCTCTCTGAGTGCAGGGGTTACAGATGCACACCACCATGCTCAACCAAGGCAATTTTATTTGTGAATAAAAATACTATTTATTTAGGAGGCATTTTTTTTAGTTCAAATGCAAACATCTTTCCTCATTCTTCTTTATTTCAACAGCATATAGTAATTTCTGCATGTTCTTGGCCCTTGGGGCTAAGGAATACAGCATTAGCTTAGTTTAGGGACTGTTCATTATAATGAACTCTTTCAGAATGTATTTTAGCACTTACAAAATGATGTTCATAGAGAAAAATTTGCTTAGTTTTATCTTTGTGACTCTCCACTAAGAACATCAGTGTCTCTGGTGGCTCATGCTTTAAAACATTTCCTCTGACCCGTGTTTATTTAATAAGTTGTTGTGTGTTGAAATTTCCTTGTATTGAAGTTCTTTTTGAAGCTTCTGTGTTTCTCATGTACCAGTGTGACCATGGAGTTGATGAGCAAACCTGGCAAACGCTAGGGTCTCCGAGGAGTTTACCCCTCCCATTAAGTATTATAAGTATTCACCACTGAGGCTGGGTCCTGGGTGTCTTGAATTCTAACTTTTAGATGATCCTACAACTGTTTTGAGACACACTCTCACTGAATCACAGAGTCAAAGGTTTATTTTGAATAGAATTCTATGACATTCTCTCTACAGTTTCGAGGCACTGTAAATATGCTTAAAAAACTATGATATAAGCAGGGCCTGAGGCCAGAGGATTGCATGTTCAAGACCTGTCTGGGCTACAGAGTGAGTTTAAATTTAGTTTGAGCAATGTAGTTAGACCCTATTGCAAAATAAAATGTCACTAGAAGGATGCAGATATATACAGGTCAGCAGGAGACCTGTACATTACACAATACACCCAGTGCCTTCCAAGTTCAATTCCCAATATACAGCAACAATAAGAGAAAACACCAACACAGACAAAAAGCTGAGATACAGGTGCCTATGAAGTTCTTGACATTGTAGAATCAACAATGGTACATGTTATGTTGCCCATGTAATGTAATGCAAAACGTCCTTTGCTGCAGGTTTATTGGTGAGGTTTAGCCTATGTTAACATGTCATTTTCAACATAAGCTTTCTTGAAAGTCTTCCACTTGTCAGGAACAACAAGAACAACTGAAGTTGCAATATTTTTTTCTAGTGTTAATTTCTACAACGTAATAATTGCTTCCATTTGAGACTGCATTTTGTGAGTGTTTTTATTGGAGAAAAATCTTAGGATATTTAGGGCATATACCATCATTTACCCCTTCATAATGGCCAGCACTTTCATGGTGCTAATATTGATGTTGAAGCCAAAGCCAATACTGATTTTTGCAGTTATCAGAACTTCTGGGATTAATTTCAGTATCAGACCATTTTTAAAATTCAGATTCACTGAGCAGTGGTGGCGCATGCCTTTAATCCCAGCACTTGGGAGGCAGAAGCAGGCGGATTTCTGAGTTCGAGGCCAGTCTGGTCTACAAAGTGAGTTCCAGGACAGCCAGGGCTACACAGAAAAATCCTGTCTCAATCAATCAATCAATCAATCAATCAATCAATCAAATTCATATTCTCTGAAAGTGAAAACCAAAGGGCACCCCAGGGAAACGTAAGCAAGCCTTTATCAACCCTACCTAGGTAAATGAGTGGTGTATTTTGCTGAGGAACTACGCAATAATGGATCCATTGCTGACACGAGATTTATTTCTCTTTGAACTTTGCAAGTCCCCCTTCCATAGATGGGTCTAGTTGTCTTGAGACAGAGAAAGACTGGAAACTACCATGAGAATTACCATGGAGCCCGTTTCCAATCCCAGAATGCCTTCATCTCTTGTTTCTTGTTTGTTTTCAGGGACTTTCTTCCTCGAGGCTCAGGCATTGTAACCAGACGGCCTCTTGTACTCCAGCTTGTCACCTCTAAAGCAGGTAGGTAATGAATGAGTGAAGATGTTTACTGTGTGCGTGCACACGCCGCATGGCAGCTGCCAGGCTCACTCCTGGGTACTAGATGCCCCAACAAATCACTTCTAGAAGCACCCTGAGCAGCTGCCTCATTTCTCTCTAGAGTTCTCTTTGTTCTTCGGATTCCTTTGGCTGCAGTGAAGAGGAAGCCTTACATAAATACTGATTTTTATCACTAGTTTCTTCTGCCAAAAGATTTGCTTATTGCCATCCACCTACATAAGTTCATAGTGCCAAATAATCATGAACACTCATTTGGTGCATACTCTTTTTGCAAGTGTGTATATTATGTGTGTGACTACTTTGCCATAAAATTAAACTATTTAGGGAACTAGAGAGATGGCTAAAAGGTACTTCCTCGTTCTTTCCCCAGCACCCAAATCAGGTGACTCCAACCACCTGCACCTTCAGGTCCAGGGGATCTAATACCCTCTTCTGGCCTTTGTAAGCATTATATTCATGTGCCTATACTCAGGCACATGCATGCATATAATTACAATTTAAATATTATGTAAGGGCCAACTGCAGTTTCTACTCATAGATAACTAATCAACTGCTGACTATTCCTTATGACTCATGTGTTCTCAGAATCCTTGAGAGAATGTTTTTGACTGTAGCTATGTGGCTTATATTTGGGTCCTTAGATCTCTATTTCTACCTTTATGCCAATACTATGTTGCAAAATACCTTTACTCTGTGATCTATCTATCTATCTATATATATATATATATATATATGTATATATAATCTAACAAAAGAAATGCAAAAGGTATCAGGAAGATGGCTGATTGAGTAAGAATGCTTGCTCTACACACAGGAGAACCTGAGTTCA
This sequence comes from Mus musculus, assembly GCF_000001635.26. Classification (NCBI taxonomy): domain Eukaryota; kingdom Metazoa; phylum Chordata; class Mammalia; order Rodentia; family Muridae; genus Mus; species Mus musculus. Next base: position 162,406,466 of record NC_000067.6, on the reverse strand, counting down.
AATCCATAGCACCCGTATAAAACACTAGGCATGGCTGCATTGACCAGGGAGACAGAGGCAGTGAATCTCAAGAGCTTGCTGAGCATCCAGCCTAGCCAAAACAGTGAGCTTCCTGTTTAGTGAAAAACTTTGTCTCTCAACTGAATAAGATTTCATGAATATGCACAACATTTTCATTATTGTTGATGGTTGCCTAGACTGATTTCAGAATGGTCCCTATCAATGGTACCAAAATGGTATAATAGTCACATGACTGTTCTGGCTGTAACCAACCAGTAACTAACTAATTAACTAACTAACTCTCTCTCTCCCCCCCCCCCCGCCATTGAATGAGGCCATCTCTTATAGAAGGGAATTCATACTTGATACTGTAGACCTAGCCTAGAACACATGGCTAAGGGGGCCTTGAGCCTAGTAGGGAGCTTAGTACTGTTCAAACTGACATGGTGCTAACCTGCTATCCAAATAAAGAAACACTACTTTCAGCCTTAATCAGAAAAACTTCCCTTTGCAGTGAATGATAATGAATGCAGAGAGGCCTGGCTGGGCAAGGTCCTAAGAATTAGTGGAAGTTGATTGCTTGGCCCTAAACTTTAGGACATCTTCATCACCCTCTCTAAGATTTAGAGAAAGCAGAAAATATGTAGAAGCTAGAAGATGGGGAGAAACCTAGGAAATGCTTTGTTCTGGGCATGACACAGCATGATAATCATGATATTACAGCAATGGAGGCTTCCAGGACTGAGCTTACACAAGACTGAGACTGTCAACAGTCAATCATAGATTTGGAAAGAGTCATGAGGTCCTAGTGTTCACTACTGGATTATTGGTCTCTGATGGATCTTGAGTGAGCACAGCCATTTTGTCAAATTGTGCCTGACCAGACTCCAGAGGATAGTTCCCAACCTGTGGTCACACAGATGGTCCTGGTTAAACTAAAAAAGCCCATGTCCAGATGGATTAAGAGAAGAATTGTACTACACTTCTTCCTTTTTCTCTTCCTCTTCCTCCTTCTCCTCTCCCTCCTCTTCCTCCTCCAATAAATACTTCTTAAAGAAGTCTGTGCACCATCACGCAAACTTCACTCTCATTGTGGAGCTTGCCATACAGTCAAAATAAGTTCAGAGAATATTAGATAACAAGAAAGAGGACCAATTAGCACTTAGGAGGGAGAGGCGAACTTGAGGCCAGCTTAATCTATATAGTGAGTTCTAGACCAGCTGTGGGGACATGGTGAGAGCCTAGCTCAATGAGCAGAAGCAGAAGCAAAACAACTAACAAATGTCAAAGAGGAGGAGAAGACGGTGGAGAAGGAGGAGGAGAGGCAGAAAAGAAAACAAGGGAAAAGAGCAGGCGTGCTGTCACATCGCTTATGTGCTTGACGTTTAACTGGCAGGGATGGTCAGTAGGTGTGGAGGTGCAGGGACTGAGAAGGGCAGGAGGGAAAGCAGTAAAGACTAAAGATGTAGTGCTGCTGCATGAGAAGAAAGCTGCTGGGGGCAGGGATAACCTCGGCCAGAGGCCTTTCATAAGAACACAACTGGAGGATTAGAACTTTAAGCAGAGGCCAGGGCTAGGATGACTGAGGGATGAAGGGTGGGTTAAGAGCTCCTCTACCTGTATGCAAGAATCAGGAACTTCTGCAATGGATATGGGGTGGGGGCATTAAAGTGTGGGGAGAGGGGCAGGCAAGCCTGTACTTGGACTGAGTTCAGAGACTCCAATGATCTTCTTGTCATGTGATGTTTGTTGGCTTCAGGAAGAGGCCCGGCATTTATTGGTAATCAAAATCTTCTATTCCTAGTTTCCTTAGTTATGATTCATGTTCTTTTCAACCATAATTGCTCCTATTTGCAACAAAGAAAGACACCTCTTATGTTTAATTATATGTACTATTTACCTCTTGTCCCGGCAGAGAAATTTTATCCCTAATTTTAAACACACGTAGACATATGATGTGTTGTATTCTATTTACTCACTCATCGCGACAGCCATTTAACAATGCCTGTAACTATGGCCACCCTGTCATGTTTCACTGTCTTTCCATTCCTACCCTACATCTTGTTATAGCTCTTTGCCCCCTGACTTATGAATCCCACTGACTTATTTACATATCTTTCCCTATTCATCTATTATTGTCAAGTCACTGAATGAACAACAGATGGTAAAATGAATCCTCGGTCGCTCTTGACTTTCTTCTATTGGGTTTTGAAATTCTAAGAACTCCAATGATAGATTTTAGTGTTTCTAAGTAACGAACCAAGCTGACCTCGTTTTTCAGAGCCTTAGACTCAGGCACAGAGCTAGCAGGCACAAGTGGGAAAAGCTGGATAAGATCAGTGCTCGGATCTCACTGGCCCCTCTGGCCAATGGCGTGGAATGCCAGAGCATTGCGAGTATCCTGACCTATCTGTACTTGCCGTCCTAATGCGGGAATATAAAAGCCGCCACTATGAGAACTCTTAGAAGGAACTGGCGTGCCCCAGACGGGTGCTATGCAGGAAACTATTAGTGACTGGCTCTTCCTTTTTCCCCAAGCCCTTTTCTGCTCTGGACATTTTGATATTTATCACCTAACCTTTGCAAGAGTTTTTCTGAAGTAGAACGTTGATTTCCGTTTTGGAAAAAAGACTCAGAAAAGTTAAACAGTCTCTCTACAAGCCCAGAGCTGTCTGGTATGCAGATAGTGAGTATCCATAGGTAGTATAATCATGGTGTTTACCAGATGCTGTGATGAAAACCCTTATATACAGTTAACGTATGTTCATAAAACATCATATATGATGTAAAACAAAATGCACATGGGTTTTAGTATATTATAGAACATACCATATATAACATACATTTCATATATTATGTGAAAAGCATAATGATAAAAATCTGAAATCCTTTAGCTAATTTTTAAGTTCCTTCTAGTTTTTAACATGCTATCCATTAAGTAACACTTAGTATCCTGCCTCTGCCTCCCGCTGTACTAGTCGCTAAACCAGACAACTATTACTGATGTAGCCTTTACTGCACACCATTTGCTTCAGGACACTTAGTGCTTAGCATGGAAGAGCATTCCAAGAGATTATATACTACAGGGAGAAAGCAAGGAAAAGACAACCTGTTCTTTATTAATAAAGGTGAACACAGAAAGGGGCAGGTCACTATAAAACACGGTAGGAGTATTTCTAAGGTATGATCCAGGAGGCTGAGAGCCTGGGAAGACATTGGTCAGTGTCAGATGAGGCCTGAAATGTCAGTGGGGAGGGAGACAACAGGCCACTATTCATAGCCTTGCAAAACTGGAGAGAAATTGGCCAATGCTATACAAGCCAGGGCTTTTCCCAGACCAGGGAGCCAGTAAGTGAGTATTTGCAGCCCCCACTGCTCTACTCGATCTTAACACCTGAACTCACCGTTTGCTGGCACATTCACCTGTCAAACCCTGAGAGCAAGCGCTTTGGATGAGCAGCTTAGAGCACAGAACATGTTCCAGTGCCTTTGCTTTCAGACAGAGTCATTTGGAATCTAATATTCTCTGCTCCAACCTTAAGCAGAAAGTGGCTTTTTAAGATGTCTGAATGCAACTTACTCTGTGTTAAAGGCCCCCATAAAGACCTTTACAAAAGTAAATGCTGTTGACCATAGGGATAAATGACTGCGTGAGGAGCTTTCTATAGAAAATGTCTCTCAGAATGATGTTATATTGTTTATCCTGCTTTATTTCAATATTAGTGTAAAAAATTAAAAGTCAGCAGTTAGATGAGTTGAAGGCTACTGTTCACAATATATAAATATTCATTCCTTTGTGAGAACCCCCCTGACTGCTTTCAGCTTTTATGTACTTTAAACATAAATCTATTAAAAGTTGACTCGCCATCTTTAAATCTCGGGTGCTACAGTATAAAATGTGTCTGCGACCTCTGGTTTTAATTTTTTTTTTCACAAACTAGGATCACCGGAGTAGGGAGCTGTGCCAGAGGAATTGTGGAGATTGCTTTAATGTAGGGAGCCTAACCCACTTTGGGCCATGCCATCCCTAGGCCTATGGGCCTGAGCTGTATAAGAAAGCTGACTGAAAGTTCGGAGCTGAGATGAAAGGAAGGACCATCCAGAGACTGCCCCACTGGGGGATTCATCCCATAAACAACCACCAAACCCAGACACTATTGCATATGCCAGCAAGATGTTGCTGACAGAACCCTGATATAGCTATCTCTTGTGAAGCTATGCCAGTGCCTGGCAAATACAAAAGTGGATGCTCACAGTCATCTATTAGATGGGACACAGGGCTCCCAATGAAGGAGTTAGAGAAAGTACCCAAAGACCTAAAGGGGTCTGCAACCCTATAGGAGGAACAACAATATGAACTAACTAACCAGTACCCCTCAGAACTTGTGTCTCTAGTTGCATATATAGCAGAGGATGGCCTAGTCAGCCATCAATGGGAGCAGAGGCCCTTGGTCTTGGGAAGATTATATGCCCCAGTACAGGGGAATGCCAGGGCCAGGAAGTGGGAGTGGGTGAGTTGGGGATCAGGGGAGGGGGAGGGTATAAGGGACTTTCAGAGAGGAAACTAGGAAAGGGGATAACATTTGAAATGTAAATGAAGAAAATATCTAATAATAAAAAAAAAGCTAACTGAGACAGGTGATGTTGGCACATGCCTTTAATCCTGGCACTTAAGAGGCAGAAGCAGGCAGATCTCTGTGAGTTTTCTAGGGCACTCTGGTCTACAGAGTGAGTTCCAGGATAGCCAGGGCTATACAGTAAAACGCTCTTAGAGTTTCTATTGCTGTGAGAGACAGCATAAACACAGCAACTCTTATAAAGGACAACATTTAACTGGGGTTGGTTTATTGTTGTCGTGGTGGAGAGCTTGGTAGAGCTTGGTAGTGTACATGCAGGCATGGTGCTAGAGGAGGAGCTAAGAGTTGATCTGCAGGCAGCAGAAGGAGACTGTGAGCCACACTGGGCAGAGCTTGAGCATCTGAGATCTCAAAGCCCTCCCTCACAGTGACACACTTTCTTTAACAAAACTACACATTCTAATAGTGCCACTACTTATGGGCCAAGCATTCACGAACATCACACAACACAAACTCTGTCTCAGAAACCAACACACACACACACACACACACGAAGGGAAGGAAGGGAGGGAGGGAGGGAGGGAGGGAGGGAGGGAGCTAGGTAAACGAGCTAGAGAGCAAGCCAGTTAGCAAAGCCAGTTTACATGGATTTCTGAGAACACATCTTTTAACCGTAGCCCTGACCTCCGTGGTCTCACCTTTGAGATTCTGTGATGGCTTTCCTCAGTGACAGATATAAACTAAAGCTAAGTAAAATAAACCCTTTGTTCTTCCAAGCTAGCTTTGGTCAGTGTTCTATCATAGCAACCGAAAGCAAACCAGGACAGCCACCTGTCTTAGTCAGGGTTTCTATTCCTGCACAAACATGACCAAGAAGCAGTTGGGGAGGAAGGGGTTTATTCAGCTACACTTTCCACATTGCTGTTGATTACCAAAGGATGCAGGACTGGAACTCAAGCAGGTCAGGAAGCAGGAGCTGATGCAGAGGCCGTGGAAGGATGTTACTTACTGGTTTGCTTCCCCTGGCTTGCTCAGCCTGCTCTCTTATAGAACCAAGACTACCAGCCCAAAGATGGCACCACCCACAAGGGGACCTCCCCCTTGATCACTATTTGAGAAAATGCCTTACAGCTGGATCCCATGGAGGCATTTCCTCAACTGAAGCTCCTTTCTCTGTGATAACTCCAGCTGTGTCAAGTTGACACAGAAAACCAGCCAGTACAGCACCCGTGTTCAAATAAGTTGTATATGGCTCATAGTTTATTACAGAATGGGTGCCAGTCAGTATTTTGAATTCTTGGTTGGAGCTGCTATACACAATCATTTTAATAAGGACGGAAAGCTGGTAAGGGGATTTGAAGCATGTGCTAGAGGCTGATGCAGAGGTGATGTGCTGCCTGTGCGGCAGGGGCTCTAGGAACAGTGAGCACCCCACCGTTGGTAAGGTGAGTCATCCATTTTGCTCTCAGGCAGGAAGAGAGCCATGTGGTTGGGGTGGTACTGAATAAGGTGCCTTGTGGGGATTACCAAAGGAATCACTACATCAGAGGCAAAGCCGGGCCACCCGTGGCTGCTTGGAAGACACTGTTAGCCAGCCTGACTTTGAGTCCTGATTTGTACGCAGTGACCAGGAGTTTCTCTTCTAGTTCCATAAATTATATATGAACAATAGAAATATTAGGGTGATAGCATTGAAAACAGTTGAAAGCTTCGTATCTCAGTACATGTTCAGACATCTGAGTCTGATCAAAGCCAGCCTTCCGGAGCAAGACAGCCTGCTTTCTACAAAGAATGGAATGCTAGTTTTTGCAGTAACAAATTAACCTCATGGTAAAAATAAAATACAACAGCAGCAACAACAACAACAACAACAAAAAACCCCCATGTATTTCTGAGAACATTCTTTCTTAAGAGCAGCTCTGACCTTGTCAGGCTTCCCACTGGCTCTGTTACTCTTCACATGAAGTGCAGGTTACAATCCCCTCCACTGTGATTATTTTTAAAATTCAGTGCACACAGATGCCCTGGGGAAGGTCTTCAAGATATTCAGAGGTTTTGATTCACTGGATCTGGGTAGGGCTCGGGAGCTGTATTTTAAATAGCCACCTTTGGGTGCTAAGAAGCACACTCTAAGACTGCTGGTAGTTTTGCCCAATCTCTGAGTTCTGATCTTTTCTTCACTTAGATGACTTCCCCTTTCTCCTTTAATAGGATCATTTGTTTGGGACATGACGTATCGTTCTCTTGAAGTATGTCTCCCTGTTTGGTCCTGGAATCCACATAGGAGTTCATGCCTATGCAGTGGTGTGGCAGGCACTCGTTCTGTGCTGAGCTGGGACCTCCTGCTCCTTGGATGGACAGTTTTAACACGGGCATCCTGACGCAGCATTTCAAGAGTCTAAGGGCTTCATAGTCTATCAGAGGTTGAGATCCTAAAAGCCCCAAGTTGAGTTGCCATAGAGCTGATTGACTTTATAAGAATAAATGCAAAGGCGAAAGCCATGGTATGGGGTCTGCAGCTAATTTGCCTCCATGAGCAGGCTTCTGCCTCCTTTATTCTTAAACATCCAGAATCTCCAGGGGCCCCTGAGTATCTCATGGATATCAAGTATAAAACTTTGTTTCTGGGAAATGTAACTAGGAAAAATAAACCAGGAAAAATATGGTGGAGGAATTAAACTGGGAACATTAGTTGAGTTTTCAAAAAGAAATGGAGGCCCAGTGGCAGAGAAGGAATCAAAGGGGTTCATCTTTCGGAGAGAGCTGTGGAATATTTTCTTTGAATTTTGGATACTGTGAAGATAAATAAATTCCCAAAGGTTTTTGATGAGAGAACATATTTGTTAGGTGTACAGAAATGTACAGGCTATACTTGCGCTTGTCAGAATATTCTCATATTTATAACCTACTTCACTGCAGTCAAAATAATTGTCTTCCATGGAATATTTTATAAATCTTTATTTTTATTTATGATTATGTGAGTGTATGCTACATGTGTGCATGTGCCCTTAGAGGTCAGAAGAGGGTATTGGATCTCCTAGAGTTGGAGTTCTAGGTGGTTGTAGTACTGAGGATCCAACTCTAGTCTTCTGAAAGAATAGGAGGTACTCTTGACCACTGGGCTAGCTCTCTATGCCCTTTTGTAGAATTCTATGAACCTTGCTTATCAGAGCTGGTGCTATCTAGGACTCTTATCTGAATGTACCTTAAATCTGGTTTGACTGTGTCTTTCTTGTCTCTACTCTTTTTAATATTTGCATCAAGAAATTCAAGAAGACTTTATTTTGTGCTTGATCTTTCTGTGAGCGACTCCTATACCCTGCCTCTCTCCCCTTTTCTCCCTTCTCCCCATCCCTTCTTCCTGTTCCAATGTTCTGAAACTGTTTTTGTTTTGTTTTGTTTTGTTTTTTACACATTTCATTTTGTTACCTATTTTCTGGGCTTTAGCCCTGCTCACTCATTAGCAGGCTTGAAATTTCTAGTATCCATGGGTCTTCTAATATAAACTCAATAGCAGTATTTGTCAAACTTGTAAGGATTTTCAGGCAAGCCAATGAGCTATTGTAAGTGAACAGGCCCAGATCTCATTTCTTCACAGTGAGAAGACTGCCCCTTAACACAGTGCATTTCCTTCTAGGGGAGCAATGACCAAGCTAAAGGTATTTATCCCTAATAAAAACAAAGGAACCAGGCACTTTGGTAGTCCAGCTGCCCCTGATTGTGAAGTCAAAGGCGCCTTGAATTGGCGATAATTTGATAATTTGTGTCTTCCTGCTCCTCCTCACCCCGTTCTCCTGTAGGAGAAAACACTGATGGTTACAGCTGTCTTGAGTTTCCACCCTGGAAGTTATGTTTCTATGGAGACCTCTTTGTCTCTTGGTCTTTCACTCAAGAACTCTTATCAGCTTAAAGTGCTTGGAGAGGAGGAGAAATAAGCAACTTAACTTTAGGCATTTCCTTTTGTTTCTACTCTCTTTCTTTTCTACTCCCACTGAAATACTGGGTTGTCTTGTAACAATCAGCATCGCAGAGGTCTAAAAGGTATGCTGTCAATGGGCTGTAAGATTTAAGGATGAGAGACGAGGCATGGGATTTACTCCTACAGAGAGCAAGTGCATACGCTGTTCTACATCTACCTCTGCACTCCCTATCACCACACTGCCCCGTTCATTATTGCTCCTTGTGTCTCAAGTCACAGAAATCACGACCCATGGTGCTGCGGGATTTGCATTTGCTGGATGTGTTGGGAAGCAAGAAATGTGTTTTCTTGGTCCTTTATTCCTCAAGGTGTTGGATTTGTCACAGTCTTCATCCTCTTTCCTAGGAAGCACTCCCACACACATATACACATACACACCCAGAGAGAGAGAGAGAGAGAGAGAGAGAGAGAGAGAGAGAGAGAGAGGTATAAACAAAAGTATAATGTTGAAAATTTACCTATACTGTTTATTATTATTTTGTAATTTATTATATATATGTGTGTGTGTGTGTGTGTGTGTGTGTGTGTGTGTGTGTGTGTGTGTGTGTGTGTGTGTATTGGGTATGTATATTTGTCTGGGTACCTGCAGAGTTCAGAGGTGTTGGGTATTCCTTGAGCTTTAGTTAAAGGCAGTTGTAAATCAACTGAATGTGAGTGGTGGGATCTGAACTCAGGTCCTCTGCAAGAGGACAGTACACTCTCTTAAGCCCTGAGCCATCTCTCCAATCCCTAAACTTTTTATTGTCTAAATTTGTGTTTGCTTAAACACATTTTAAAGTTACTTTGTATCTGTACTTAAGCAGTTCCAGCTGGGCACTCACAGAGGCAAATGAACCAACATGCTTGGCGAATGCTCTTGGATCTCCTTTATTCTTGGGAAAGCTATTTCTTGAGTGGTGCAACTGTACGCGTAAGACACAGTCCCTACACCACCTCCTGTAGTGTTCAACAGAGGAGAATACGTTGAATTAAGGATGACCCCATATTCACAAACAGATATTGGGTTTAGCAGTGGTGGCTTGAATGTTCATTTTCATCTTTGGGACAATAAGGTTAACCCCTTCAATTGTTATATATAGGGGTAATATGAAGAAGTTATCTGAGCACGGAAGACGGGTGTACAGAAACAACAATAAGGGAGATGACTGTTTAGTGATGTGGCCTGGGGTATAGTCTGTAATATGAACAATCTAAGCTTATCCCCAACTAGCTTACACATAAATGAGACTCAGACTATGGTTTATTTTATTTGACTTTGACAATTGTTGGAGTCAGCCCTAATCTATCCAGCCTTCTAACTGCAGTCCTGGCTACCTCCCCAGTGCTGTTTCTCCTGGCCACATGCTCATGGTTCCTCTTCCCTCATGGTGGCTTCCTCCAGAAATTAGACAAATAGGGATAGATTATTAAATTTACTCTTAAATTATTATATAGCCATGATCTTACATTGGCAGAAATCTAGAATTAGAGTTATATTTTCTTACATCGGTATAGAATGTGTATATTGATACAGATTTAAAGTTTTTATTGGTATAAATCTTAGTACATTGATATAAAATTTAAAATTTTGTTACTTTTAGATAGGCATTGTGCTTATACAACTCATTTAAGAACACAGGGCTTAGATTCAGTCCTTTAAATAGCTGCTCTTACAAACTGTTTACAATAATTAAGTAATGCAAGTTAATAGTCAAACTCATGGTCTTACTAGATATATAGATAGATGGACTACAAAAGCATCAGACGTCCAAAATCTATGGCATTTAATATTATTTCATTATTAAAATTTTTTTGACTACTAGACATGTCTGCTCCTGACAGTATCCCCATTCTACTTCAAGGGAGGTGATGAACATCAATACCTCCATGTGGAGTGGCTTCAAAGGTGGCAAGCTAGCCACTATGCAAGAAATGCCCTAATTTTATCTGCAGACGGAATGCTGTCGAAAAAGGATAAGTGAATGCAGGATAGTCAATTGCTAGGCTCTACTAAGGCAGAGTAAGCTAGTCCTTCATAATTCCTGCTTCATTGGGGACTATCCAGCTATCTCTTCCAAAATTTTGCAAGCTACATTCCTGTACACTCAAATATATATTCCTTCTTATAACTTTGATGGAGTTGAAGACTAGTTGTAGTCTCACAATTGAACTTACGTTGTTTAGCATTAAAGAAGATGTTTTAGATTTAAAAAGATGGTTTTTAGATGCTAATACAAATTAAAATCAAACATGATTGAGGTAAAGAATTGTAAACTCATTAAGTTATGGTAGACAATATAATACTTTATTTAAATTGGCAAATATATTAGACTAGATGTTATAAATGTATATCATACTTTATAATTTACATAATTTTTATAATTGTATTTAATTTATATTTCAGAGGAAAGAGCATTTTATTGGCCTAAAAAGGGGAATTGTGAGGTTTGATCTTTTGCTATCTATTGTAATGCTAAGTGAAACCCTCCAATACCTGGTTGTTCCAGAGATGAGAGCACAGACAGACAGACAGACAGACGAGGCTAAGGCTAAGTGATCCTGCCCCCAAGTTATTTCTGACTAGAAAATAAAGATACCAACAGCTAATAGCTGAACAGAAGAGACATAAGTGGGGTTTAGGTTTGGCAGGCTCAGGGTCAGAGGTAAAATCAGGAGTGGGAAGAAGACACAGGAGAAGGGAGGAGAAGTTACCTTGGGTTAGGAGTCAAGAGATTGGGACCTTGAGGGCTGGCCAATTGGAGTTAAGAGCAGCTCAGATGAAACACAGTAAGTAGTAAATAATATTTCAGGGATGTCAATAGGGGAGTAGATTCTAATAGCATCGAGAGTAGGTATCTGCCCAGCTTTTATTCTGTTTAAGACTTATTGTAAATATAAAGGCTGAATGTATCCCCCACCCCAGGAACTAAATGGTAAAAGGCAGGGTAGAAAGTCCTTGTGGAGATTTAAATATTTCTACAACAGTAGTCCCACAGGACAGCCAGCCCTTCTCTTCTGTGTGCTGGCTTGGCCTTTTATGTGGCTGTATGTCACAGGGCTGATCTTGGCCTATTGTAAACTGGGGTATCTGTGTTTCAGCCGACTAAGGTGTCTGTTCCCCAGTGTCTGAGACCAAGAGCACGACACTGATATCCTTGCTCACAGAGGCTGCACGTGACACAGTCTTTGTTTTGCTATCATACTAATTAGGAAGGAAAATGATTCTGTTGAATGAATCCCTCGCTAATCAACACACATTTCCTATTTCCATGCCAGCACTGTGTGTTTTTCTAATTATCTCCAGGAATAGTGAGTTGTAAATATGCATATAATAAGCTGAGTTTCTGTGGCTGAAGAAAAGCCAGAATATATAAACACACACACAGGTTTGTAGTTTGCATTTTGTTTTTCTTTGTTTTGGAGTAGGTGAATTATTTGTATATTTTTTACAAGAGATACTTGTATTATTAATATGTTTGAATTGAAGAAGGATAAGAAGGTTTATATGATACACTCAGAGAAAACCTATTGAAGGTGGCATGGCTGTTTATTAAGAGCTTTGAGTCCCTCTGGATAACATGCTTTAAAATTCTGTAACAATATCTGTAGTCAAGAAAGACACACACTATGCATTTACAATAGTGTAAAAGCAAACATTGTTATCTAAACAAAAGCATCTTAAGGCAAAAGCATCTGTGGCAATGTTAGAGATATACACAAACCTTTGGGCAAAGAAATGTGTAAAATGAAAGGCTTATACAATTATGTAAGCAATACAGCTTTAATTGTGAAATAATGATGTCAATCTAAGGTAACTATTATCATTCGATGTTGACTGAAACTTTCATTCATTTATACATTCATTCACTCTGCAAATATCGGTGGTTTGCATATATGGCCCATAGTGATCAAAGTGTCTCTCTTGAGTCTAGGATAGACTGACATACAAAAGATGAAGTAATTTGTGTGGTATGTTACAGATGTTAAATGGTTTGGAGGAATGAAGGGTGGGATGAAGAGGTCGGATTGCAGTTTTACGTTGTTTGTTAGTCACACAATCTTGAGGAACCAAGAGGGTGATTCCAGTGGTTCTCTCAAAGAATAAAATTCACAAAGAGGCAAGAGCCACTGTAGAGTGCCAAGGTGGGCAGGTACTTGAGTCACGAAGGACATGCAGAGAGACTAGCATGGCCTATACCATAGGAAATATTCTGTCTCATATATAATGATAGACAAAGTGTTTGAGTTGATTTCTACTTTTTTGGCTAACTGAAAGAAGTATTTGTCCCATTTTTTAAAAGAAAAAACTTAGTAAGTTTTAAGAAAACTTCATTTAAAGTAGGTACTGTCAGACATTTCCAATAAGACCTTTCCAGCATTTAGGTTTTATAGCCCATGATCTCTCTGGAGTCCACTGCTTTTTCCTTTGTTGTTTAGGATAAGAGGGTGAATATTATTTCTGATATTCTGATTACAGTCATAGCTGGAAGTAGGGGTGAGACTGTGTTAACCTTGAACCTTATTTGTTAATGGTTCCACATTGAGGATCACTTGCCTTTACAGGTCATTTCATGAAAATGTTGTTAGGATTGTTTTCAATATTGCTTTGTGTCTGTGGTAGTAACATTAACCACAGAGTTATCTTCAGTAAAGTTTTTGAGTTGTTTCTGTCTCCCTTTTGCTTTTTCCTTTCCTTTAGCTATCTTCTCTCATAGACAACTGAAAAATATCATAGAATACTGAATGTGCGATACATTTTATTCTTGTTTTAAACTCCAGAATTGCCAAAACCAAACCAAACCAAACCATGTGTATGTGTGTGTGTGTGTGTTTGTTTGTGTGTATGTGTGTAGAAGGGGAGTAGTGGGAGGGAGAGGGAGAGGGAGAGGGAGGGAGAGAGAGGCAGAGGAAGGGAGAGAGAGAGAGAAAGAGAGAGAGAGAGAGAGAGAGAGAGAGAGAGACAGAGAGAGAGAGAGACAGAGAGACTGAGACTCTCTGGACTTTAAGCTCATTACTTGGCTAGACTGACCAGCCAGTAAGCCCCCAGGACCCTCTTGCATTTGTCTCTTGTACTGGGTTACATGCATTTGTTGCCACAACTAGCTTTTAAAGTAGGCACTGGGCATTCAAACTGGGTTCTCAAGATTGCACTGCAAGCATCTACTCACAGAGCATCTCCCTCTCTTACACAAAACAACCTCGAGATGTTTCTGAGCTACCCAGAAGATGTGGAGCCCAGACACTTTTAGGGGACAGAGAGATGAGACGGGAGGGACTTGGGTTTGTGGTTGTCAAGCTCAGACAACTTAAAAATGTGCCTTTGCTAGTTCACAGGTGTGGCTGCTTCCACACAGTAGTGTTTGTCAGGTAGATAATCAGTCTTGAGACCTCATCAGAGTTGCTGCCTGGTGTTTGTTCTACCAGAGTTTGGCTGTTGCAAAGGCCATTCCAGTAATCCTAACAATAATAACAGAGGCAGTAGAAAAAAGGGCAAATTATCTTGCCAGTGCATCTACTTTGTCAGCTACTTTTAATCCTGAAATCTGTGCCTTGCTCTTAACTTTCCTAATTAGAGTGGGAATTGGGTTTTAGAGGAAGCCACCACCAAGAACTCCATGAGAGTACTCGTTTAAAAGTATAAAAACATCGCACAAATATGTGGTTTAGATCCATAATTTTAAATTAAGAATTAAATCATGTTAAGTACCTTTAAATAACTGAGGAAGCAGTTATGTGGTAGTTGAGGAAGGAAGTGAAGGACCCTGTAGGCCTCAGAGGAGCCATCTGTGGGCTGGGAGCTGTGCTGAGTGAGAGACATCTCTCCCTGTGCTTTTGGAAGAATGATAAGTCATTATGAGCATGTGAGAAGTGTGTGTAGAAAGATGTTTATGCACACATGCTCCAGGCAAGGAAGTCTGTTACATGTAACTTTACTTGATAGCAGTTATGAGGTGACAGCAATGGCAGCTATCAGAAGTAGGATAAGAAGCTAGATGTGGAGGCTTATGTATGGAATCACAGTACTCAGGAGTCTGAGGTAGGAGGATTGCTGTGAGTTTGGGCTGTATAGTGAGACTGTCTTAAAATACACAACCCATATACATATACTCACAGTCACACACGCAAACCACATATGCACACTCCCCCAACATATACCCCCCACATACACACGCACACTATACTACACACACCACACTCACACACACACACGCTGCACATATGCACATTCCCCCAACACATACCCACACACCATAAACATTCATTACACACATGCCATACACACACATATCATACACACACACAACACACACACACACACACACACACTCACCATATACACAAGTAAGACAGGAAGAGAGAGAGAGAGAGAGAGAGAGAGAGAGAGAGAGAGAGAGAGAGAGCTCTGATGCTCTGATAGTTGTAGGGTTTGAGGTTCCTATGAATAGGGATTACACATAAACAATTTTTTATTTTTATTTTAAGTACATTTTTAGTTTGACAGTTAAAGTACAATTGCTTCATTTCTCTCTTCCATTCTTCACACTAACCCATCATTTATGTGTATGTATGTGTGTGGTGTGTGTATATATATATATATATATACACATATGTATATATGTATATATATATATATATATATTTGGTAGCACATATATATGTATAATATAATACAAGTATATTTGTGTATACATGTAAATTACTAAATTTATAAATGGAACTTATTTAGTTCATAAACTGTTACTTGTCTGTATATGATTTCAGGTCCAACCCCTTGGTATTGGATAACAAGTCTTTCCTGAGTGAGACTATTTTCTTACTCTCTGCATTCCTTAGATGCTATGGGTCTTTTCCTAGGGTTGGGGCTCTGTGATATTCTTTCCATGTTAGCATGTCTATTGGTGTTAGATGAAGGCTTCAAGTCCTTCTGTTTCTTCTCTGTTCTTATCTCTGGTTTATATTGATTAAAACTCAAACTCTTTTTGGTTTCAAAAGTCGAGTTTGAATTTTAAACAATAGGAATATCTTTCTGTCTGTGTCTCTGTGTTCCTATCTCTCTTTCTCTCTCTCTGTTTCTCTCTCTTCCCTCTTTCTCTCTTTCTTTCTTTCTTTCTTTCTTTCTTTCTTTCTTTCTTTCTGTCTGTCTGTCTGTCTGTCTGTCTGTCTCTGTCTCTCTCTGTCTCTCTGTGTGTATCTGTTGAGTATTTCTCTTTCTGTGTATGTTTTTCTCTTTGTGTGTCTCAGTATGTGTGTGTGTGCCTATGTGTGTTTGTGTGTGTGTGTCTGTCTCTTTCTCTGTATGTATCTTTGTGTGTGTCTGTGTGTGTACCTATATATGTACATCTATGTATAATTATATGTGTCTCTGTATGTGTTCAGGCATGCATGTGCAATATCTGTCATGCTGCCTGTTGGTTACTGTCCTTTGGAAGGTTTAATGTCTATATATATTAAAGAAGGGATTGTACATCATTCATTGTGGTTCTAAGTTGATATGAATTAGATATTTTATACATAGTTTAATTTTTTTAACATCTCTTCATGAAGGGTGAGGGAAACTCAATATTGCAAAGCAAATATTGACTTTACTTTTACTTGACTTTAGCCTCAAAAGCTTATTAGTAATAACTTTAGGATTATAAATAACAAGAGATTTCCTTAGTAATTATAAAGAATGTCAAGATCTCTGTAAAATAAGACCCTAAGCTCATCGAGAAATTAGAGTAGCTTCCTGCGATTCCATCCAGTCTTCTGTGCTACCATCCTGTACTCAGTCCCTTCCTCTCTCTCTAGTGCCTGGTTCTGCATCTTCTGCTTTGAAAGCCTTTCTGAGGCATCTGCTAGTTTGTTCACACTCAGAAGCAGGCAACTGAGATGGATCCACGGCCTTTGCATTTCAGTAGAAAGAGAGGAGAGCCCCACCCCCTTACCTGGCAGAGGGACTAACGTCTTCCCGTGGGGCTTCCTGCAAAGAAAGGACTGTTTCATGTCTGTTTTGTTTTGATTTTTTGATTGTTATTGGTTTTATAAAGCGTGTAGAGGACCTTTAAAAATGTTCTTTAAGTCATCCCAACCCAGGTGACTACAGCTCTGCTTCTATCCAAGGCTGGCACCTCAAGGTAATTCCATCTCTCCTCTGTGCAGCGTGCCTTATGAATTATTTCTGGTCTTTAAAGAACTCAGTCTGCTGTGAGCAGAGAACGATCTTGTCTGTTTGACAGCTGATGAGACAAACACATTTTAGAGCAGGAAGTCAACACATTTGAAAACACTTTGAAAAGTATTAGTCTGTGATACAAATACAAAGGATTCTTTGCCAATTTGTGTAAGATCTGACAGTTTAAGCCAGTCCACTAAATGTTTAATCAGGAACTAATTTATAATGAATAAGGAAAGGAGAAGACATTTATACTGAGGTGTTGGAAGAGTGAGCTACCGTAAGAGTGCCAAAATGTAACACACACACATTCTTATGTGTTTATATGTATTTATGTATACATATATGCACTATATATACACACATACATATGTGCATACATATGTACATACATATGTGGATATACACATAACACAAACACACATGTACACACATTTGTGTATATATATTTATGCATACATACACACAATATGTATGCACACATACATACAAGCATATATACACACATCTGTGGATATACACATTCACACACAAACACACATGTACACACATTCTTATGTATAAATATGTGTATATATTTATGTATACATACACACATACTATACACACACACACACACACACACACTTATTAGCATTCTGGGTGCAGAGAGTGAGATGACAGATCAATGGGCAATGCCAAGGTGAAACTGCCCACACTGTATAGATCAGCTCCCAGATGCACAAGCTCTGACAGGTCTGATCATGTCAGAGACAAAAAGGAAGGCAGTTTTTCACTGATAAGACAGCAATTGAAAGAAGAGTTGCCAAGGAAAACAGCTACAGCCTGTCACTAGGGCCCTGTTGACATAGTTCTTCAAACGGGCGTTTCCTGCAGAGCCAGATTCCTACACTGTAGTCCATGGAAAGCCTTGAGCAACTCTCATGGTTGAGACCAAATCCAGGTAGAGGAAGTCCTAAGGTCAAGATTTGTAAGCTACAACTCAATGACAAAAACTATTCTATTTCCTAGTATTCAGACATTCAGGAGTTCTGAGAAAAGCACCCTTATGTGACTTCCCTAATTATGTAATTTAGTATAATTGTCAGGAAGCAAAACTGAAACTACTGTAGTGACAAAAAGCACATCACTGGGTTGGAGTAGCATGGAAAGACACTCTGAAGGAGGAGGGGATGCTAGGGAGTATGGGGAAGCTGTGGAGGTGGCGAGCTTGTTTTTCATCTTGATTTTGGTGGTGGTATGCACCTCTATGTATACGTGAAGCTGTGCGCTTTAACTATGTGCAGTTTCTTCTACAGCAATCATATCCCATTAAAGCCATTACAGTGTTATGTATCCTTCTACCTAAGTGCTGTGGGTTGTATCTCAGTCAGCTGCAGATGCTGCTGTGTTTTCTCTATTTTTTCCCAGGAGTCGAGTGGAGGAAGGAGTATGGGCTGTGGCACTGGCCACGTTGTGATTTCTTTCCTTTCCTTTCCTTTCCTTTCCTTTCCTTTCCTTTCCTTTCCTTTCCTTTCCTTTCCTTTCCTTTCCTTTCCTTTCCTTTCCTTTCCTTTCCTTTCCTTTCCTTCCCTTCCCTTCCCTTTCCTTCCCTTCCCTTCCCTTCCCTTCCCTTCCCTTCCCTTCCCTTCCCTTCCCTTCCCTTCCCTTCCCTTCCCTTCCCTTCCCTTCTCTTCTCTTCTCTTCTTCTTTTTTTTCTTTTCTTTTTTTTGTTTTTTGTTTTTGTTTTGTTTTGTTTTGTTTTGTTTTGTTTTGTTTTGTTTTGTTTTGAGACAGGGTTTCTCTGTATAACCCTGGCTGTCCTGGAACTCACTTTGTAGACCAGGCTGGCCTCGAACTCAGAAATCTGCCTGCCTCTGCCTCCCGAGTGCTGGGATTAAAGGTGTGCGCCACCACTGCCCGGCTTATGTTGTGATTTCTAAACTCTGGGTTTCCCAGAGACACTGAGCTCTGCTCAGTCTCTTGTCTGTTTCTGTCCCTGTCTGTCACTCTGTCTGTCTCTGTCTGTCTCTCTGCTTCTCTGTCTGTCTGTGTTTCTGTCTCTGTCTCTCTCTGTGTATGTGCAGATACACACACATGCACATACCCATCTATCTCATCACACATACATTTTCCTAAGGTTATGTTCCTTTCTGATATTGTGAACCAGACAGCTTTATATTTGTTGGCTCCTTGGTGGAAGTCATTGTTGAACTGGCTTCTATTGGTTCTAATGGTGCTGTTGGTTGATATCATGCCCTTCATTTAAAATAGGAAGATTATGTTGATAGAGATTATGCTTTTTTAAACTCAAGGCAGAAAAATATTGCTGATCTCCTGTCCCTAGTACTTCGCATGGATGTGACTTGGGACCTATTTGGTTATCAAGTAGGAGAAGTGTTAGACTATTTTACTGCAATGCTTTGCATTACAAAGACTGTATTTATCATGTACTTGCCCTTCCGTGCTTATGTCTGCCAAAGGCACCCCCATTTGCTAAAAGATTTATTTGTAAAGAACTCTGCTTCTGCATAAGCATGTTTCTGAAGAGGCGTTTTTTTTTTTTTTTTTTTTTTTTTTGCTCAGACAGCAAATGAGTATAGGAATATGGTTTTGTTGATTTATCGTGTGACCTTGGCCAGTACATAGCATAGTTGGTGTTTACTTATTTCTTCTTTGAAGTGTGGCTGATGGCATACTCAGAATGAAGGATAAGTTGACATTTTGAACCAGGAATACGTAAATTCCCAAAGGATGCTCTAACCCAGTGGTCCTCAGCCTTTGATGCTCTAACCCAGTGGTCCTCAGCCTTCCTCACGCTGAGATCCTTAACACAGTTCCTCACGTTGTGGAGACGCCCAACCATAAGATTATTTTATTGCTACTTTGTAACTATAATGTTGATACTCTTATGAATTATAATGTAAATGACTGATATGCAGAATATCTGATATGTGACCCTAGGGTCATTGGATCCTGATAGGGGTCATGACCCACAGATTGAGAACTGCTGCTGATTCCTGGTCAGCTTATGCACACAGTCAACTCTATTTCTAGTTGTTTTTTTTTTTTCCTCTGAGAAAGGGTCCATGGGCCCCTGCTGGCCTGGTCCTCACTGTATTACTAAGGATGACTTTGAATTTCTCCATCCTTTTGCCTCTAACCCCTCAGTACTAAGATGATTGGTACCATCATGATGATGTGCCACCATACCCAGTTTTTGTGATGCTAGGGATCAAACCCAGAGCCCATGTATACTGGGCCAGTGCCCTACCAACTAAGGTGCATCCCCAACTCAGCCCAAACCACCTGTCACCCTTTCTTCCCAACGTTTTCTTGTCAAGGCAGCTGCAGGTCAGATGGTATTTCTCCAGTAAATCTTCTGGGCCAACTTCCACTGTTGTGCTGCCTTGTGTTTCTGTACTTGGTGCAGGCTTCTCTGGTCACCTGTTCCAGCCACCGTCCCCCAACTTGGTGTTTAGGGGTTGGTCTGATTGTTTTATTGTAGTGTATTTCTTGAGTTTAACAACCAGACCTTGTTTATATTTGTGTTTCAAGTCCCAGGTATGGCTCCCGGGAAAGGACAAACAAGCGCTGTTGTACATGTGTCTTCAATGGATGGATCCCATCCCTACCACCGTTTAAATCGGAGATCTTATTCAGAAATTCCCAAGTTAAGCTTTCCCAAGCACAAACAGAATTGAAATTTGTATTCCAAAAAATTTAATGACATGAAAAGTATATATGAGACTTAATAAACTGTTTGGCTGTGGTTAGTACCGTTGCTTCTCAATGTGAACCACTGGATAACGTTCAGAGCTGCGTCTGTTGCCGTGGGAATCTGAGAGCGGATCAAGAAGCACATTTACATCTTTAAGGGATGATTCTTAAGGAGCCAGTAATTTATATTTCTCATCATTAATAGCATAGACCTTACTGCCAACATCTGAATAAAACTCTCTCCTCCTTACATTGTTTTAATATCTCAATTCAGAGAGGTAGTTATTATATCATGACTTTGGTAAGAAATGGATGATAATTCTAGACGTTTACATAATAGTCTATTCTGGGGTGAGAAGGACTTCGTAGCTTTCTGGTGCTTAAATTCTAACTACTTAAAAATTCTCATGTGGTGGGGGAGAGAGTATAGAGGGAGGACAGACAATGGGCTCCAAAATAGAGCTACATTAGAGGAATATAAGTTCTAATGTCTTACATCGTCTCAGGGTGAATGCAATTCACAACAACTTATGTTTCTTAAAAAGAATAGGAAAGAAGAATTTTAGGATTCTTAATACAGATAATTAATTAATGCTTAATAAAAGGAATGTTAACTACCCTTATTACACATTGTATATATATATGTTAAACATTGATAGTCTATCCCATAAATATGTATACTTATTGTATCAGTTAAAACATTAATAGAATATAGTTTTTGGAGGCCAGTGAGTGAAACGGATTCGTGAATAGAGGTTCTTGTTGGGAAGTCTGGTGGCTTGAGTTTGCTCTCTGGGACCTGTGTAAAGAGGGAGGAGAGAACTGGCTTCATGATGCTCTGTGTTCTCTGATCCTCCTCCTCCACACATTGTGTTAGTTTTCAATTGTGTAATAAAATACTGTGACCAAAAGTGACTTACAGGAGAAAGAGTTGAGTTTGGCTTCCAGCTTGAGATGAAGCATCCGTGATGGTAAGAAGATGTGGCAGCAGACAGTCAGGAAAGGCAGCCAACCAAGATCACAGTTTATCAGCACGCTGAAACTAGAACAGGAAGGGCTGTGAGATATAAGCTCCCCATGGCTATCCTCAGTGTCCACTGCCTCCAGCAAAGCTGACTCTCCAAAAGGTTCCATCATCTCCAAAAACGGTGCCACCAGCTGAGGACCACATGTTCAAATACAGAGCCTACAGGGAGCATCTTTAGTTCTAGTTGACCCTCCCCCACCCAGTTTCCCTATTTTCCTATTCCTGCCCATCCCCCCTTAAACGTTCCCACCCCTAGTATACTCTGTGTCTACTTTCACATCCCACCTGCTTTACTCTGCCACAGGGAGCTTCAGAGCCCCTCCTCTCACCTCTCATGGATCCTTTCTTACCACCTGGCCTCTATTGACATCTTGTTCCAACTTAAACACAGCCTTTAAAAATTCAAGTCCAAAATCTTCATATGAAAGTGAACATATGACATTTGTCTTTATTTATTTATATCTATAATATCTATGTATCTATGTATCTATCTATGTATCTATTTATGTATCTATCTATGTATCTATCTATGTATCTATCTATGTATCTATCTATGTATCTATCTATGTATCTATGTATCTATGTATCTATCTATCTCTATCTATCTATCTATCTATCTATCTATCTATCTATCTATCTATCTATTTATCTATTATCTATCTGTAGTATATGTGTATTCAGTTCTGTTTTACTGAGAGTTTTGCAGTTTAATTTTTTTTCAAAGCTGAATAGAATCCCTTGGTGTAAATGTATCATGTTTATATCTATCAGCTGGTGGATAGCTAGGCTGATTCCATGTCCTAGCTATTGTGAAGATGGTAAAAATCATATGGAGTCAAGACCGAATTTCAAGTATTATTTAGCTGCAACCAAAACAAGCTGGGCTAATGGCAAGCAGAGACCTCAGTGTCCACACAACACAGATGGGTCTGAAGCATATATCAAAAGGTATAGTGACCGAAAGATGCACAAGTCTCTCTAAAAATACAGGCGCAATGAAAAAACCAACATCTCTTCTAAAGATCACCTATCCAATAGTGATGAAGTCCAATGAGAACAACTTAAACGAAATTCCAGACAAAGAATTCAAAAAGAGAGTTTTAAACATGTTCAAAGACTTCAATGAAAACACAGATAAATACTTATGCTTTTGTTTTAATTTGTGATAGGAGCACATGAGATGTGGAATTAGCTCCTCCATTATTGCTGTCATTGACAATATTCACTAGTGTTGACTGTTATTTTGCTATCTTAACTGGATTTCATTTCCATTTAGACATCAGGAAACAATACACTGGCATGCACACATCCAAGCAGGGTCGCTTGTCAATGAAGCAAGTGAGATGTGTATGTTCAGCAGTCCAGGCAAATGTGTAGTCCCTGCTTAGCACAGTCCAGGGGACGGTGCAGGCTTGAGGTCTGGACAGGAGCCTCTCATTAATGCAGTCTTACATTATGTTTATTATTAATATTTTATTACTGAATAACAACAAACTTATAGTCAACCACAGTTGACAAATAGTTGTTTTGTTTTGATTTTTCACTTTTGAACTTTGCCTGACTGTTGGAGTGACTTGAGTTCTTGATTCCCTTTTTTCACCTTGCTTACAGCATCTCTCCTATGGTCTTAATAATCTTACCTAAATTGTCTAAATTATTAGGGTGGGATGGCAAACACTAGTAGTCAGAATAGGGTCATGGCTTTTCAGAAGTAGCGGGGCTGGGGGACAGTGGTGGCGGCTTGTCCATTCTTACCCAGTCCTGTGATGTGGAAATGAAAATACAACAGCATTAAAAAGGTCAGCTGTCAATCTCAGTGCTTTTAATTGACTCTACTTCTTGAGGCTTATGAGCAGTTCCCCCAGGCAGTGACATCTTATATCCAATCACACTCTTTTTCAGTTAAGGTGCATCCTCATCTCTACAAGGAGTCTAGTTGTTCATATCAAGACCAGAAAATTCCAAGCCACAGCAGTGGGAAGTGCCGCCAGAGGGTGGATGAGTATTTAATGAAAGCATGCTTTCACGTGGTCGCATTTCAAGTAGAAGGTGAATTGAGAAACTAGGACAGCACTTTGTTATGCAATTTTTCCTGAGAAAGCTAAAAATATGCTCTTAGTGGAGAATTAATGACTTATAGTGACTTGATGCTAAGCAGTTGTGTTTGAGTAGAGATAGATATCTTGTTAGAACAGGTTAGGTTGACTAGCCCACTTTAAAATGCGTGGCTCGTGTGCTAGCATAAAGAATTGAAGCACACAGAACAGTGCTGCTGTACGATAGACCCTTCTACCTTGCACCTCTGGATGGGCAGGTTCTTTCTTTTTATTCTCGTTTGAGTGAGCTGTTGGAGAAGTGTTATCTTTTTGCCAGAGAGTTAGGCACTATCCTAACTGCCTGCATGAATATATTGGATAAGGAACTGGTTAATGACATTAAAGCCATGCAACACTGCATTTTACAAGATCGCACTGTCTACTATATATTTACAAAACAAGTAACTTTGCTTTCATGATGTCTTAGTTAGGGTTTTACTGTTGTGAACAGACACCATGACCAAGGCAACTCTTATAAGGACAACATTTAATTGGAGCTGGCTTACAGGTTCAGAGACTCAGTCCATTATCATCAAGGTGGGAGCATGATGACATCCAAGCAGATATGGTGCAGAGGAGCTGAGAGTTCAACATCTTGTTCCAAAGGTGAGCAGGGGAAGACTGAGTTTCAGGTAGCTAGGATGAGGGTCTTAAAGTCCAAGCCCACAGTGACATTCTTTTTCCAATAAGGCCACACCTACTCCAACAAGGCCATACCTTCTAATAGTGCTACCCCCTGGGCCAAGCATATCTGAACCACCACACATGGATAGACAGAATAATCACTTAATAAAAATCAGTCATATTCTTTGTTTCAAATTCCATGCGAGTAGAAGTCAGATGGATATGAGATAATTTGGTCTTATAGGAACTCATGAACTGGAAAATAAGTCAGAGGCAAAAACAGTTCAGGGTAGCCAATAAAGTCATAAAGCAATTACCTACATCGTACACTTGTGCTTGTTTCTATTCCCATAGCCATAACCATAGTTATTTCTATGATGGGACTTTGGTTGGAGGTGCACATGATACGCAGATAATTAGCATGGACAGAATTAGTGGGCAATTTTGTGTTGAGGAGCCTGAACTGAGTCTTAATGAACAGAAGCTAGCCATATCAAGATACATGTGCGCATGCGAATATGTATGTGTGCTATGTGTGTGGTGGTATTTGTATATTTGCAAGAACAAAGAAATATTTGTTTGTTCAGGTGGGATATTCCTAGAAATAAGTGTAGTTTAAAACCTGGAGAGAAGACAGCTAGTGGAATTTCTGAGTACACACTGTCTTGGGGCACATGAGATGGAAGCGCGATGCAAAGTCCACCTACAAAGGGGACTTATCAAAGCTTTGGAGTGAAGGGCTGGTCTGAGCATCTCTTCATGCTGATGGATATCATGATGATAATGGGAGAAGAGACTGAACAGAGTTAGCCAGGATGCAACCATGAAGTAAGATGCCCAGATGAGAGGGCACAAGAGCTTTTCTTGATTGGTGTTTGTGAGAGTGGTTTAGAAAGGAATCAAGAAAGCTTCAGGAAGTAAAGTCAGAGAGTTAGACCTAGTTATCTATTGTTTATTAGGTTTACTTTGTGTACTATATAGCTTATCCTAATATTCTCTCTCTCTCTATATATTTTTTTCTCTAGTTAATTATCATAATATAATAGCATACAAACTTATGAATTGTAGCCATATACATTAACATGGATAAATATTTGAAACGTAATTTTTATTGTTGACTTAGAGTAGGTCCCAGGTGAATTTCTTCATTTCTATAAAGCTCCAAAGAAGAAAATGAGAGGGTATATGGCTTAGAGATACCTATGAATATAAATCTATGTATATAAACCTATGTATATAAGCAACTAATATGGGAAAAGAAGTCATAACACAAAGGAAAATAATTAACTCATGAGGAGAGGAATAAGGGAAGAGATACAGAAGTGGGGATGAAATGATTAGATATTCCTGATTCTGACGATGGGTTCCTGGGGTTGATTTTACTGTTATCTGTTGTGCATGTCAATATATTCTACTCTATTATTAAATACACCAAAATGACAAGAGTGTATAAATAGAAACAAGGGTGAGTTGCTACCAGGCTTCTAGCTTAGATTATTAGATCACTGATCTAATAACCTTCAAAACAATCTTCAAATAAAGAAAACAGTTTATTCATGAAACATGATGGATAGGGTGCTTGGAGCACATCCAAGCAAGTGAATACAAACCTAGGCTCACTCTGCAGATTTGTAAGTTATAAGTATTACCTTGTAAGCGGGTAAAAATCTCCAAAGAATGATTCCAAACGATCATTGCAGGAGAGAGACCTCGAGGTGAACTCACACTGAAGTTCGAGAAGCAAGAGGAACCCACGTAGACAAGGAGAACCCAGAGTGTGGCACACAGGCAGCGTGGAGGCAGTTAGGTGAAGAAGGGTTGAGCATCAATGTCAGGTGCAGCCAGGCCAGCTAGAAAGATGAAGCTTGGGGTTAGGTGTGTGCTGACCATAGCCACCTCTGTTCCTAAGCAGTGGACACCAAGGAACGAAGGGGAACTGGGGCAATGGACGTGGATCACTTGGTCCAGAGGCCAGAGAGTTAGCAGGAAGTTAGCACGCTCAGTCAAATAGTGTCTTCTCAAAGTCACCACTCCCAGTCAGCTGTCCTCTGAGAGGCTCTACCAGTAGCTTCTGTCTTCTGCTATCCTCATGGTTGAATTTAGCTTGATTTCCAGAAGATTCCGGCCTCTGGCTGAAGAAGATGAGTCCTTACAACGCAATAAGGACCTTTCATCCTTCACAGCGTTTTCTAAGATAATATTTGGGTAGTACTGCAGGTAACCGCTTTTGGGATAGCCCCTACTCTAGTTGTTCAGGACCCACATGAAGGTTAAGTACACATCTGCTGGGTATCAGTGGGGAGGCCTCTTGTAACAGATGCAGATGCTCACAGCCAACCATTGGACTGGGGTCGGGGACCCCTCTGGAAGAATCAGGGGAAGGATTAAAGGAGCACAAGGAGACGGCAACCCCTTAGGAAGACCAACAGTCTAAACTAACCCAGACCCCTGGGAGCTCCCAGAGACTCAGCTACTAACCAAAGTGTATACATGGGCTGGTCCATGGCCCCTGACACCTATGTAGCAGAGGACTGCCTTGTCTGGCCTCAATAGGAAAGGATGTGCCCAATTCTGTTGAGACTTGATGCTCCAGGGAAGGGAGCTGGACGGATGAGGTAAGGGTGGGTGAATGGGTGATAGAGGTGGGTGGGGGAGTATCCTCTCAGAGGCAAAGACGATGGGAGAACTGGGACAGGGGACAACATTTGGAATGTAAGTAAATAAAACAATTTTAACAAGTCATGGTTCTCCTGCAAATGGGAAGGAGAGACAGAGACTGGAATAGTGAATTCTTAAGACAAGGAACAGCAAAAGTTGCTGACAACCACCTATAGCTAAGAGGATGGCCTGGGGCACATACTTCTCCAAATCCTCCAGAGAAAGGATGGCCTTACCAACATCTTAATTTTGGACTACTAGACTACAGCATTGTAAAAAAAATAAAATAAAAATGTCTATAGTCTTATGCCACTCAGATTGTGATTCAGCCCCAGGAAAACACATGTAACCATTAGTTATAATAGGTTATAGCTAATATATTATTAGGTAAAGGAACTGTGTTTTCAGAGGATGGTAAGACAGTATAGTAATTTTCAGGATAGTGAAGGAATTAAGAGAGAGGGGGAAAACATTAAGATGCCTGAGGTACTGAGAAGAAGACAAAGACTGAAGTCAGGATTTAAAACAAAAACACGGTAGTCTGAATACAAAAAAGGTTGAGTGAAACATGAGTTATATTTGTAGGTGAGAAAAGATCAGTAAGTTTAAAAAAAAATACCATCCTGAATGCTTGTCAAAAGGATTGTCACAAATTTCTACTGAGCATGACTACTAAGAGAAAGTTGAATTATAAGTAGTGGAGACTTGGAGTACCTATTAAAGACCAGGAAAATGATCAGAGACCACATATGATTGACAATTAATACCAGGGCTCTCTCATGTTTGAAAACTGCTAATAGATATTAAAAAATGGTGCTATTATATCTCCAGGGAGCATTCAGACTTATGGGCTAATATCTGAAAAAGTGGATTCTAGAGTTGAGCTAAGTATGTGCAATGAAGAAATAGTGGTACAAGAGAGAAGAGATGGCGTGTATAATCAGGAGTGCTCTGCAAATGACATGTTATAGACAGACAGACAAGCAAACAGAAAAACAACTTTCACATAAGACCTAGCAGTAGGCTGCCCTCTTCTGCTTTCTTTCAGCTGCTCTCAGAAGACAGAACAGCAAAAGTAAGCCACACAGTGAAACAAAGATGGATGGTTACAGTGCAGTGATGTAGGCTCACCAAACCGGCAAGGCTACCACTATGTGGATGCACATAGCTGGGGCTGGAATGATATGAGAAATCTCTATACTTGCCCTTCCATTTTTCTGTGGAGCTAAACATGATCAAAATGATTAATCATACACATGTAGTATGCCAATACCATAAACATGTAAATCATATATAGTATATGATTGTGTAGCAAAAATTTCCCAAACCATATTTTCTTCAAAGTTGTTTGCTTTGTTCGGAATACTCTGATTCAAAACATTATGCGAAGCAATTATGAAGTACATTTTGCACTTTTGAACATGCGTAGAAGCAGCAAGACTCAGGAAGGAAGGGGAGGCCTCATTGCCATTAGACCCTCAGTGATATCTTGGCCCCAGGAAGCTGCCCTGTGGCACCCTGTGCATAACTCATCTCCATTTATTCCGATTATTGGAAAAAGATTTCTGCTTCCACATGCTTTTCTTGAACAAGGTAAAGTTGCAATACATGAAAAGATTTTAATACAGATCGAATCATCGACATTAAGTGAGAAAAAAATGATACTCAGGAAAAGGATAGCATAACCCAAAAAATATTTCTCCAGGCTCCCAAGAGAGAGATATGAGCTCACAACGTGTGTTTTTGGCACCAAAAGAGTTTATTTTCCATGCCAAGTCATTTTAAAATTCTCTGTGGACAGCAGTTGGGTGGTCTGTAATTTACTTCTGTTCTGACATGATCTGGAGTTACAATGGACGCCAGGGTTAAGGCTTTTATCTCACAAGAGTGACCTCAGTTCTGATGCCAATCTCCAGCGCTGGGTCCCAGGTGACGTGATTTGGCTTAATGATTTTTATTTTTCTTAAGAGTTTGTAAAATCCAGGGAAAGATTTTGTCTGCGTTTACTGGGGACTAGGAGACATACACATGAATGGGGTTAGCAGAGGGAAGAGGAGGCACCCAGGCCAGTGTTCAGGAGTCACTGTCCCCATGGAGCTGACGTGCAGCACCCTCCCCTCATGTGGATGAATTCTCTGGTTTTGGAGTCTTCTGACCCCTTTGGTCAGGGTTATAGTGGAAGTTGTGTCCTATTGGTACTATTGATAAATCACTGGTCCTTGGTGATCAATTTTCAGATCCATCTTGAAATTTATAGGAGTCCATTAATAAAAGTTTCCTCTCCAGCACAAACTTACATATAATAAAAAGGGATTGTTGTGAATAACACCACATATCCCTCTCATTCAGGAGTCATAACATGCTAAGGACTTCAGAATCTTTGTCAGGAACCATGAGCCGCTGTGTACTTCTATGCTTCATTGATCGACCAATCTACATAGATATTGCCCATGAATCTTCTTGCTCTCACAGGTGGACTTCCTGAGCAGGATTTAAGTGTCTTTCCTGTGTGGCCATGTGACTCAGTGTTGTAGGTGTGCAGTCTTAGCAGGCTCTTGCTGTGACCTGGTCCCTTTTCTGGCTTCAGTGTCCCTCAGGTGCAGGATTGGAGGCTCTTCGGAAGGCTACTCACTGAGCATTTCCTTGCCCTTCCCCTGTATGATGAGAGACCCTCAGGCTTCACAAATCTTTACTTTCTCTGAGTCTCTTATGGTTATGATCTCAGAGAAGCTAAGAGGGTTAAAAGGTAGGAAAATTGGTCCTTAGATATTTGCTCTGCTAATTCTAGATATTGTGCCTGTCACATATGAAAGATGTCCCCTGTAACTCAAATGCTCTTCCATGAAGATGTAGTTTGGCATGGTGAAATGAAATGGCCCAGTCCCATGTTTTCTCCCGTATATAATTAGAAAGAATTCATTTATTCTTCCTGTCATTCTCCATGCAAGGGTTTTGAAGCTTGAACAAGACAGCGTGTGGAGGTTGGAATGAAAATGGCCTTCATAGACTCATACATTTGCCTGGGTTGCTCTCAACTGATGAAGTGTTGGGGAAGTATTAGGAAGGGTAGCCTTATGGAGGAGGTGTGTCCCTGGGGGAGGGTTTTAAAGTGTCCACATTAGGACCAGTGCCTCTCTGCCCATTACCTGCAGATCAGGATGCAAAGCTCTTAGCTCCTGCTCTGGCACCATGCCTGCCTGCTTTCCATTAGGACGATCATGGACTAACTGAAACTCTAAGCAAGTCTCACTGAAATGCTTTCTCTTAACAGAGTTGCCTTGGCCTTGGTGCCTTTCTCAGAGATGCTCCGCTGACACACAATGGAAATAAAAGAATGTTGAATGTTATGTGTGTGCTAAGCTCAGATCAAAATAATTTTTTTTTCTGGTATTGAGGCTTCTAAGAGACATGATTTTGTGGTCATAGAAACACAGATTTTTTTTCCTTCTGTCACTAAAAATGTTGGTTACAAATGATTTTTATAGTGGGAGTGAAAGAAAGGCCGTTCTTATGTTAACTTATATTCTGAGCTATGCTGTGGAAAAAATAGGATTACATTTATTGTTATGGCTTTTTCCCCCATGAGGACAAATGAACGATCACCACATCAAAGGAAATTTCAGATACCTCAAGAAAAACTACAGTGTCATGTTGCCCAAGTGAGAATCATGGTAGCTAGAGGTGATGCTTGTAGAAATGCCAGAGCCTGCCTTCATCTGAATCTTTATTTCTTTATTTCAAGAAAAGTGGTGACAGCTTTTATCCTTAACCGTTAGCTTTATACAACAGTGTTTTTCTTTATTTGTATTTTATGTGCATTGGTGTTTTACCTGCACATATGCCTGCGTGAGGGTGTCAGATCCCCTGAAACTGGAGTTAGAGATGATTGTGAGCAGCGATGTGGGTGCTAGGAATTAAATCTGGGTTCTGTGGAAGAGCAGCCAGAGCTCTTAACTGCCACCCTTCGAGCTCCATGGCTTTTACTTGTCTACTTGGTACTCATCTAACTTCTTCGTTAATGCTGGCTTGCCTAATTCTCACAACAGTCCCAAGGCAGATGATGATGATGATAATGATTCTCATAATATATAGAAGAGACTGAAGAATAGAAAATTTATGGCTTACCCAGGATAATAATTATTATTATTAAATAATGTGTGTCCATGAATAAAAGTTTGGTATCTAACAGATTCTTAATCATATAAACTTTACTATAAAGTTCAAGAGTTAGTTATTATAGAAATCAATATGACTTCTGTAAAATCAGATTTGTGTAGAAACAGATAAAAATAAGAATGTATCTAAAATAGTAATTTTTTTGCATTATACTCCTAATTTTACGTTTATATGCACTGTTTTGAAGCACCACAGAAATCATCGCTTAGAGTGTGTGTTTTAAACAATCCCACAACAAACTGATAACTATTAAATAACAATAAAGGAGAGACCACATATAGTAAGCATTCTGAGCTGTAGTGGTTTGTTAGTGTTCATTGTTAGATAATAGAATGTAGAGCCAACCGGGTGATGAGTCCCTGGGCACAGTGCTAGGGCTCTATCATGACTGATCTGAGGTGGGAAGCCCTGCCTGTGGTGGGTTACACCATTCTCTGGCTGTGGTCCTGGGCTGTATAAATGGAAGGGAATCAGCAGCAAACATGCACCCATTCCTTTCTGTTTCTGATTGTGACTATGATGTGACCAGCTGCTGCAAGTTCATGCTGCCTTGATCTCCTCCTCATGACTGACTCTACCTTGAGCTGTGAGTTAAGATAAACTCCTCCTCCCCTGAGTTGCTTTTGTCAGAAGATTTTTGTCACAGAGACTAGAAAAGAAAGGAGGACAGACATCAGCTCGGAGTAGAGAGGCTTTGCTGGGATAGAGCTGACCATGTGATTCTTAAGCCTTGGAGACGTTTGTGGCTGAAATATACAAGAGTTTGGTATTTTGGGCTAGAAATGCTTTAGTGTGTTAGAGGAAGAGATTAATGGGCTGTTCCTGGAATTGCCTTGGAAGATGCTAATGCTGAAAGAACATATAATGGAGGCTTGACTCACAGGGTTTCAAATGGGAACATGGATTCTAATCAGAAACTGTAATAGGGGCTATTTGTGTGATAAGAATATGGCTTTAATCTTTCCACATCTTGAGAGCACGGCTGAAGTCAAATTTAAAGATAATGGAGTAAATTGTTTGGCAGAGGAAATTTCAAGACAGGAGAATAATAGTCATTTAGTGTTGAGAAAGCAACTATAATTGTTAAAGAAATCAGTACCACCAAACATAAATCTCTTGTGGTTCACTGGGACACTAGGAATTGTGCCTCAAAGGTAAGCTCTCACCCACTGGAGGCTCCATGCTGAGAAGACTCAACTTCATTCTTAAAGGAAGACAGGGGGGTTCCCTGTTCCCTTGAGCACAAAAGTATTTCCTCAGCAGTTGTTGCCTAAGAGAGGGGCCTCCATCTTGATAGTGATGTCTATATGATACTAGTTTAGAAGGTATGGAAACTAAATGAAAAACTACAGAGCTGTGTGTGTTACCATTCTCACAAAGAGACTCAGAGAGACCACTGAGTGAGAGACCACTGAGTGAAGCACTGAAGGTGAAGCTTAAGTCACAGTGCGATTCTGGAATATTGAAGATGGCAGGACCGTGGGACATCCGCCAAGAAGAGCTTTGGGCATGTAGTTTAGCTGGCTCAGGAGAAATGGATGTATGGGTGGGGCTGGACAGGTGGGGCTATCCACATTGGGAACTGGACTTTCCAAGTGTTGGAACTGTTAAGACTATGAGGACTTGGGAAGTTGGTCTTAATTCATCTTCTACTATGGTAATGATCCTGTGGGGACAATCGGTGGAAGGTTATGGTTTCAGAGTGGTGTTTAGGTATCAAGTTGACAAAGAGTAGAGTTATGACAGAGTCTAGAGTCTTCTGGGAGATGGTTCTCTGTCATGCCTTTGTGGAGGATTATCTTGATTGCTTTAGGTGAACTGGGAAGACTTCTCACTGTGAATGCTTCATTACCCCCAGCTGGGGACCAGAAATTGTGTGTGTGTGTGTGTGTGTGTGTGTGTGTGTGTGTGTGTGTGTGTGTGTGTGTGTGTATAGAATGAGCAATCATGCATTCATTTCTCTCTGCTTCTGGCTGTGAATGCAACATGACTGATTGCTTTCAGCTACTGCCGTCTTGACTGCCCCATCATGATTCCTTGAGCTATGAACAAAATAAACCTGTTACCCTTAAGTTGCTTTTGTCATAGTACTTTATTGTAGGAACAGGAAATGAAACAAAGGCAAAGACAATGCTTTTGGAAAACACTGTTTTAAGATGTTACTATTCTGCTCTCTTCATACAGGAGGAAACTGGGACACACAGAAGTTACGGCTTAGCCAGGATAAGAATACTCTGGGATTTTGTGGATGTTAACATGAGACAATGTATGGCAAGCAAGTCCATGGCTTATGTAACAAATGAGCCTTAAGACTGTGTGGGTAGGGCTCTTCTTTAAAGTAGCCTGAGGTGATCTTTGAAATGATTGGCTACTCTCTTGACCCAGAAAACCTTACAAAATCATGCATATCAAGTGTTCAAATTTTCATGTTCACTTTAAGAGCACCTTTGAAACGAGGTGTGCATACTCAAAAAGCTACTGAAAGATATCACTTTAAGGATACAGCATGTGCCATTCTGCTGATATACTAGCAGAGTAGGTAGGTGAGCCCAAGCTAAACTGTACAGGGTTGAAGTACCCCCCCCCCCCAAAGTGCTGAATATTTTATCCATGCTTACAAATGTGGAGAGTGAATATTGATCTTAAGGGCTTGGATGCGGAGTCCCTACTCAGCACACATCTACAAGTGAACCAAAGACATGGGATGTGCTGCAGGATTATAGCACTCAAACTCAGGGTACCTGACTCAGGAGCTCCTCTGCCAAACTGGAATGGTCCTCTCTGAAAAGGAATCAGTTCTTCCTGGAGTGGAGAGGCTGCAGAGGAGAAAAAGATAACCCCAGGAGAAACTGGAGAAGCAAAAAGAATAACCTTAGCTGACAACAATGCAGATAAAAAAATGTAGAGAGTTAGCTGTGGTAGCTCACACCTGTGTTCCCAGTACCAGGAGCCTGATGCAGAAGGACTGCCTTGAGTTTAAGATCAGCCTCAGTCACATAGTGACTTGCATGCTAGTTGAGCTATAATGTGATATCCTATCTTTAAAAAAAGAAAGGAGAAAATGTACATAAAATAAAATATGAAATTACTCATATTTGTTTTGAATGCGATTAGTGGAACAATTTTTCACAAGTCGTATAATAAAAACTCTCTAAATTATGCTTGGGATGGACTTGAATTTTTCCATGCAGTGCTTTCTGTCTTATGTGATGACTGCATTTAAAATCAGGAGTATTCACACTGGGGTCATGAAGGGCAACACAGCATAGATGGGTATGTAACTACCATCTCCTCTAAATCTCCCTCATCATTGTTTATTAATGACCCCCAATTAGCTCCTCAATTTGTTCTTTTAAGACATTACAAAGAAGAATCAGGCACCTTCTGTCACAACTCAGCTTTTCCCCTCCTACAGTGAACTTTTTCATAACAGCTTCTAGCAATCAAGTGAAGTCTCCTTAAACTCCAGCTTTCTTTAATGGTGATCATTTGGAAACAGTGGCCTCCATATTTCACATTCTTGTACAAGTAGGAGATATGGTTTATGTGCATTATCCTGTCACCATGATCCCCGAGGAGGGCTTATCCTCTCCCATCTCTTATGCTCCTGCACAAGGCTTTGTGCTACACTTTATCCGTCTATCTCACATGCAGCTTTTCTAGGATGCTGTTGTGCTACACTTTATGTGTTTATCCCACATGCTACATTTTACACGTCTATCCCACATGCTACATTTTACACGTCTATCCCATGTGCTACACTTTATCCGTCTATCCCAATGCTACATTTTACATGTCTATCCCACATGCTACACTTTATCCATCTATCCCACGTGCAGCTTTCCTAGGATGCTATTGTTTGTCCACTTGGTTTCCCCACAACTCACTCACTTTTTGTCTCAGATGATTTTTATTAATAATTGATTTATAATATTGAATGCTCTCTTTTCTCTCCTTGGCTGTCTCTCTTTAAACTGTGGTGATTTCTTCCTGTGCAGCTCAGGCTGGTACTGAATCCTTTTGGCTCAGCTCCCCAAGTGCTGGATTACAGGCAATGAGTTACTACATCCAACTTCTCATTTTGGCTTTTCTCTGTTCTGTATATCCTCTTGCCTCTAGACCAGATTCTCCCCTTCCCATAAGTCCTGCATAGACCATTTCAGCTTCAGTCTATCTTCACTTTGAAGACCCACATAAACACCATGCCACATGATTCAATAGTCAGTTACAGGGGTGGCTTGATTTTTGTCAAACTGTATTTAAAACCATTGTTAATTACCACAGATTTGTTTTCTTACTCCAACATAGCCAAGTGTCACAGAATGGTTTGTGCTCCCGTACTGTACTTGTAGCTTCTTAGTAGTTACAAATTTCCATATGGCCAGAAATCTCTGCTCTCAATGAAAAAGAACATTAAATCACAGCATGGAAAACAGCATGGACTTTGAAAGCTTAAGTTGTGTCGTGTATGATCGAAGGCTTCCTGCTCACCAAGAAAATGAAAAAATGTCGAAAAAGACAGAGCAAGTTTTAGAAGATTGAAAATATTATGTGAATATTAAACTTCTTACTAGAGAGAGCCATAATGTGCTCATGGGAGCCTCTAGTTAGTCTATAACCAATTGGTCCAGAAGGGGAAGAGAAACATCCACTCCTAAAAGGAAGCTTACAGTAAATGTTTTGCTCCAGGGTATTGTTTTACACCCAACAAGATTCAGTGCACCAAGAGAACATTCCAAAGGAATATTTAAGATGTCAGAATTTTTGAAAACCAGCAAGCAGTTTGGGTTTATTTGGAAGCACCCACTCATCTGCTCTTTCAATTAACCCTGAGTGCAGAAGGATTGCTGATTTGAAATGTGCCCGTCTGATTCTCTGGACACATATAGTATTGGCTACCCATCTGCGGAATGCATAAGTGTGTTGTCTAATATTCTTGAAAATGTTATATAGTTTCCTAGGATTTCATTATCTTATCTATATACAATGAGAATACTAGCTATAACAAGATTTTTGAGGTTGTTTCTACCTATATAATTGCGTAAACGGTATATTAAGGAAAACCATTCGCCATAGTGGAGTGACAGAAGGGTTCTGATGATGGTGGCATGTGAGGTGAATTTTGCTACACTAGGTTCGGCTAGGCACAGATTATGGCTGCGACAGTGATTATGTTTTTGCAGGAAAGGCATTGGAATGGCATTGTCTGTGAATACCCTCGAATTATTTGTAAAATCTGAGTCAATGCAAGGGTTTTTGTTTGTTTGTTTTTTGTTTTTGTTTTTTGTTTTGGTGGTGGAAGGTGCCATTGTCTTGACTTAGTCATCCATGACCCTAGAAATGTGACATAGTATAGAGACCAGGACATGTGCCCCCTCTAAAGAGACGAGGACATAGGCCTCCTTCACATCTGCAAATGCTCTGGTTTGAGGGGAAGGAGTGGAGGAGAAGAAGCCACAGTAGAGAGCAGCGCTGTGAAGAGATGACAGCTAAGGAAGGAGGGGCATGGGAAGTGAGGAGCAGGGGATGCCGGGAAGATCATCTTGTCCTTGAGCACCAGAATGCCTGCCTTTAAATCTTGGACCTGTGCCCAGAGATGACTCCTGCAACTTCCCTGAGATCAAAGGGTTTGCGATCTAGAGTTTTACTTGTGTGTTTTAAGCTTTCTTTTTTATCTGTCTGTCTGTCTGTCTGACTATTTATTTTGGTTTTTGGTGAGAGGGTTCTTTATGCTGTTCTGGAACTTGCTCTGAGGACCATGCTGGCCTTGAACTCATGGAGATCTACCTGCTTCCCCAGTGCTGGGATCAAAGGCATGCCCCACCATTGCCTGGCCCTTGAGCTTCCTTTTTAAAGGGCAGACTAGTGGGATTGCAAGCTTGTAAAACCACACTGGAAGTCAGTCTGGAGGTTCCTCAGAAATTTGGACATAATACTACCGGAAGATCCAGCAATACCTCTCCTGGGCATATACCCAGAAGATGCTCCACCATGTAAGAAGGACACATGCTCCACTATGTTCATAGCAGCCTTATTTATAA
This sequence comes from Mus musculus, assembly GCF_000001635.26. Classification (NCBI taxonomy): domain Eukaryota; kingdom Metazoa; phylum Chordata; class Mammalia; order Rodentia; family Muridae; genus Mus; species Mus musculus. Next base: position 162,369,455 of record NC_000067.6, on the reverse strand, counting down.
TAGCCAGAAGCTAGAAAGAACCCAGATGTCCCTCAACAGAAGAATGGATAAAGATAATATGGTACATTTACACAATGGAGTACTACTCAGCTATTAAAAACAATGCATTTATGAAATTCTTAGACAAATGGATGTATCTGGAGGATATCATCCTTAGTGAGGTAACCCAATCACAAAAGAAGTCATTAGATATGTACTCACTGATAAGTGGATATTAGCCCAGAAACATAGAACACCCAAGATATAATTTGCAAAACACAAGAAAATCAAGAAGAGGGAAGAACAACAGGTGGATACTTTATTCCTCCTTAGAATAGGGAACAAAATACCCATGAAAGGAGTTACAGAGACAAAGTTTGGAGCTAAGATGGAAGAATGGACTATCCAGAGACTACCCCACCCAGAATCCATCCCATAATCAGCCACCAAACCCAGACACTATTGCATACGCCAGCAAGATTTTGCTGAAGGGACCCTGGTATAGCTGTCTCATATGAGGCTGTCAGTGCCTGGCAAATACAGAAGTGGATGCTCAGAGTCATCTATAAGATGGAACACAGGGCCCCCAATGGAGAAGCTAGAGAAAACACCCAAGGAGCTGAAAGGGTTTGCAACCTTATAGGTGGAGCAACAATATGAACTAACCAGTACCCCCAGAGCTTGTGTCTCTAGCTACATATGTAGCAGAAGATGGCCTAGTCGGCCATCACTGGGAAGAGAGGCCCCTTGGTAGTGCAAACTTTATATGCCCTAGTACAGGGGAATGCCAGGGCCAAGAAGTGGGAGTGGGTGTGTAGGGAAGCAGGGCAGGGGGAGGGTATAGGGAACTTTCAGGATAGCATTTAAAATGTATATAAAGAAAATATCTAATTTTTAAAAAGTATTTACTTGTTTATTATTTGATGTAGTATAAATTTGTTGAGGTCCTGTCGGTAGTCACTGGGTAACTCTGTTGACTGGAGCCAACAAGGCTGTTCTCTTGGGCTCACTGCAGCCTCGGAAAGAGACATCAGTTTTCCCAGTGAGAGCTGCAGCCTGCAGAAGTTAAAATGACGTCACAAGCTACGTGTTGAAGGAACAGCACTGCAGTCACGAGGTTGACTCTCGAGCCTTGGCCACTGTAGAGCACGGTATAGGTTTGAGTGACTCTTTGGGAAAGGGGAAACCTACTTTTGTTTAGGAATGGTTTATGCATGCATCAACTTACATCTGGGAGAAATACAACACCAATATTAAATAATAGTCATTAAGTAATAGAGTCTATCTCCAATTAATTTTTATATGATGGCATATTTAGATGACAGGAGAGTTACTACAGTGTTATCATGCTGCTTTTTTCATTATTACCCACAAGATACACTATGCAACATATATACCATCTATGCAACAAAGACATTTGTCAAAATAAGGGTTGTTTACATTTTAATTTTATTCACACAATTTCAAATATGCTCAAGAATTTACAAGACAAAATTTTTCTTTTCTTACAAAAATATGTACTCTCATTATCAAGGTATTTATTCTTAACTAGCTAGATAATATCCAGGGCATAACTGAGGAAATATGTTTCCATAAGACCCACAGCACTGAAGTGGCGGTGCTGCTGAGGCAGAGCTTAGAGGAAGTATAAGGATCTCTAGCTTTTCTTTTGGAGGCAAGGAGCTCATGTAGTCCAGGCTAGCCTCAATCTATCTAATTAAAGAAAGATAATTTTGATATTCTGATCGTCCTGCCTCTGCCTCTGAAATCCTGGGATTGCAGGTCAGTGTACCATACCATTTATGTGGTGAATACAGTTAAATGCAGTATTTCCTATGTGCCAAGCATGAACACCCTACCAACTAACTTACTTTCCCAGACTAGGCTAGTTTTTTAAAACTTAATATATATCTTTTAGAGAAGATGTTTGCCACAAATACTTATGCTTTTACTAACCATGTCCACTTTTCCCAGCCCCCATGTTACTTAGGCCAGAGAAGGAAACCTTTTCTGAATGTTCTTATGGTTAAAAACTATTTTTTTTCACAAAAACTGATAGGCTAAATCTAAAATTCACATGGAAATACAAAAAACTCAAAATAACTGCATCACCTTTGCAAAACAACAGTAAAGTTGAAGAATCAACATTTGATTTCAAGGCTAATAAAGCTATAATAATCAGTAACGTGGTATTTGCATAATGATACATAGATTATGGGACTGGAGTTAAAAATGTACCTACACAGATGTAGCTAAATGCTTTGCAATGAGGGTACAAAGGCAATTCAATGGCGATATGGTATTTTGTTTCAAATTCAAACAAATGATACTGGATAAAAACATTAACAATGTAAAACACCCAAACTTCTACTAATATCTTACAACATTCAAAAAAGCAACTTGGCTGTGTTTTCAGCTAATAATAACTTCCGGAAATTTATCCTGAAGATATGTGAGAGTCTTATTAAGTATACTGAAGATCTTTAGTTGCTTAGGTGGAATGCTGTTAATTGTGTATAAAATAGAAAATTAGAAGGATGTATGTCTATGTGTAAATGTATGTGTACATGTATGTGTATGTGAATGTGTCTGTGTGTGTGTGTGTGTGTATGTGTGTAAAACACTTGAGGAATTAAGATATATTCAGCATCTTCCAGGAATGGTGGTGCATTCCTTTAGTTCCAGTACTAAGGGAGCAGAGATAGATTTCCAGCCAAGGCTACAGAATAAGATTATATTTCAGTATCATATATCTGTGCCCACCTCATTATCTTTGGAAATATTTTTGATTACATAAGTATAAACTGTTCCAGTTTGACGGGTACTTGGTCTCATTTATTAACTTTATTTCTTGCATATAAGATGTTTTGGTGAGGTAGTGCTCTCACTTTTCAATCATAATAATTTTTGTTGTATTTTCTGTCTAGAACTCTGATTACTTATTTTCATGACAGTCTTACTTCACTTGTAAGCACTCTACAGATCTGACAGGTTACTTCCTGCATTGTTAGGAAGCAGCACTGAACCCTTCACTGCTGCTGAATTTGCACATTCGGTTATTCACGGATAGGGCTGCAATAACCTACTTCCTCAGAACCTTCCTCTTGATGGTTCCACTTTGAAATTTAGCTGATGATCGGGAAGAAGAAAAAAGACCCACAGGGAGCCAGAAACACAGACCGGCATAGTCTAACCCTCACGAGTGTGGGGGCATTGGCTTGCCTTTGTGCTTTAGTGTTCTTATTTTAGACTCAGGTCACACACCTTGTTGTGTTAGCTTTCTCAATAAAATACAGTTAAAATGGGACTAGGGTTTAAAAAAAAATCAAAGCACCGTGGCTGGAGGAATGGCTCAATAATTAATAGTAGCAATTACTCCTGAAGAGGACTGGAAGTCCCACGGTGACAAACATTGGTTGTTAGCACGTTTGGCCTCTCTGTCAACTTTGTGAACACATTATCTTCTACCTGACCTTGAACTTTGCATCTGCCCAAGGCTCTTTCTGGAGTCATTTCATATTCTCTGTTGACAGCCATCACCACTCCGTGACTTCAGTCCATGTGGCTCTCACAGTCATGGCTCTTGGGCTAAAATGTCAGCCCTTATTTCTAATCAATTCCTTAAAAGTCTACCTGGATATTTCAAAAATAAATCAGTCACAATATACCAGAAACCACATTTGAGACCAATTTTTTTCATCTACAACCTGTAGCTTTGTTCCACATTTGTTGATTGATTTGATTGATTCATTGATTTTATCAATCTGTTTATCCATCAATTCAACAAATATATACAGATGGTGCCAAAGACATATTTCACTGGGAGGAGAGGACAAATAATACAGATAATGTTTCCAGTTCTCTTGGAGCTTATATTGAAATGGGTGAAGACACTGAGTAGAAGCAAACAGACAAACCAAACCACTTTGCATAGTGACCAATTGTACCAAGAAGATAAATTGGATAAAGTGATATAGTGTGACTTCATTTATCTGGGCCAGGGAAGCCTCTGTAAAGGATTAATATTTTGGGTGAGAAACAAATGACAGTAAGGAACCATACGTGAGTAGGAAGAGCATTCCTGAAGAGGAGCAACTTGTAGAAAGACCCTGATCTCCAGATGTTGGGTTTGAATGGATTGAGTGGAACTGGACTGGTATCAGGAAGATAATTAGGTCTTTGTGTGTGTGTGTGTGTGTGTGTGTGTGTGTGTGTATGTATGTGCATGCATGTATTCATTCATGTATGCACACATGTATGTATGCACATATGTTTGTATGTATGCATGCATATATGCATGCCAGTCAAGGAAGGAGGAGGAATGGGTTCAGAAGAAGCTTGGTGGCAGTGGAGCATGAGAAAAAGTTTGGGAGAGAGCTGAGGAGAAGAAGGAGTGCACGCATGGCTCTAGCAGTGATTGGATGTGGATGTGGGACTGGAGAGGAACCTATGAATGGTGAGGGTGGGACAATGGAGTTGGGAGTTGAGCTTTACGTGGGGTCATTAGTCCAGTGGAAAATGTCTACTATTAATATTATACACAGAAAAATTTGGACATCAAGGGAGAGCTGAGGATGGAGAAATGAATTTAGGATACACATACAGACAAATACACATCTGTGCATGTATACCTTTCCAAGGCTCTGAAATTAGATGAAATCAGCCAGTGGAAGGATTGCAATGACAAAGGTGAGAAAAAGTTCAAGAGGGAAGTCTTGGCATACTGGCACCTAAGAGTGCGAAACACAAGAGAAAGAACAGTGGGTTATGGACCAGGATCTAGAATAGTGAGCAGAGGAGGCAGAGTGGGAATAATAAAGTCAGGAGAAGAGAATGTCTAGAGGAAGAGGTGACAGTCCTGCCAGATGCTGTTGAAGCTTGCAATTAATTACCACTTCCCTTGGTGTGCTACTTACAGTTTTAGTATTTGCAGTGTGATTTAGCTCTTGTGTTTTGCCTGGATAATAGAACTGGGAAATGAAGTTGATTTTTATTTTATTTTTAAAGTTTCCTGGGAGAGGGAGGAGGAGAAGAAAAGTAGCCCTTATCCCACCTGTTTAAGATAAGTTGCTGATTATTAGCTTGCAACGTTGTATAGTTGAGAAAGAACACTGCATACCCAGTCCCTTACCTGTGCCTATTTCTGTGAAGTGCTGTTCTTCTTCTCATAGCCCAGCACTACACCAGTTCTGCAGAGCCATTAAGCCCTGGTGTGTTGGCTCAGCTCCACCCAGACCCATGGAAACACAACTAGCAAGGCCACTGTTGAGTATGGAGGTGGCATTGCTATTAATCTTGAACCTGAATGCTGTTCACCTGGCTTTGTTTCAGCCTTACCTTTCAGGGCTGAATTTGCATCTTGGTTTTCTGAATTCATATCTGGTTCATTTTGGATCTTGAGTTCTGTTTCAGTTTCCTCCTTGCCCCCTGAGAGTGATAGAGTCTGGACACTGAGCTCTGTGTCTGTTTCCTGATACTTGCTTGGTTGAGACTTACCTTCTTTGAAAGCTTGGCTCTCCTCATTTCCACCCCACCCCATTGTAACTCTGACTTTTAGCCATTAATGACTCCCTAAGTCATTGCATCTTTAGACACCCCCCACCACTGCCCATACCAAACTTTCCTTTGTTTACCTTAACAATACAATCAACTTCTCATTAGTATCTAGTCCTACACATCTAACTAACCCACCATCCTGTATGTTTGCCTTCACACCTGTGAAGAAGATTTGCTTTTTTGTTTTGTTTTAATTAATTTATTTATTCACTTCACAGCCCACTACTCTCCCCCCTCTCCCACTACCCCCTTCACACAGATCCTCCCCCCATCCTCTGAGAAGGGGAGCCCACAACCATCACCCTGCCCTAGCATGTGAAGTCACTGCAGGACTAGGCACATCCTCTCCCACTGAGGTCAGACAAGATGGCTCAGTCACGGGAGCAGGATCCACAGACAGGCATCAGATTCAGAGGCAGCCTCCCTACTCCTGTTGTTGGGAGACTGGCATGAAGACTAAGCCGCACATCTGATATACATATGCAGGGGTGGGGTGGGGTGGGGCTAGGTTCAGCCCATGCTTGCTCTTTGGTTGGTAGTTCAGTCTGTGGGAGCCCCCAAGGGTCCAGGTTAGTTGTCTCTGTTGGTTTTCCTGTGAAGTCCCTGTCCCTTTCAGGCCCCCCAGTCCTTTCCCCAACTCTTCCACAGGACTCCCAGAGTTCCATCTAATGCCACTGAATCTGTTTCCATTGGCATCTGGGTGGAACCTCTCAGAGGAAGGTTGTGCTCGGCTGCAGGCTACAAGTTTAACCGAATATCATTAATAGTGATTGGTTCTTGCCCATGAGATGGGTCTCAATTTGGGCCAGTCATTGCTTGACCATTCCCTTCGTCTCTGCTCTTTCTTGGTCCCTGCATATCTTACAGGCAGGACACATTTGCGGGTGGAGGGTTTTGTGGTGGGTTGCTCAGTCTTTATCCCTCTACTGGGAGTCCTGTCTGGCTACAGGAAGTGGCCACTTCAGGATCCATATCCCCCACCGCTAAGAGTCTCAGTCAGAATACTCCCATAGACCCATTGCCCTCCCTACCCCCACCCCAACCCCCTGTCCCAGGTCTCTGTCACATCCTAGAGATGTGCCCCCCTCTGCTGCCAACCACTGATTTCCTCTTCTCTCCTCTGCTTTCCCTGTGACTGATCCCCCCCTTGCCAATCTCCTCTCCTGCCCAATTCTCTCTCTTCATTCCCCCCCCAACATCTAAATTTTTCATTTTTAAAACTGGCATTCCCCTAGGTATATGCAAATTAGATTCCTTTAGAGAAGGAGGAATTCCACAGATGTTCATTAACTATACCAGGCATCAGGGAAGGACAGACATATACAATGTACCCCCCCTCCGCCTTTGGGGAAATATGTTTAAAAACACAGTCATACAAAGGTACTCTTTACAACCAGAAAAGAAAGCTAATTGTGTCATGAATGCCTCTTGCTTATGTGATGAACACATCCTATTTCCATGGAGCCCTTGGCTCAGAAAAGAGCATTATCAGAACATTTCAAAACTAAGGCTACAGATAAAATGCTGAACACCACGGATCTCGGAATAACGATTGATGAATGGTTGTATACCGGTTCTCCACAACTGCTGCTTTCTAGTTAACCTTGAGTAATTGAAACATATACATGTTTTCCCTGAGGAGGGGGGCATATTGGAAACATTTAAACTCTTATGGTGCTGCTGGGCTTTTCTTAGATGGTTGGAACCATGCCCAGGCATACGCAGCCTCCCCCTCCCCCACACCGTTTGTCAGTTGTTTAACCTAGCATAATCTGTTCTCCCCTACTGGTCAAAATGACAGTGCTAATTGTACTAAAAACCAAAAAGAGCCATGGCTCTGTTTTCACAAATGCTCTTCCATTGTTAGTCTTATCTGCTATAAAATGAGTCTTATCATTGCTTTAGCACAGGCTGTTCTACCATTAAGAAAACACGAAAGGTATTTTAAACTACGGGTTCTGCTTTGTGAAGCTAAAGACATACTGCCCCAAATTAGAATCTCATGATGCGTTCCCAGGGTTTCAGGCTTATGCACACCAGTCTTCATCCTTTATCTCCGCTCGTGGCTAAGATATTGAATGTACTGTTCAGATGGATCCTGGGCTGAAGCCTAGCATTGTTGGAGAAAGAGACTATTTCATGGGACTGCCTTTGGAGCAAAAAGAACCCAGGGGTGTGGGAGGGGTGTAACAAGAGGAGCCCATCACTGGAGACTGTGATTTTCTATGAGAACGCATCTCAAAATCACAAAATGAGATTGTGCCTCGTAAGTCTTCAAGCAAAGGAGATTCCCACTGTAAACAAGCTACAGCAGGTACACGCTCACCAGGCCTTAAAAAGTCTCACCCTTCAGTGCCTCAAAAGCCTGTTCTATGGAGTTCAGCGTAGAATCAGTGCTACAATTCCTTCACACCCGGATTCATACCAACCTTTTCTTCCCGAGTCACCGGTGTGTTAGTTTTGTGACAACCCTCCCTGAGCTTTTCATGTACTTGGAGTTTAGCCAGCAGGAGGGTCCCCATGATCCTTTAGGCTGTGCACTGCTTGTAAAGATTTACTTGAGAACTGTGACGCCTTATGGTGGCTGTTACGATGTTGATCATACCAGTGGTCCAAGTGCACAAAAACGTTTATTCTGTCTCTGCTCTCTACTTACACGTGGGCTTCCTGCTAGGCACAGCCATCCCTTAACCGTCCTGGATTTGCTGCTCGAGGAACTCAGCTGTCGAACAGTCTAACCCTATGGCTGCGAGTTACAGTTACGAGAACTGTGTTTTTCTAGTAAGAGAGTGGGATGCATGTCTGTCATTTCTCACCATATGGTTAGACACAGAGGGGTCCAGACCTGTGAGTCTCTGGTTGAGTAGAGGATAGACTAGAGGCCACTTCTCTATGTCGACTAGGGGTTGCTGGGTTTAACTGAATATTGCAAATGGCAAAGCATCAGTTTTTTCCCCATCCTGTAAGATTTGACTTTATAGGAAGATCCCCATCCTGCCTGGCAGATCTGAACCCAGAGGTAGATATGGGTTAAGCCCAAATCGCCATGCTTGCTGCGGTTATTTTGGTTACTCATTTAGACTCCTCCTACAGCTCGCTGCTGCATGGGCTTTCTCTTTCACTCTTTCTGTAACTTACATTGTGAGTAGAAATACTATTATTGTACAATTAGTAAACAATGAAAATATATGCAAGCATTTTTAGTTTTTCAATTTAGTTTTGTTTTGAATTCTAAGTTTTATTTTTATTTTGTGTGTATGAATATTTTTGCCTGCATACATGTACTTGCAACGTCAATGCCTGTAGAAGCCAGAAGAAGGCACTGATCCCCAGGAACTCTAGTTACTGATACATGAGTTACCATGTGTGCGCCTGGAACTGAACCCAGGTCCTCTGCACAAGCAGTAAGTGTTCTTAACTACTCAGCCATCTCTCCAGCCCATAAACCAAACCAAACCAAACATTTATTTTACATTTATTTCATAGTGTGTTCTTGTATGTTTGCATTTTTGTGTGTTCCTGTGTGTTTGTATTTTTTGTGTGTTCGTGTGTGTGTGTGTGTGTGAGAGAGAGAGAGAGAGACACACACATATACACACACACACACACACACACACAGAGAGAGAGAGAGAGAGAGAGAGAGAGAGAAGATAATTTGAGGATATAGGCCCTCTTCTACTGTAAGGGTTCCAGGATCAAACTCAGGTCATCAGCCTTAGCATCACTGAGCCATCTAGCTGGCTCCAGAAATGTTTTCAGTCACTGACTTGAGACATGCATGACAAGTTCTCACCCTCAAGGGTGGATGTCACCCCCCCCCCATCAGCCTCACTCCAACCTGCTGTTTCCTTCCACTTTATGGATGGGCTGCTGGGGTTGTCTTGTTCTTTCTGGCCTCTCACTGCCTCTTCCCTGAGACACAGCTTCAGCATCTCCTGCTTCTTGCTCTTACGTTGTCACTTCTCCTGTAACACTCGACAGAAGCTGTCAGTGTTCACCTGTGAACACGCTGTTTGTTTGCATGTATCCCAGGGCGCTCTCTTGACTTCACATTCTGTCCCAGACTCAGGCCACAGTTCTCTTGCTTTCACAACAAAACTCCTTAACAGCGTTGCTGATCATCGGTCTCTACTTCCTGGCTTTTTGCTTTCCTATAATCCCAAATGAGTTATCCTTTCTCCCACACTTCCACTGTGGCTTCTTACTAATGTCCTGAAGGACCTGGAAGGTCTTCACCTTTCTATTGGACTTCAGCTCACCTCTCTTGAGTTTTCTCTCAGCCCTCCACCTCTGTTTCCGATTACCACACCGGGGCCCAGTGCCCTGAGCCTTTCTGAATATAACGAGTTCCAAATATATATGTTTATCTAGCTCAGACTTCTCCCTGCATGACAGACTCTAGGAATGTAGCCCCAGAGGCATTTCTGTGCTAATTAGAAAAAGCTACCTTGTTGTTTTGGCTGCAAGCTCTTGGCTGCCATCTTCTGGGGGAGTCTGCAGCATCCACACACACTGGATTAAACTGAACCAACTGCATTGGTACAACCCTCATCGGGAGTAGATGCCCTGTGTGTGTGTGTGTGTGTGTGTGTGTGCGCGCGCGCATGCATGTGCATGCTCACATGCAGCTCAGTGAGTTCCCACCTTGGACTCCTCATTTCTGCCTCCTTCCCCATCCTGTCCCAGGCCCTTCCTTCCAGTTTCTTCTACTTCAGAATTCTTCTGATTGCTGAGGTGGATTCCTGTGAAGCCACTGTTAGCACCCTCTTCTCCTGCAGCCCAACGGGAACCCATCAGTAGATCATCTTCTCTTCCCTTCAGAGTATGTTAGAATTCAACCATTTCTCAACTCTTTGGTGTCCAAGAGTTGCTCCAAGCCCCTTCTGCTATTACTTGGATTATTATAGTGTCTGCTTCCTCTAGCTCCCCATTGTGTCCCCCTTAATCCAGCATCCAGTGCCACTCATTTCAATGTCTTCATATTTTCTCCCTAGCCCCTGTCCCTCTGTAGTCTACATTATCACTCAGGGTAAGCACAAAGTCCCCTAGAATGAATGGCTCTCCATCATCCGAGCCTGCTCCTACCTCCAACCACAGCTGCCTTCATTCTCCTCTCTAGCAAGCTCAGCATGCCGTGACTGCAATCACTCTGTCTAAATGCTCTTACACACAGAGATAGCTTGCTCCCTCCTGTTCTTCAATTGTTGCTCAAATGCCACTTTATCATATCAAAGAAGCCTCAAAATATTGCTCCAGAATTCCCCACAATATCCAGCCCCCCTGTCTTCCCAGCCCCCCATGTCTTTCCAACCCCCCTGTCTTTCATTGTCTCTGCCACTCTTGCCAACTGGCAGGTACACAGGTACACATTGCTACCACGTAGCTTCATTACATAGTGACCTTGCGAGCAGTGGTTTTCTTCCCCCTCTGTTAAGCCTCAGTTTCTGCAAGTAGATTTTAAAGAGGATTCTTCAATTAACTAAGTATAAATAAAGACATCGCAGAATCCATTTGTGGGACACAAAGGTTTCTGATAATCCTGCACGCAGAAACTCTCCAAGTTCTAGGATAAAGGTATTTTCTGGAGTCCAGAAGTGAATTTAAATCGAAATTGGCAACCTCAGTGATTTTCTAACCTTCTGGAAGGACGCTGGCTGGGTTCCTGCAGAAAGAGCGAGTAGGTGCCATCTAGTGGTGACCAAGGAGACCCGCTTTGTGCTACACAAATTGTCAGTGGTAAGTTTTTATTAATTTAACTGACAATTTGACACAATTGTGTAATATATTATAAACATATTCAATCCTTCTGGCTCTCTTTTATCCCCCCTCATACGCCTAAAGACATTACTCTTCTCAACCAGTCTCTTGTACTTTCGTGACATATTATCACATGAAGGTCCTGTACAACCACCCCAGCTGCTACGCTTCACGACTCCATCAACCACAGCATATCCAGAAGACAGTGTTTTATAGACCCCCCCCCAGGTCTTATGGACTTCCCTCCCCTTTTCCATGATGCACCCTCGGTCTTAGAGGGTATGACACAGGGCCAAGCAGTCAACAGTCATTTATTCTCTGCAGTTTGACCAGTTATTCTACTCAGATTTACTAACAGGTGAAGGAAGATGTGGCCACAAGAGAGACCCTAGGAGCTTCTGATAGTAACAGCACAGTGGCAGGTGCTCAGGTGTGCGTTTTCCAAGGATTATACCAGACTGGAATATAGAGAGTTTTATTTTATTTTATTTTTAGATTACTTTCTACTTCTCCACTGTGTTTGGGGGATCAAACTCAGGGCCTTGCCCATGGTCAACACCCATACATCACTGAACTAGATATGAACCATTTCTCATATTAATATTATTTATTTATTTGAAATCTGATTTTTTTCTTTTTCTTCCTGTTCGTGGGCCTTATACTTACCTTCAAATGCTCACATTCCTGCAAGTGAAAGGATAATGATATGAAGGCCCCATCTTGTGGTGCTGTAGGGAAAACAAAGTGATCTCTTCAGGACAGATGCCAAAGCTCTATAAACCGTTACTGGGTGTTCACCAACATCTAGACGATGCACAGCCTGAGCTAGTTTGGTATTTTGCAGAGAACAGAGACTGATTGTCATATGGAGAACCTAAAGAGGACAGAAATTTTGTCGACACATCTTGACAGGAAAGACAGCAATTCTGCTAGGTTGTGATTGTCACGCTAGCATTTGGGAAGCAAGGTCATTCAAAATATTGGTGGCTTGAAGCAGAACTCCTTAGTCTCCTTCAGGAGTCCTTGTTTCACTCCCCTTGCTGGGGAGGAGATGGGAACTGTCTGTCTGCTGTTAGAAGATGGGAACAGTGGTCAGATAAGCAAGGGCAGGTGATGAGAGCCCCAAGAAGGAGGTGACTTCTGAGAAGACATTCAGATTAGTCCCTGGTCTTCCCCACTTGCCAGACTTTTGTCATTCAGCACTAGAAGGCAATGGTTGAAACAATGGAATGAGAGAAGGAAACTGACGTTATGTAAGCATAAAGAATTATTTTCCAATTAAAACTGATTTTTAAGCCCTCAAATAAGAGGTTAAATCTTTCGTTCACCCTCAGAGAATGGTTCCAGACAGAAGCCTCTGCCAGGGATCTGTTGATGTAATGAAGACTCTGATTTCTTCTTTCTTCATATACAGCACGAATTTCTTCCCACACTTCAGTTGTTCCCGCTCCACTTCCTGTCCTTTCCCACGTCTCTATCTCTGCATGTCCTAGCATTTTAAGTGCAGACTCATACCTCCTCCACAAAGCCTGTGTTAGCTTTACATTCTCAGTGGTTTCTCAAGGCAATGCTAAGGTGCTTGATAAAGAGGGACCACATTCTAAAACGACATCCCCATTGGTTTTGGCCAGTTTTAGTAGATGGATCTTCAATGTCTCTGGCAAAAAATGTAGAGAAGATGTCTATCCTTAGCTTAAGTATCCACTGGGCTCAAGATGCTCAGCCTTATTATATGTTTGGTGGAACATTTCTTCAGCTTGGAGCAATGAAAATATCTTCCAAGATTTGTTTAGTGTTACAGCTCTTGTAAAGTTTTGTTTTCACAGATATCTTCAGAAGTGGGCATCAAAACTGACGGTATAGCAGCTGGAAAGTGTTGGCAGACCTTGTAATTCCAGTGTTTAGGAGGCTGAGGCAGGAGTTTGAGACCATCTGGGGATACATAAAAAAATTTTGACCAGCTTGGACTATATAGCCAGACATTGTTTCAAAAAAGATGAAATGAAAATAAATTAAAACAAAACAAAAACAAAAAAAACCCAAAACAAACAAAAAAAGCCAAACAACCAATCAAACAACTGTAGGCAAATATTTTTGATATAATACTTTGTCTATTTTTTCCTGAGAAAACTTCTATATATGCAAACTGATATGGTATTTTGAATAGTATGTTGCTAAATCTAATATACTACATTTTAAAAGAGTTGAGCAAATACTGTTTCTAAGTCACCTTGCTCCTGAAGTTGTGTTTGTGTAACAGCCTTCATCCTAAGGGGATGGTGATGTTGAAAGAGGAGATGTCAGTAGTACAGTGTTAGTGGGGAGGTCTTGCGTGCACTCCAGATCTAAGGTTTTAAATAGCAGGGTGCCATGTTTTGTTTGGTCTATCATTTAGGCAGCCACAATTACGTCTAACCATTTGTTAGGCTTGATGGTGCAGGGACTTCTTATAGGACTTCACTGTTACGCAAAAATTAGCAAATTTGCCATTTTTTAGGGCATCATTATTCTTAGTAACTGCTGAGTTGTTTTGATAGCTGAGGAATAACATTGGTAATTTGATTTTTACTTAAATAAGACATTGTCTTTTTTTATGTAATCCTGACATAAATGCATGCATATCTCTAGGTTTTTTGTTTGTTTGTTTGTTTTAGAATATGCCGAGTTTCTACATTGCAAAGGAAAAAAATTTACAGATTTTGATGAAGTTCGACATGAGATCGAAGCAGAAACAGACCGCGTAACAGGAATGAATAAAGGCATCTCTTCTATACCCATTAACCTCCGAGTCTACTCTCCCCACGGTAAGGGTGACTGCTCAGTGTAAATGATTCTCCTCAAGCCGTTTTCATTAGACCAATTCATGTTCATTGCAGAGCATGCAAACAATGCCCAAGTCCCTGAGATATCTTTCAAAGAGCTCAGACTATCTAGAGAGAGACAGGAGGGGGCTGACAACATTGTCTGTTGAAGTAGTAAGCTGGCCCCCCAGCCTACATGAACCGCATATTTCTGGAAGGCAGGCTGGGGCTGAAAGAGAGAAAGACTAGACGGCGAGAAAAATGAGGCCAAGACAAATTTTTCTCTGACTAAGAGACTGTGCTTATAAGGGGGAAGGCCCATCCTCCCCGCCAGTCCATTCTTGGTGCCTGGAGCCATCCTGTAGGTGGTGTGCAGGATAGGATGTGTCTTCTCAAGGGTCTCTCAGCAGGTAGCAGAGTCTCAGAGAAGAGCAGTGTAGTTGACATAACAATATAGCCATCTAAGTCTACACCCCAGGTGAAGGCTATACCCCAGGTGATCTCATTTTCAGTGGCAGCAAAGTCTGAATCAGCCTGCTTCAAGACTAGGGGAGGCTATAATTGTCATTGACTTGGGAATTGAAAAAGAATCCCTTTATTTTTATTATAAACTTTCAGAAATCAGAGATTGCAGGGTGGGCAACTGCAAACTTCTTTTTTGTTGTTTTTTGTTGTTGTTGTTGTTTTGTTTTTTGTTTTTGTTTGTTTTTGTTTTGTTTGTTTGTTTGTTTGGTTTTTTTTTTTTTGAGACAGGGTTTCTCTGTATAACCCTGGCTGTCTTGGAACTCACTTTGTAGACCAGGCTGGCCTCGAACTCAGAAATCCACCTGCCTCTGCCTCCCAAGTGCTGGGATTAAAGGTGTGTGCCACCACGCCCGGCTTTGCAAACTTCTTTTTCAATTATTGCTATCTTCATACTGTGCCCAAAATGTTTAGAAGTATGTGGCTGAGTCCTTTTCAGTTGCTCTCCCTGTACTGCTTTTGTATTTTTATTTATTTCATTCCCGAGGAGCCAAGTGTGATTTTTTATCCCTAGAATGTCTGTATGAATTCCCATAAGGACTCAGTACACACACAAAGGAGACAGTAGTCAGGTTGGACTGGAGTCATCCTGCCATCAACTGCTTTACAGCTCACTTGTTCCTCTCAAAGCAACACAAATGGCCCACAGCTTCCACAGAGGCAAAGTGGCCAACCCTCTGCAAATAGCACATGATGCCTTAGAAGGGACGGGCTATTGTTACCCTGGAAAGATTTGTACCACTTGTAGGCGATGCACAAGCCTGGCAGACAGCATATGCATTTATTGTTCAGTGTTTTAATTAGAGCTGCCTAGTTATGACAGCTAGGGTATGAAAGCTCTCTCAGCAAACTGGTAGGCATGTAAATCAATGCCGCTCAGATTATGTTAAGATGAACGTCTGGCTTAGCACAATCATGTAAAAATAGAGAAAACTAGCACACACATTTTGTACTCCATGCTTTCCCTTCTCCACCCTTGTGATGGAATCATTCACATATATAATATATAAAGCTGAGCTGAGTGGCAGATGACAGTCACCTGCAATGTCTCTTCGACCACCTTGTGGGTGTTTTTTGGACTACAGGTATTGGTAAGACGTTCTATTCTTTCCCACAGTGTTAAATCTAACGCTAATCGACCTACCTGGAATAACGAAAGTGCCCGTGGGAGACCAGCCGCCAGATATCGAGTATCAGATCAGAGATATGATTATGCAGTTCATCACGAGGGAGAACTGTCTGATTTTGGCTGTCACGCCAGCCAACACCGATCTTGCGAACTCGGATGCACTGAAGCTAGCCAAAGAAGTTGATCCTCAAGGTGAGTATATATGACTATTCCCAGCTGAAAGAATCATTGCAAGAATCCAAGAGTTTTGGTCATATGTCCAGGTGGCCCAGATTCTCATGACCTGATTTCTGTAAGGTCAGTGTTGGTATATATCTTATATTTTGGATGCTGGTAGAAGAATAACTAGGAAAACAGTCAAACACTACACAATTAAAAATAACAGTGAATGAAAGCCAGGAACATAGACACTGTCAAACCTCATGGAGTATTTAGTTATAAAGGTTAATAAAATAAACTCTGCAACAGAAGGACTATGCTTGCTTAGTTACTGTAGGACTTTAACAAATGTCCTGATGAGAACACTTTCTACTGCCTCTTGTTTACTGCTCATTGAAAGCAGGAGCTATAAACAACAACAAAGTGGATAACAGGTTATTTAGTTTGTATTTGTTTGACATATTTTTAACATCAGGGACTTTTTTTTTTCTTGTCATTTGTAGATCAGAATCCAGAAAAGTCTCTTCCTTGTGCTGCTGTTTTAATTTTTCCCTTCTCTGAGTTGAGAAATGACCATCTTCAGAGACCCCAGCTGCACACCCTGGTGTGTGTATGTGTGTGTGTGTGTGTGTGTGTAAAGTAATAAAAGACTCTCAGAGGTGTGCTCTTTCAACATGGAGACCTGTGGTCCGCAATCCTAGGACTTTCAAGTTTCGCTCTGGTTAATCCTCCCCTTTTATTTATTGTCTTTGTTTTTTTTTTTTTTTTTTTTTAATTCTTACTGTGTCTTCTTCTCTCCTCTGAACTGTTCTTCTAATGTACACCCTTAGGTCTTTTTGTACTTCATACTTGCATGATTTATTCAATTAGATCTTCTTCTCTAATTAGTTTTTCATTTGTGATATTTCTGAGGTTCCAAGAGCATTTTCTTATTTTATGCATGTTATTTTATGTTTTACAAATAGCAGAGCACTAGAGAAAACAAGAGTGCAGTGATTAAGGATTTTAATTAGAACCTTTTCAGATTCTTCTTTTATGATGCACTTAATCTCAGAGTGCATTGTTTTCTGGTGGCCTTTGTCTCGGATTCTAGAGGCCTTTGTCAAATATGTGACGACTTTCTTCCACCTGTTCCTTTCTAAGGGCGAAACACTGACGAGCTGATGCATGTACAGGATTGGAATCCATTGGTTAGAAGACTTTACATACAGCAACTGGGCCGTGACCTGATCACTTTTGTTAGTAGAATTTCCAAGCTACTAGAATGGATATCCTCTCTTAAGCTAGCCTATGGTAGACTATGTACCCAATGTATTTGAATCCAAGAGCAAGATTGCACCAGTAGGATGGATGGAAAGTAATTTTCATCACTAGGTATAATACATAGACTTTATTAATCTCTCTGATATCATATGACATTTCCTAAGGTTCGAGTCTGAAGACCACCTGATTCAGCTGCTTCTGAAAGCAATTGAGCACTCTACTGAGGTTGAAGCAGGGTAGCTGCGCATTATAGAAGGTGGAGATAGGGTCTAGAGCTCTACCAGTGTCCTGTATGAACCACCTCTGCTATTTTCAACTCTGTCTATGTCCCTGGGACTCCAGTGCTGGGGCTTTCTCCAAGTTCTGAAATAATAACTGGCTTCTTTCTGTCTGGCTTTCCCCATCATCCTTGAGATGAAGGCTTAGAACAATGTAGATGAAGGCTATCAGTACTCAGATAAGGACCTACACCAGGACTCCCTCTGTAGTACCAGTGACCCAGGAAAGTTATCTTGTAGATACAGACTGCAATGTAGCTATTAAAATGATACTATACAGTGCTTGTCCACAGCCATTTAGTCCCCAGGAGGCAAGGCTATGGTTGTAGAGTTAGGGCACAGATAGTCTTTCTACAGTTGACTGTAGTGTCATTAGTTCCCGAGAAAACCACATGTAATCAAACCAGATAACGCTTCCTGCAGGAGTGCAGATGAAACTATATCCAGTCCCTGACTCCTCCTTCATTCTACCTTGACCTTCATCCCCTTGACACTTACTCTTTTCTGATACAGACTCTGTGTACAGGTGGTAGCAACTTGTGTTGTTCTTGCTGCCATCCTCATGATTCACACAAATCTAGTAAAGGAAAACACAATGACAAATTAAATGTTCCTTGCGTTGTTGTTGGGCTACATATTCCATAAATGTTTGTTAGGTTTTGGGTTTTAGGATTGTTTAGATTTGCTATTTTCTTGTTGATCTTCTTCTGTGTGGTGTTCTCTTATAGAGAGGGTGGCATTCAAGTCTCCATTATTGTTGAATCATCTATTATTTTTCTTTATGTTAGTCTTCTCCCAGGGGAGGGTTGTTATGTTTTAGATGCATTTCTAATAGTCATTTCTTCTTAATCTTTTATCACCATGTGATGCCCTTGAGAAACTTCTATTTTGTTTCATATTGGTGACCTTCCAATTCTCATGTGGCTGATGCTTGAGTGGCATACCCTTTCCACTCTTTACATTCAACTGTTTTAGTCACTTTGAAACCAAATATGTCTATTGTAAACAGTATGCAGTTGGATCACATATTTGATTTTTTTAAACAAACATAGCTTCTTTATACATTAAACACACTATATTAGTCAGGATTCTGTAGAGTCCCAGAACTTATGGAATGTTTCTGTAGATTCAGGGAAATTAATGAACTGACTTACAGTCTGCAGTACAACTAACCCAACAGTGGCCATCTGTGAATGGGAAGTCCAAGGATCTGGTAGTTGCTCAGATCTGTGAGGCTAGGTGTTTCAGCTGGTTTTCTGAAGAAGCTGGATTCTTGAAGAAGTGGGTTCCAACAGATGTGCTGCAAATAAGCACAAGCAGGCAGAGAAGAAGAAGAAAACCCTCCTTCCTCCATTGTCTGATGTCTTCAGGGATAATTTCTATTAATTTTGGTTATTTTCATTTATATGAATCATAATTTCTTCATATATATTTTTTATTGTTGTTGAGTAGTGTGTTTGGGCAGATTCTGCCCACACTCCCACTCATGTTCCTCCCCCAACCCAAGATTTTTTTTCTTTTTAAAGATGTTGTTACTTGCTTGGTTAGCACTTTTCCTGAACCAACATTCTCTGCTGTATGCAGTCTTGCTCAGTTCCCTTCACAGATGGCTAATCACTCTACAGCAAGTTCTTTACATCAGAGTGAACAGTTCTCCCAGCATTTACCAAAGACTCGTTGTATATGGCACTAATGCTCCAATTTTACAGATCCACCTTCATCTTCACTTTCTGCTAATACAGAGCCCAAGTAGATGAAAATTTAGGGTTCTCCTATGCCAATTCTGATTATGCTTATGCATAAACATTTAAAGGCCTTTGTGAATTTCTCATTCCAAAATTTTCTTTCTTTTTTCTTTTCTTTTTCTTTTTTTTTTTTTTTTTTTTTTTGCTTCGATGTTTCTTTGTCACATTTGTTCTCACTGCCTGAAGCAGCTACAGTTTTAAATAATTGCCACTGATTATTTTTGACAAATACTCCCTGGGGTAGAGGTTTTTCACACCAAGTAGGCTCTCAGTCAGGTTAAATAAGGAAGAGCTACAGGGAGGGCAGCTTTTAGGGAATTGTTCTATAGGTTAAATAATAATAATTGTTTTACAGATCATATTTTTGGTACTCTCCAGGCCCATCTGCTTTGTCCAGACTCACCAGGAAGCCAGTTTTTACCCTGGTGGCAGAGGTTGGATGAAGATGAATAGAGATCAGGGAGCTGGAGAGGGCAGCAGGACAGGTCAATATACCACCCAGCCTGTTGTTTTTATTGAGATTAATCTGTTTTTCTGGGATGAATGCCCTTCAGATCATTGCAAGCCTGTCTTTAATTATGCAGTTTTGAAAAAGTTGATTTTGGCATTTTTGGCCATGTTCTTACTCAGTGCTTCGGGGAAAATGGCCTTTTCAAAGGTATTTATTCCAGCATTCCCACAGACATCCTTCACGCTGCACAACTGCTGTAGCCAGCAGCTTTCCATTCGAACGCCTCTGAGTTACATGGTGAGGACAGTCTAGCTGTGACATCTGTTCCCGTTGGCCCTCAGGGTTGATTTGCCTGGTCTCTCCTCAGCATGCCACATATATCTTTTCTAAAAATTTTCCCTTGGCTAACTAAAAATGTTGACCTATTTAGACCGCAAGGGACCATTGTCTATTCAAGTATATATGAACTAAAATTATATTCACCAAGACACCAAATTATACAGATTCTTTTTTTTTGAGAGTAGTCTATTATAGAAGTTCTACTTTATACTAAATCAAGAATACTTGACATAGAGAAGCCATTTTCATCAAAGTATGACTGAAGGGTATTCAAACATATAGTTGGTTGGAAAGTTTATATTGAAAAGTTAATTATAAATTATGTGCATATAACGGACACATCTGGAAAAGAAACAGGCTAAGTAGTATGCATATTTCAGGTGTTACTAAGGATCTTGAGACAAGCGTGGGTTTAGAATAGGGCCATAATGGCAATGACTTATATCCTTATAGACAAACAAAGAGAAAGATATTTGAGACACAGAGAGGCAGGGAAGAGGTCATGTGGAGATGGAGATGGAGATGGAGATGGGGATTGAGTTATGGTTGACACAAGCAAGAGAACAACTGATGCCAAGACAAGTTGGAAGAGTCAAGGAAAGGCCCTTCCCTTGATGTAATAAATAGTTCATCTCAACCGGGGTTTTTACCTCACCTTTGATCATCTAGTTCTCAAATAAAGGACATAAAATGCTTATATGAATAATAAGCTTTTAAAGCACTAGAACTGGGCAGATTTGTATCCTCTATGCTCTTATGTCTATTTCCTTGCCAACATGACTTGTCAGGTTCTGCCCGTGCTGCTCTTACTCTGACTTCGTGGCCAACTCTCATGACTGATCCCTTTACCACGTTGGTATCTTATTCTCTCTCCACTTTCTCACTCCTCTCCTTGTGTGGCCCTGCCTCAGACCCCAAGCCAGGGGGATCAAAACCCTGCCTATCTCTCTTCTGCCCAGCTATAGGCTGTAGGCATCTTTATTCAACCAATAGTTTTAAATTAAGGAGCAAGGTCACGCAGCGTCACTTGGTGTACCTGAAGATCTCCTCATCCCTGGGGGCAGCAGACTTTGGGGCCAGGGTAGAGCATCACAATCCATAGCAACAGAATAAATTAGCATCCCCTAGAGACTTTGGAGGGAATGTAGCATTACTGGCATCTTGACTTTTGACTTAAGTTTTCCAGAATTGCGGGACAACAAATTCTTGTTGTTTTAAGTCACCAGTTTGTTACAACAGGCCTAACAGATGGATTCAGGTAATATCTAGAGTCTTGAGCTTTTAGTTGTGATAATTTAGGGTGGGAATGTACTTAGAAAAAAAAAGAGGAGAACCAGAGAAGGAGCCTGGAAGACCTCTAGTGACAGGAGAGAAATAGAAGTCATGGAGAAGTGACAGAGAACCAAGTAGGCATTGTATTCTAGAAGCTAAGACAAAGAGATCTTTAAGAAGGAGAATGTTAGCTGGACAGTGGTGGAGCATGCCTTTAATCCTAGCACTTGGGAGGCAGAGGCAGGTGGATCTCTGAGTTTGAGGGCAGTTCCAGAACAGCCAAGGCTACACAGAGAAACCCTGTCTTGAAAAAAAAAAAAAGAGAGAATGTTGTTGGTTTTGCCAAAACCTATAGCAAGGTTAAGAAGAGTGTCAGTGTAGATAGGTCAATCAGGTCTACAGCTCAGAACCTGTGAAAAAGCACAATGATAGAGTCAGAAGGAGCACAGGGGTGCTGGTGGCTGTAGAGTAGTGACATTCTTTATGAAATAATGAACTAGTCTATATTCACCCAAAGACATAAACAGGAGGGTACCATATTTCTTTGCTTCTCTTCTTTAGCCAAATCTTCACAGTGTATTTTCAACCTTGGATCAAAGCTGCCTAGAAATGCTGTGAAGCTGCTTCCGTGTGTGAGTGGCCTTCTTATCACTGCATTCATTCCCATTGATAAGTTTAGATGGTCCAGTGGTAAACAGAAAGAAAGCAACATTGAAATGGCCTGATGTCATCACTTCCTCTAATCTTGGTGTACACAGCAGAACTTTAGGTTCTCCACTAATGGAGATGGGATGGGAGAGTTGGCCATTAAACTTGGTGCATAAAAGTCCTTGGTGATATTAACAAGATGGCCGTGGTAAGGAAACATTGAAGAAATGTTGACTATGATGAAATAGAGACAAGAACTACAGTTAACATTTCTAAGTTTCACTAAGTCAAAAGGAAGATTTCAGTGGTAATGGTTGTGAAAGATTAAGAGGACATTTTCAAAAATTGGCAATGTCACAACTTGCTTGTGTATTGATGATGGGAATAGTTGACAAAAGAGACCAGGATGAGATAAATGCAGAGAAGATAAAGAGAAGATAAATAGATTAGGTAGATAACTGACTTAGGGAGGGGGGATGAGGTAGGTACAGTTGTGTACCTTTGCAAGTCCTGGTTTTAGGAGAAGATTATATTGTTTTTCCATCTGAAGAATATGAACGGTGAGATCTGGATGCAAGCAATAGAGGCCCAAAGATTGATTAGTAGGGAGATTGCTTTAAAAGCCACATTAAATTTATTTATGACGGCTCAAGGGCCACCTCTCCTGATAGGTTTTAATGGCTGTGTAATAGTGATGCAATGTTTACCCTTGGGCTCAGCGTATGTTCACAGTGGACATCTGTGCTTTATAGGTACAGCTAGACCTTAAGTGGGGCAATTCATCATGACAGGCACTCACATTTTGTGGTGGGTCTTGATTTATTACTTGGATGCAAGTTCATCACCAAGGAAGACTGTCACTGTGCCTTTTTATCTTTGGAGGACAGCAGTATTTTAACATTACCCATCAAGCCTGTCATTCGCCATGGAGGGCTGTTCAAAGGCCTTGCTGTGGGGTAGGTGGGTCTGCAGACTCCTTTCATGGTGATTTATTTCACAGCCAAATGAATTTTGTTTCTGAATCTGCCATAGCCACACATCTTCCTGGAGTGTAAAAATCAACCCATGAAGAATGTTAGACCTCTGGCTGGCAAGGAGGGAGCCATTTTACCTTGAGATAATTTATGAATTGGGCAAGAATAGACCTCATTTAGCTACTTAGCAGGAGGCTAGGGTTTTTTTTTTTTTTTTTTCTGTCTTCCTTTTTAACCTGGCAAAGCTGAAGTCCACAAGCCGATTTGGCCTTCAGCACTATTTAGCAGGTGTCCCCCGTGTTGTCTAATCAGAGAGAACCTTGGAGTGCTAAGTTAAGAAGAAACTTCCCATATCTGGGAACTCAGTCAACCCTCATGATAGAATGAACAACAAATATAAGCAACAAATATAGGAATGTTCTAAGCAGAAAACCCATTTTTTTCAGGCACTGTGTTTGTTTCTGCATCAATTCTTTCCTCAGAATTGGATTCTCATCTTTACTGTGAGGTTTTGCCTTAATTATATGATTATAGACATGAAGACAACAGACATGTCAAACTTGACAGAGGAAAGCCCATAGGCTTCAGCCCTATACAAAGAACTACAGGCAACTAAAGAATTCTGAGAGTGGGAAAAACCATCTTGCCCTGGCAGGAGCCTAACAATTGGTTATCCAATAGCAAATGATCAGCCTTGACAGCAAACATACAAATAACATTATAAAGTCTGAGCAGGTTTATTAAGGAAACACACACACACACACACACACACACACACACACACACAGGCACCACACACCACCACCACCACAACCAATTAATGAAAAAACAGGTCATGAATTTGAAACAGAGCAAGGAGAGGTATATGGAAGGCTTTGGGGGGAGGCAAGGGAGAAGAGAAAGTAATGAAATTGAAACTTCAAAGAGAAAAGAAAATTAATAAAAATTGAGTAATTATAATAAAATGAATATAAGTAACACAGATATTAAATTAATAGGTATGAATATGTATTGCTTTTTAAGGAGAAAGAATGTATGTAACATATTTTTGCTTTAAGAATTCACTTTTGAATTTATTTTTAACATGAATGCAAACTATAAAGTCTGATTTTTTTTTTATTTTACAAATGAAGAAAGTGCTAAGAATATTGGTATAAATCAAAAGATTTGTTGTTTTTGAAAAATTGTGTATATCACTTCTTTTTTTTTTTTTTTTTTTTTTTTTTTTTTCCATTTTTTATTAGGTATTTCGCTCATTTACATTTGCAATGCTATACCAAAAGTCCCCCATAGCCACCCACCCCCTCTCCCCTACCCACCCACTCCCCTTTTATGGCCCTGGCGTTCCCCTGTACTGGGGCATATAAAGTTTGCGTGTCCAATGGGCCTCTCTTTCCAGTGATGGCCGACTAGGCCATCTTTTGATGCATATGCAGCTAGAGTCAAGAGCTCCGGGGTACTGGTTAGTTCATAATGTTGTTCCACCTATAGTGTTGCAGATCCCTTTAGCTTCTTTGGTACTTTCTCTAGCTCCTTCATTGGGGGCCATGTGATCCATCCAATAGCCGACTGTGAGCATCCACTTCTATGCTTGCTAGGCCCAGGCATACTCTGACAAGAGACAGCTATATCAGGGTCCTTTCAGCATAATCTTGCTAGTGTATGCAATGGTGTCAGCATTTGGAAGCTGATTATGGGATGGATCCCCGGATATGGTAGTGTCTACATGGTCCATCCTTTTATCTCAGCTCCAAACTTTGTCTCTGTAACTCCTTCCAAGGGTGTTTTGCTCCCACTTCTAAGGAGGGGCATAGTGTTCACACTTCAGTCTTCATTTTTCTTGAGTTTCATGTGTTTAGGAAATTGTATCTTATATCTTGGGTATCTTAGGTTTTGGGCTAATATCCACTTATCAGTGAGTACATATTGTGTGAGTTCCTTTGTGAATGTGTTACCTCACTCAGGATGATGCCCTCCAGGTCCATCCATTTGGCCAGGAATTTCATAAATTCATTCTTTTTAATAGCTGAGTAGTACTCCATTGTGTAGATGTACCACATCTTCTGTATCCATTCCTCTGTTGAGGGGCATCTGGGTTCCTTCCAGCTTCTGGCTATTATAAATAAGGCTGCTATGAACATAGTGGAGCATGTGTCCTTCTTACCAGTTGGGGCATCTTCTGGATATATGCCCAGGAGAGGTATTGCTGGATCCTCCGGTAGTACTATATCCAGTTTTCTGAGGAACCGCCAGACTGATCTCCAGAGTGGTTGTACAAGCCTGCAATCCCACCAACAATGGAGGAGTGTTCCTCTTTCTCCACATCCACGCCAGCATCTGCTGTCACCTGAATTTTTGATCTTAGCCATTCTGACTGGTGTGAGGTGGAATCTCAGGGTTGTTTTGATTTGCATTTCCCTGATGATTAAGGATGTTGAGCATTTTTTCAGGTGCTTCTCTGCCATTCGGTATTCCTCAGGTGAGAATTCTTTGTTCAGTTCTGAGCCCCATTTTTTAATGGGGTTATTTGATTTTCTGAAGTCCACCTTCTTGAGTTCTTTATATATGTTGGATATTAGTCCCCTATCTGATTTAGGATAGGTAAAGATCCTTTCCCAATCTGTTGGTGGTCTTTTTGTCCTATTGACGGTGTCTTTTGCCTTGCAGAAACTTTGGAGTTTCATTAGGTCCCATTTGTCAATTCTCGATCTTACAGAGCAAGCCATTGCTGTTCTGTTCAGGAATCTTTCCCCTGTACCCATATCTTCAAGGCTTTTCCCCACTTTCTCCTCTATAAGTTTCAGTGTCTCTGGTTTTATGTGAAGTTCCTTGATCCACTTAGATTTGACCTTAGTACAAGGAGATAAGTATGGATCGATTCGCATTCTTCTACATGATAACAACCAGTTGTGCCAGCACCAATTGTTGAAAATGCTGTCTTTCTTCCACTGGATGGTTTTAGCTCCCTTGTCGAAGATCAAGTGACCATAGGTGTGTGGGTTCATTTCTGGGTCTTCAATTCTATTCCATTGGTCTACTTGTCTGTCTCTATACCAGTACCATGTAGTTTTTATCACAATTGCCCTGTAGTAAAGCTTTAGGTCAGGCATGGTGATTCCACCAGAGGTTCTTTTATCCTTGAGAAGAGTTTTTGCTATCCTAGGTTTTTTGTTATTCCAGATGAATTTGCAAATTGCTCCTTCTAATTCGTTGAAGAATTGAGTTGGAATTTTGATGGGGATTGCATTGAATCTGTAGATTGCTTTTGGCAAGATAGCCATTTTTACAATGTTGATCCTGCCAATCCATGAGCATGGGAGATCTTTCCATCTTCTGAGATCTTCTTTAATTTCTTTCTTCAGAGACTTGAAGTTTTTATCATACAGATCTTTTACTTCCTTAGTTAGAGTCACGCCGAGATATTTTATATTATTTGTGACTATTGAGAAGGGTGTTGTTTCCCTAATTTCTTTCTCAGCCTGTTTATTCTTTGTGTAGAGAAAGGCCATTGACTTGTTTGAGTTAATTTTATATCCAGCTACTTCACCAAAGCTGTTTATCAGGTTTAGGAGTTCTCTGGTGGAATTTTTAGGGTCACTTATATACTATCATATCATCTGCAAAAAGTGATATTTTGACTTCCTCTTTTCCAATTTGTATCCCCTTGATCTCCTTTTGTTGTCGAATTGCTCTGGCTAATACTTCAAGTACTATGTTGAAAAGGTAGGGAGAAAGTGGGCAGCCTTGTCTAGTCCCTGATTTTAGTGGGATTGCTTCCAGCTTCTCTCCATTTACTTTGATGTTGGCTACTGGTTTGCTGTAGATTGCTTTTATTATGTTTAGGTATGGGCCTTGAATTCCTGATCTTTCCAAAACTTTTATCATGAATGGGTGTTGGATCTTGTCAAATGCTTTTTCTGCATCTAACGAGATGATCATGTGGTTTTTGTCTTTGAGTTTGTTTATATAATGGATTACATTGATGGATTTTCGTATATTAAACCATCCCTGCATCCCTGGAATAAAACCTACTTGGTCAGGATGGATGATTTCTTTAATGTGTTCTTGGATTCGGTTAGCGAGAATTTTATTAAGGATTTTTGCATCGATATTCATAAGAGAAATTGGTCTGAAGTTCTCTATCTTTGTTGGATCTTTCTGTGGTTTAGGTATCAGAGTAATAGTGGCTTCATAAAATGAGTTGGGTAGAGTACCTTCTACTTCTATCTTGTGAAATAGTTTGTGCAGAACTGGAATTAGATCTTCTTTGAAGGTCTGATAGAACTCTGCACTAAACCCATCTGGTCCTGGGCTTTTTTTGGTTGGGAGACTATTAATAACTGCTTCTATTTCTTTAGGAGATATGGGACTGTTTAGAAGGTCAACTTGATCCTGATTCAACTTTGGTACCTGGTATCTGTCCAGAAATTTGTCCATTTCGTCCAGGTTTTCCAGTTTTGTTGAGTATAAGCTTTTGTAGAAGGATCTGATGGTGTTTTGGATTTCTTCAGGATCTGTTGTTATGTCTCCCTTTTCATTTCTGATTTTGTTGATTAGGATTTTGTCCCTTTGCCCTCTAGTGAGTCTAGCTAAGGGTTTATCTATCTTGTTGATTTTCTCAAAGAACCAACTCCTCGTTTGGTTAATTCTTTGAATAGTTCTTCTTGTTTCCACTTGGTTAATTTCACCCCTGAGTTTGATTATTTCCTGCCGTCTACTCCTCTTGGGTGAATTTGCTTCCTTTTTTTCTAGAGCTTTTAGATGTGTTGTCAAGCTGCTAGTATGTGCTCTCTCCCGTTTCTTCTTGGAGGTACTCAGAGCTATGAGTTTCCCTCTTAGAAATGCTTTCATTGTGTCCCAAAGGTTTGGGTACGTTGTGGCTTCATTTTCATTAAACTCTAAAAAGTCTTTAATTTCTTTCTTTATTCCTTCCTTGACCAAGGTATCATTGAGAAGAGTGTTGTTCAGTTTCCACGTGAATGTTGGCTTTCCATTCTTAATGTTGTTATTGAAGATCAGTCTTAGGCCATGGTGGTCTGATAGGATACATGGGACAATTTCAATATTTTTGTATCTGTTGAGGCTTATTTTGTGACCAATTATATGGTCAATTTTGGAGCAGGTCCCGTGAGGTGCTGAGAAGAAGGTATATCCTTTTGTTTTAGGATTAAATATTCTGTAGATATCTGTCAGGTCCATTTGTTTCATAACTTCTGTTAGTTTCACTGTGTCCCTGTTTAGTTTCTGTTTCCACGATCTGTCCATTGATGAAAGTGGTGTGTTGAGGTCTCCCACTATTATTGTGTGAGGTGCAATGTGTGCTTTGAGCTTTACTAAAGTGTCTTTAATGAATGTGGCTGCCCTTGCATTTGGAGCGTAGATATTCAGAATTGAGAGTTCCTCTTGGAGGATTTTACCTTTGATGAGTATGAAGTGTCCCTCCTTGTCTTTTTTGATAACTTTGGGTTGGAAGTCGATTTTATCCGATATTAGAATGGCTACTCCAGCCTGTTTCTTCAGACCATTTGCTTGGAAAATTGTTTTCCAGCCTTTCACTCTGAGGTAGTGTCTGTCTTTTTCCCTGAGATGGGTTTCCTGTAAGCAGCAGAATGTTGGGTCCTGTTTGTGTAGCCAGTCTGTTAGTCTATGTCTTTTTATTGGGGAATTGAGTCCATTGATATTAAGAGATATTAAGGAAAGGTAATTGTTGCTTCCTGTTATTTTTGTTGTTAAAGTTGGCATTCTGTTCTTGTGGTTGTCTTCTTTTAGGTTTGTTGAGGGATTATCTTCTTGTTTTTTCTAGGGCGTGGTTCCCGTCCTTGTATTGGTTTTTTTCTGTTATTATCCTTTGAAGGGCTGGATTCGTGGAGAGATAATGGGTGAATTTAGTTTTGTCGTGGAATACTTTGGTTTCTCCATCTATGGTAATTGAGAGTTTGGCTGGGTATAGTAGCCTGGGCTGGCATTTGTGTTCTCTTAGTGTCTGTATAACATCTGTCCAGGCTCTTCTGGCTTTCATAGTCTCTGGTGAAAAATCTGGTGTAATTCTGATAGGCTTGCCTTTATATGTTACTTGACCTTTTTCCCTTACTGCTTTTAGTATTCTATCTTTATTTAGTGCATTTGGTGTTCTGAATATTATGTGTCGGGAGGAATTTCTTTTCTGGTCCAGTCTATTTGGAGTTCTGTAGGCTTCTTGTATGTTCATGGGCATCTCTTTCTTTAGATTTGGGAAGTTTTCTTCAATAATTTTGTTGAAGATGTTTGCTGGTCCTTTGAGTTGAAAATCTTCATTCTCATCCACTCCTATTATCCGTAGGTTTGGTCTTCTCATTGTGTCCTGGATTTCCTGGATGTTTTGAGTTAGGATCTTTTTGCATTTTCCATTTTCTTTGATTGTTGTGCCGATGTTCTCTATGGAGTCTTCTGCACCTGAGATTCTCTCTTCCATCTCTTGTATTCTGTTGCTGATGCTGGCATCTATGGTTCCAGATTTCTTTCCTAGGGTTTCTATCTCCAGCGTCGCCTCACTTTGGGTTTTCTTTATTGTGTCTACTTCCCTTTTTAGGTCTAGTATGGTTTTGTTCATTTCCATCACCTGTTTGGATGTGTTTTCCTGTTTTTCTATAAGGACTTCTACCTGTTTGGTTGTGTTTTCCTGTTTTTCTTTAAGGACTTGTAACTCTTTAGCAGTGTTTTCCTGTTTTTCTTTAAGGACTTGTAACTCTTTAGCAGTGTTCTCCTGTATTTCTTTAAGTGAGTTATTGAATTCCTTCTTTATGTCCTCTACCATCATCATGAGATATGCTTTTAAATCCAGGTCTACCTTTTCAGGTGTGTTAGGGTGTCCTGGATTGGGCGAAGTGGGCGTTCTGGGTTCTGATGATGGTGAGTGGTCCTGGCTTCTGTTAGTAGGATTCTTACGTTTACCTTTCGCCATCTGGCAATCTCTGGAGTTAGTTGTTATAGTTGTCTTTGTTAAAAGATTGTTCCTCTGTTGATTTTGTTACCCTCTATCAGCAGGCGTGGGAGACAAGCTCTCTTCTCTGAGTTTCAGTGGTCAGAGCAGTCTCTGTAGGCAAGCTCTCCTCTCTCAGGGAAGGTGTACAGTTATCTGGTGTTTGGACCTCCTCCTGGCTGAAGGTGAAGGCCCAAAACAGGATCTTTCCCAGAAGCTGTGTTGCTTTGGCCAGGAAGGTGGCCAGTTGTCTGGAGTCGAAGATGTTGCCGCCTCAGCTCTGTGGCTCTTGCCGGGAAGGTGGCTGGTTGTCTGGAGCTGAAGATGGTGCCGCCCCAGAATCTCTGTGACTCTCTCGCCCGTCCCAGAAACGGCTGGCACTCTGTATTCCACACGGTCACCCGTGCAGCCTGCCCTCCGCGGAGTCCCGGAGCCAAGAAGGCTCCCGCCGGCGCCTGTGCCACAAACCTCTCAGGCCAGGCAGACCCCCGTGCTCTCACCAGGAAGGTGGCCGGCTGTCTGGAGCTGAAGATGGCGCCGCCCAGAAGCTCTGCGACTCTCTCGCCCGTCCCAGAAACGGCTGGCACTCTGTATTCCACACGGTCACCCGTGCAGCCTGCCCTCCGCGGAGTCCCGGAGCCAAGAAGGCTCCCGCCGGCGCCTGTGCCACAAACCTCTCAGGCCAGGCAGACCCCCGTGCTCTCACCAGGAAGGTGGCCGGCTGTCTGGAGCTGAAGATGGCGCCGCCCAGAAGCTCTGCGACTCTCTCGCCCGTCCCAGAAACGGCTGGCACTCTGTATTCCACACGGTCACCCGTGCAGCCTGCCCTCCGCGGAGTCCCGGAGCCAAGAAGGCTCCCGCCGGCGCCTGTGCCACAAACCTCTCAGGCCAGGCAGACCCCCGTGCTCTCACCAGGAAGGTGGCCGGCTGTCTGGAGCTGAAGATGGCGCCGCCCAGAAGCTCTGCGACTCTCTCGCCCGTCCCAGAAACGGCTGGCACTCTGTATTCCACACGGTCACCCGTGCAGCCTGCCCTCCGCGGAGTCCCGGAGCCAAGAAGGCTCCCGCCGGCGCCTGTGCCACAAACCTCTCAGGCCAGGCAGACCCCCGTGCTCTCACCAGGAAGGTGGCCGGCTGTCCACTTCTGTCCAGTTACTCATCCTTTTACATTGAGAATTTACCAGGCTTGAACAAGGCTTTGAAGAAAGCAGGTGTCTCTCTGCTCCGTAGACATCAAGGGCCACAAGCACATATGTCTTACATTCCCATGGGACTGGCATAGGAAGTGGATGGGTTATGTCATCGTTAGACTCCACAGTCCTAGTCATGTAATATCTCAGTGCAGGCTACTGCTTCACACTGCAACTACTCTATTTCACATGGTTTATTCATGTAATTTGGGTTTTATGCCTATACAGTTCAGATAGATTTATTCAATATGATGCTATCAGTTGATACATTTGCAAAGATGTAGATCATCTCCCACATAAACAGGCTTGCCTAAGAGCAGTTAAGAACTTTCATCTCTGTCTTGGGAAAAAAAAACAACTTAAAGGCCAGCAAAATAAACCTCAAACCCTAGATGAAATGAGAGAGCCACCTCTCAAAAGCTGCCTCTGACCTTCCACTTACATACTATGACATATGTGTGCACGTGTGCACCCGTGTGCACGTGCACTCACACACTCACATTCACAATAATGATCCATTTTTTGTCCTACCCACTTTTCTTTCTATCCATTGTAACATCTATTGGCCCATTCTATTTTTATGTACTATTGTGGAAGACTCATTAGGTATTTCCTTATCTTCTTTAAAATCAAACATTCTATTTTAGTAAGTCCTTCCTCATAAGGCAGTATTATTCAACTAGCCAGTTTATTATGCTAATTTTTCATTTAATTTTTCTTTCAATATCAAGTCCAGTCTCCTTAACTGGGTACTCCTATGAACTTCCTATGCCTTGGACTTTTTCCAGCTCATCACATCTCTACAATTACTTCAATAGTCAGCATTTTTCCTATTATGGAAGCCGATTTGCTTCTTAATATCTTATTTGTTTTGGGAATAAGTCAAGGTTAAGAAACAATAAAAAATGTAATTTGGATATTATTTAGACCTCAAAGGATCAGGTCTAATCTTCATTGTCCAGTTGACACACTTGAGAAGAGGGAGTCTCAACTGAGGGGCTGCCTCCCACAGGTGGCCTGCAGAAGTGTCTGTGGGCAGTTCCTTCATTGCCAAGTAGTATAGGAGGGTCCAGCCCACTGCAGGACCAGGTAGACCAGGGCCAGAAAAGGCAGGTCTCCTGGAGCCCAAGAGCAAGCCAGTAGGCAGCATTTCTCTATGGTTCTCCTTCAAGCTCCTGCCTCACGTTCCTTGCCATGGCTTCTCTTGATGAAGAGAGAACCTTTAACCTTTAAGCTGAAATAAACACCTTCCTTCCTAAATCACCTTTGATCAGTGGTTTATCAAAGCAGCAGAAAGCAATCATAATAAAGTTTTCCTCGGGAAAAATAATTCAAATAATGATACACATTCTGTGTATATTCTATTTTTGGTTGGGGAAATAAAATGGCCACAGTCATAAACCATGCATGAATATGTTTGGAGTTTGTGTTTTTGTGTGTGTTCGTGTATGTGTGTATGTGTGAGAGATTTGGATTATTTTAAAAACAAGAACAAAGAAGCAAAATTTGACAATGCAAATGTG
Organism: Mus musculus; assembly: GCF_000001635.26. Lineage (NCBI taxonomy): Eukaryota > Metazoa > Chordata > Mammalia > Rodentia > Muridae > Mus > Mus musculus. The sequence continues at coordinate 162,336,912 of NC_000067.6, read as the reverse complement.
CTGTTAAGATGGAACTTGTTACTGTCCTTGTAGACAGGCAGGTGTGGGTTACTTACACCAATATAGTCATTCATTCCTTTGCCACTGGGGGTCACTATAAAGACATGGCTTGAAGAAGTTTAAACCTTCCTTGAGCTGCTTTGTGGAATTAGAATCTAGAAACTTAATGTAGGAAAAGAAACACTATTCATAGGAATGACTAAAAGAAAAAAAGAGAGAAAGCATAAAATATATTCCTTCTATTTCTGTTGATTTAATTGCAAAGTAGTAGCATGAATATTTTCTTGGAGGTTACCTTTACAGCCATGGAAGTTACAGCAAACTGAGAACACTTAATTAAGGTGACCTTGATATTACCGAATACACGTGCTCTCAGGGATTTCTGTTTTCAAAATTCAAATTAAAAATACAACTAAAACTGGGTTTGAGTTCACAGGCAGGTAAGTCCAACTGATTGGAGGTTCAGGCAGGAGGATCATAATTCAAGGCCTGCCTGGGTGACAGAATGAACTAAAGACCAGCCAGCTGGTGGAGCTACGGGAGACTGTCTAAAAGTGACAAAGAAAAGAAAAAAAAAGGAAAGAAAAGAAAAGAAAAGGAAAGGAAAGAAAGGAACATAAAAAGAGAGCTGGGGGTATTGCTTAGTGAGAGAGTGCATAATATGTATAG